>NW_022900921.1:4063585-4095446 GCF_012274545.1 Fukomys damarensis | reverse complement strand
ATCCTGCGCCCCCTCATCTCCTCCGGGCCCCGCAGCGCTGTGTGCTGCCCGCGGATCACCTGCTGCTCGCGCTGTGCCGACAGCGTGGGCCCGGGTTTGTGGAAGGACGAACAAGCGAAGCAACAGCTCAGGGTCCCTCCGGTGAATGCCGGGGCACGCGGGGATCCGCCCTCGGAGCCACGCCAGACTGCCGAGCCGCTTATTTCGTAAACTCCATTTCACAGGAAGCGGTTTCATTACAGACGGTGCTGCTTCTGCTTGGTGTGCGGGAGCCAATTTAGGGCCTCTTAAGTGTCCTTCAAAGCTGCATGGGGCAGCTGAGCTGAAGCTGATTTAACAAGTCGCTCACGTGCGCGCCTCACCTGGGAACATCGGGACTCTGAGCCTTTCGCGAGGCCTGTAAAGACCCCTCCAGGCCACCCAGCGTCCTTCCCTTTGGGAACGGGATAGATGGGGTGTGGAACCAAGGCTAGGCTCTGAAGACGGTGAGCTCCGAAGACAAAGAAGGAAACTCTAGGCCAGCTGCACAGTGCCTACTAATAAGTCCAGCTATACAGGAGGCTGAAGCAGGAGGATCACAAGTCCAGTGCCAGCCTGGAAAACTTAGCAAGACCTTGTTTCAAAAATAAAGAGGGCCGGGGATTTAGCTCAGTGTTTCCACCACCTGCCTTGCAACAGCAAGGACCTGAGTTCAATCCCTGGTACCCCCCCACACACCAAAAAGGCAAACAAAAAATGAAAAAAAATAGGAAATGAGAATGTAGCTTAGTGATAGAGAACTTGCTTAGCATGTGTGAGGGGCCCTGGTTTCAATCCCCTGTGTAAGGAAAAAGAATAAAAAAGAGAATTCAACTTAGCAAAAGCTACCCTGAGGAGATTCCAGCACATGTGGAAAAAGATCCAGAGGAGGAAGCAGCAGACTCACCCCCAGGGAAGTAAGAGGCACCGGAGGTGAGCCAGAGCCTGTCCCCTAGACCCTGCAGCCCACACATCCAGGCCAGTGCAGGCGGGGTGTGCAAAGTCGTGGGGAAGGAAAGTTTCCACAAAATTTCACATCTTGCGGGTTTTGTTGTCATTGTCATTTTTCTGCATTACTGGGGGTTGAACCCAGGGCCTTCCCACGAGCTACATTCCCAGGCCTTTTCCACTTTTTATTGTGAGATGGGGGTATTGCTAAATTGCCCAGATAGGGCTCAAACTTGCCATCCTCCTGACTCAGCCTCCCAGAGTGCTAGCATCACAGATCTGACCTTCCACGTCTGGCTTTCCTTGGTCTTTCTTAAGAAGCACCGTCTTCCTCTTACTCCACAAACTGTCCTTCAGTGTGTGCTGCTGAGCTACCCTGAAGAGGAAGCGGTAATGGTGTCCTTACTCCAGACTTCTGTGATTCCTCGTGAAGTCTGAACTGCCGAGGACTCCGACTTGAAAGGCAGCCGCCAAGGCAGAGGAAGAGCGAGGGCGCCCCCACGTGGCAGCATCAGCACTGCAGCTCATGGAAGACACCGCTGAACCTTAGGGGAGGGCACCAGTCCAAACACAGCAGACCCCTCACTCACTGTCTTGCTTTCTGCACTTTCAGTTACCATAGCCAACCAGTTTGAGAATATTACATGTGGGCTGCCTCAGGCCTGTGCTAGTGCACGCCTGTAATGACACACACCTTAATCCCAGCACTCAGGAGGCTGAGGCAGGAGGATCTCCACAAGTCCAAAGCGAGCCTGGGCTAAAGAGTAATCAAGAACAGCCTAAACTACATAGGGAGACCCTTCCCCAAAATAGAAGGAAAGAAATTAAGAACTACAACAATATTAAATATAAAATTCCAGAAATACTCTATACTTTCTTAATAGCATACAATGCGGGGTGGTAGGATGGTATTCCATTGTCCTGCGCGGCCCTGCCCTGGATGTGGGTCCCCCATCTGGCAAGTTGTACGCACCGCCTGCCTGTAATTCAGCGGCACCTAGATTGCGAGGCTGACAGAGATGGCCCCACACTCGTGAAGGAATGAAGTGTCAGCACAGGTGCGTGCGAGTGGGGAGAAGAGCGAGATAAAGGAGCCGCGGTGCTCGCTGTGACTTCAAGCAGCCCCCACGTGAGGGGACAACTGTAACCCAATATTCAGGGCAGACCTCGGAAGGCTGAGCCCATACCCTGTGGCCCCACACCCTGAAGCCAGCAGGCTCTCCCAGGCCCGCCTGGTGACGCTCGGAGGCTTCAGCCGTTTCTTCATCCAGAAAGCAGAGCGCCGGACAATTCCAGAGAGCTCTGTCTCCTTCATTGAACAAGCAGCGCCCCTGCATTCAAGCATTCCAAGTGCGTTCTCCGTCCCGCAGGGGCAGCAGAGCAGTGGGGCCCTGTCCCGAGGGGTGGGGTGCAGACCGGTCCGCTCCGTGGCACCGCACGGCCTTGCGACCCCGCACGGCTCCCCGGCTCCTCCCGCCAACCGTGTAGGGGCCGAGAAACCTCCCCGCCGGCGAGGCTCAGGATCCCCATCCCAGAGCCTTACTGCCCCACTCGCCCCAGAAACCCGGCCGAGCCTCCGCGTGTTTCCCCCGTTTCCAGCCTTCTCTTGCCAGGTCTCAGCTGTGTCTCAATAGCAGATGAGTCGATTTGCAAGGAAAATGTAAACTGTGTGCAGAAAATAAATACAAAGGCGAGTGCGGTTGGTGAGGCCCTCCTGTACTCCGCCGTCGCTCTGCTCCTGTCGCGTACTTTTTCCTCTGATGCTCAAAGGGTCCCGTCCTCCACTTCCACACAGGACAGCAGCAGCCCAGGTCTGGAGGTCAGGCCCGGGGCCGCCCTTCCAAGGATCCCAGGGCGCCACACTCTCCAGACCCCGCACTGGCCCTGCCCGTCCTCCCCGCCCAGCCTGCTGCTCCTCCATTCTCACCCAGCCAGGTAGCTTTGCCTCACCACCAGCACCAGCAGCTCAGCCTCCTGACAGGGCGTCCAACTCGGCTGGCCACAGCCCCTTCACTCGCACGCACTCACACACGCGCGCGCGCACACACACACACACACACGCTCTGGCAGCTCCCCAGCTTCTGTCAAAGCTCCCACTTCCTCCTCCTGCCACCTCCTAACAGGCCATGCCCTGAACCAGGGCGGCTCGCCCTGCAGTACAATTCCCAAGGTCCACGTTAAATACACTTCTAATGTTTTAACATTGTGAAGTTCCTCATTACTACTAACCTTAGACAAAATGTATCACCAAAAATAACCCACAGTCCCTGGCGGGGAGGAAACCGCTTCACTTGGGAAGGGTCCTTCTGGGTTTAATGTTTCATGTTTTGTTTTGTTCCCCCAACATGGGTGGCCCTGCAGTTTATAACCTACATTGCTTGTGTAAAAATTTAAGACCTAAAAATGTGTGAAATACATCATGTGTACAGATAATTGTACCACCAAAAGCTAGATCAAAAACAAAACTAGGCTAGGGCTATAGTTCAGTGGTTAAGAGTTGGCCCAGCACGTAGGTCCTAGGGTCAGTCTCCAGCACTGCAGGAAAAAAGTCATCACTGGGCCCCTGCCCCTTGCCTCAAGTGGCCCTGTCAGTACCCCACAGAGTAACTTCCTCAACTAGCAGTGGAGCCCCAGGCCTGCCTCATTCTGGCATCCTAGGAGACTGCCTGAATGTCCTGTCGCTCTTCTTCAAAGATCTAAACCGAACTTGGCGTGCGCACTGGTACCCACCTATTCAGGAGACTGAAGCGGGTTCCCAAGTTTGAGACCAGCCCCGGGGAGTTTAGCGAACCTGTCTGGATACAAAAATAAAAGGATCACCCCTCACCTGCAGACCCTCCTTGAGCAGCAGCCTGATGTACACCTGGTCAGCCCCGGGGACAGATTCCTCTCAGTGCCAGGGTCCCAGGAGCCCAACTTCTCGGCCATGGTGAGTAGCAGAGCCAGGTACCAGCAGAGCTGCTCACTCCCAGGCCACGAGCCGGATGGGTGGGGCCTGGCCAGCTGCCTCTGTCCGCCAGGGCCTTTGTGTCCACTTCCCAACATCGCACCACCCGCCTAACAGTCCTAACAGGGTTTGCAGAAATGCACTGTATGAGTGGCCACTCTAATTTTGTATCTTGTGTATGCATCATACCCGGAAGCGACATACACCCTCATGGACTAACTGCCACTGGGGGAAACAAACGACCACAGCATTTGCATTCTCTCCCTGGATGGTCAGATACCACTTTACGTTTTAAAAGGTCACAAAGATACAATCCATAGTCTTTCATCTGGAAAATCCGGGACATTACTCAGTGGCTCCTGGGATGCCACTGCTAAAGTCTGGCTGAATGGCAAATGCATGACGACCTTACCGGGTCCTACAGCTGCAGTATGAGCAGCAGACTCTACCTGGGGTGAAGGGAGGGCAGGGACAAGGGGGGAAATGAGAACCGAGACCTGTCCTGTGAAGGTACAAGATCCGTGATGAATGTAACCGTACTGTGTACCTAAAATGTGCCAATACACTCGGTGAGAAAAAAAAAAAAAAAAACTTTACCTGAATAGGGCTTAAGGTTACCTGGATCACATGACAGAATTTTCAGGGCATGGAGACTGTGTAGAGGTTTGGCAATTTTGAGTGAAACCGAATGTTTCCTGTGCAAATGATGCTAGTATTAGAGTGGCAGATCACTGCAATGTGTACTATGCACAAATACGTTATATTTATAGTGTATCTATTTTTCCAAATTGCAGAGATTTTGTGACGACAGATCTTTGAGGATATGGAAACATGGAGAATGTGCTCACACCCAAATTCCAGCTCAGGCTGTATGGTGCTGCTCTGTGCTAGACAACGGTGACATTGTGCTTGGTGCAGGGGATGGCATTGTCAAGAGTATTTACAGAATCAGCAGGCCGCACAGCAAGTGCTGAGGAAATCAGGCTTTTGAAAAAGAGCTCCCTCGGGCAAGCACTGACTCCAAAACTGGTGATTTAGTGGACATAATGTCGAACAGCTTCCTTCCTGGAAGGGAACATCTCAATGAACCTGTACTAGAGAACTCAGCTCACCAGAGATGGGGAAACGCCGAAGCCCATCAGGGAGAGTTAGTGAAGGGAGGGGGATTAAAATGGGTGTTGTTGTTGGCTATCTGGTGCTAATCAGAAAACATCTGGAAAAGTTTTATATGAAGGGAAAGAATGTGATCATTTTTCTCAATTCCTGTCAGGGAAGGTGGACTAACATATAAATTGCCATATAGTATCAGTGACGAGGCCCAGGTGACTACAGCTTTTCACGGGGGGTACCAGGGATTGAACTCTGGACCTTGTGCAGAAGAACCACTGAGCTAAACCCCTGGCTGCATACAACTTGCTGCAGAAGAATGATTTGAATCCCATGTTTTTGGATCAAGTAGCTAAATTTATTATTGATAACACAAAAGAGCAAGGGTTGGGGCTTGGGGACACCAGCTCTACAGACCCATTTACAGGTGCTGCTCAGTATGTGTCAGGATCTGCCAAGGACGGGCGCAACTGTGACTGCAGTTGATCCATTCACAGGGAAGAGCGCCTACCAGGCAGCTGGACCTAAAACATATTTATTTCCGTAAAAGAGGCTGTCACTCTTGACCAAGCAAACCCTACACAGATTATTAGGAAAACTGAAAGAATTTAATGGAACTGCACCCCGACGAGAAGTTAACGAAGGATGACTTGGTACTTCTTGAAAAGAAACTTTCTCTAACGTGAGTTCTTCAGAAAATCCCCCAGCCCAGCAACTACAGATTCTGTGGGAAGCTATTAACTGGCCTGAAGACATCACTTCCCGCATTTGGCCTCCTATGTTGTCAATTAAGCAGTGTGAAGGAGAACTTCTGCAATGAAAAGGAAGGGGCTAACTTCTGCAGTCACCGTATCTTCTGAGCCCTGAAGGAAAGCCAGCAAACTAGCTAATTCTCAGGACTTTTTGCAATTGCTTTGTTGGCCAGGCGGAGCAAAAGCTCATGATGTCCCAGGGGGAACCACTAAATTCCCGCGCGACAGAACTGAGGGAACGAGTCCATTAATATTGCTCTGGCTACAGTGACCTTGGACTATTCCATTTTTCATATCACAACACTGAAGGGAAAACTCGATGCTTGTCAGTTACCAGCGCAATCTTGGAAGCTGTGTAAGACCTAGAAGCCACTTTGAGACTTCTCATGGCTCTTCGGACACTGATCAGTGAAGACTCAAATGCTACACAGCCAAATCTTTAGGTGTCGATTCAACAAGTATGCCTCAGTTCAGAACCACCTAAAGTGGGTGCTGTAGATTTACCGCGGCAAAGCGGAGAGACTGAAATTATTTAGTGGGGTTTTCTTACATGTTACGTGCCTGGTTACAGGTAGGAAGAAAAAAATACTGTGGATTAAATACAATTTCAGATCTTGTAAAGTGGCGGGGAGAAAAAGGAGAAGTAAAATTTTTCCACCAATTAAAAGGGCAGGGGGCTGGAGATGGCTCCGTTTGAGGGCCCGTGTTGCATCTCCAGTCCTGAGGGGTTAGATCTAAAGGCACCACAACAGTCCTACAGACTGCTCCACCGCCATTCCCACCACCTCCCTATCCAGAACCACCTTCACTGGAAAAGCCTCCCAACATCACGAGTCTGCGGCCTCTGCTTCACCCTCACCAACCCCACACCAGCTCTAACATGCTCTTCACAACCAGCAAGCGCCAGGGACCACCGGGAAACCTCACACTAGTTGTTTTGCACCAACACCCTCTTCCAAAGCACCACACTGGACCCCTGGACCCTTTTGGTAAACAGGACTCCTCTTCCCAAGCAAGCCCAGTATTCCTGTAAGATCCCCAGCCTCCAGCAGATCTGAGCTGGCTGGGCCCACGCTCCCATCAGGGCCAGCCCTTCATCGTAAGATCCGGGCACAGGTACCCAGCATTACTTACCAGCTTCCTGGTCTTCACAGGTTACGTGGCTTCTGATGCTGACGTAGGGCCAGGCAGGGCTCAGAGGGCTTGGAAAAGCCTCCACCCCAGGCCCACGCATCCAACCCCTCTCCCTGCCCACCACCACCCTCACACACATCCCACACACTCCCACCGGAGGTCCAGGGTAGCAACTGTCACTGGCGAACTTGGACTGTCCTGTCCTCCCGACGGTGTCACTCCTGGCACTCACCTTACCGCACCATCACCAGCCTGCTGTGAGGTTCAAAATCCCACAAGACACAAGGATTCCTGCATCAGGCACAACTGGCCGAGGCTGGGAAAAGGAGCCCTGTGGCACCACCTAGCTGTAAGCACAGTGGGCTGAGACAGGACTAGAAGTTTGAGCCCAGACTCATAGTTGAATTAAAAAAAAAAAAAAAAAAAAATGGCTGGGGAAGTAGCTCAAAGTGGAGGCCCTGGTTCAATCCTCAATACTGCAGCGGGGAAAAACACTGGGAAAACGAATGAGAAACAGCGCCCTATCATCACCAGCAGAGCAGAGCCTCGGCAGAAGGTAGGTAGCTGGACCCCATCAAAGAACTCTGCTAGAGAAGTCGCCTGCAAACTCACAAGCGCGCACACGCACACACACGCACACACACGCGCGCACACACAACCGTAGCCTGCACTACGAAAGTAAGAAAGCCATTCCTTTAAGTGTAAGACAGGTTTTCTTTTATTAGTTTTTCCTAGACTTGTCTCAGGTTTACTGAATGTTTTCCTCAGTGTAAGAATGTGCCTGGAGTTTAACAAACCAATCTGGATATGCAACCTGGATAAACGCTGGCCCGCAACACAAGTCAGCAGTTCCCCTCCCCGGCCTGCCTCCATGCAAACCCAACTGGTCTGACAACCTCGCTGGGCTGAGCCAGCAGACCATGGCATCTTACCTCTAACGCCCATCCCAACACCCAGACCCTCCCCCACACACACCCCCACACAAATATTTAGAAGAAATGGCCATTAAAGACAGAGTCAGTTGCACAAGAGTAGGCCTAATCCTGCAGCCAGCACTTCAAACAGCTCTCGGCTTCCCGGCAGGCCAGCTGAGGCTCCTGAAGCACACAGGGAGACAACACAGAAAGGACACGCTAGGAACAGGGCCCGGATCCTGGTGCCTCGAGGGAGCCTTCCATAGTGCCCGGAAGCACTCCTGCCCTCACTCCTCTCCGAGGAACTCTCCTGACAGCACTGGAGAGCTGGGACGGAAATCCTTCTGCGTAGAGACGGACAGAGACTCGTAACGATGCAAGGTATAATCTTATTTGGAACAACATATGCCAAACAGAGACACTCTGCCATACAGACTATCAGTTATTACAAAGATCCAAAACATAACCGACAAAGTTTGCCCCAGTTTCTAAGGCAGGAACCAGATCTGGCCTCTAATGCAGGCTCCCTCTCAAGTTTTCAAAATGCCTCAGTCCTGTCTCCTACTGACACTGCCCAAAGAGCGTCAGGGGAATGCTTGCTGCCCCGACACTGGCTGCACAGTTAACATGCTGTTGCCGTGACAGTGGGCACATTTCTTTAACAATAATTTCAGACTCATCCAGTACAATCCAGTGTATCTTAGTCTTATGATCCGTCAGCTGTTTAACATGTACAAACTGGCAGATTCGTGACAGATATAACACTTAATACAAGCTGTGAGCAAGTTTATCCTAGGAGTGGGAGCTAACCTCGAGTTTACACAGAACATCTCCCACCTGAATAGACAGGCAAGGACACAGATCTTCACACCACACAAGGATCAACTCCTCCTCAGTGACATTCACCGTGCCTGTATCGGAATGCGTATCTGCCCAATTCTAACCTTCCCAAGAGAAAAGTACTCAGACTTGGATGTTCGGGGTATTAGTGAATATACTTTCCGTCAGGAAGCGCTTTCACGCCTACAATTTTCCATTTACATCTGGCTCCTGGCGGTGGGGGGTGGGGGTGTCTACACTCCCAACTTCTGCTCGCGGCATTTTTCATGGGACCTCTTCGAGGGCAGGGGCAGGGTGAGGGCTGGGAGTACAGGTGAAGTGTGAAGACACAGTGTGCCTCTGTCTCTGTGGCTTCATGTTCTCCACTTCAGGCCGCCCTCCAGCCCTCAGAAATCGGGGGCGCCCCCACAGCCACCCCCCACAGCAGGCAGGAAGCCTTTGTGGCCATCTCCATGACAGAGTTCAAAGCATGATTAGAGCTTCTGTCACGCATGTCATGATGAAAAGCCTGCTTTATAACAAGTTACAGCTTTTCCTATAGTTCAACCCTTCCAAAACAAACGCATTGCTGTAGAAGCATGATTAAACATAAAAGAAGTGAAGCGAAAGCTCAGTAAGACTAACTGGGCTTCTAAATAGTACCATTATGAAAAAAGATACGATGCACTTCATTTCTGAATCTAACTATTTAGAAGTCAAAATGCTCCATACATTACCTATATCCCCACCCCCCAAAATTCCCTAAAAACTGACTAAGAAATCTCCAGTATTCACTTGCTCTAGTTGATATTTAGAACAAAGTTGACAACTTAAAGCTTTATAATAGTCTGTTTTAATATAAACAAGTGTTGGAATCAATCAATGTCCATTTCCGGGAGCTTCTTATCCGAATCCAAAGGCACAGCTGCGTCTGCACCCTGCTCAGCAGCCTGCGGGCCGGGGCTATCTCCTTGTCCATCCACCGGTCCATTCTGCTCAGCAGTTTTTTGCTCCTCCTTGGGAGGTTCCACTTTGGGCTTGGGCTTTGAAATTATAGGGTTACAAATACTCGTCAGCTCCTGGAATGGTGAGAGGAAACTGTTGGTTTCTCGTGGACTAAGAAATGTTAGACACACACGCAGAACCCCGCTGGCCCTTTCCCACTCGGGCCCCAACCAGAAGCTACGAGGAAACATGAACGTCCCTCTAACAAGCATGTCCGGCTACTGCGAGTAACAAAGCTGACAGCAAAGCTGCCAAACACTCCCAGCCATAAACTACCTTCATCTTGGCTTCGATCTCTCCTGTCCTGACAATGGGGTCCAGGCTCGGGCTCTGCTTGCTCTGCAGGTTCAGTCTGTTATTCATCCACTCCAGCGCCTCGTTCGTGCTTTTCTCCACCTTTGCCACATCAGCTGCATCTAAATGGTCGTACTGGTCCTCCTACAAGCAGCAGGAGGCACTGATAATCTCCCTTCCCCATATTCTCTAGTTCTCTTCCATCTCCCAAAAGTTACAATCTTTCAAAGAATGGGGCACATTTACCCTAACCATGTGGGGAGTCACTCAATACTCAATCTAAGTGAGCTGCTCAACATTAAACAACAGAAACAGATTCCAATTATCAGAACACTTGGGAAGCCAGGCACAGTGCACAGCTCTGTAATCCCAGCACTCAGGAGGCTGAGGCAAGAGGACTACTGCAAATTCAAGGCCAGACTGCATAATGAGTTCAAGGCTGGTCTGAACTACGTGATGTCTAAAAAACAAACAAACAAATAAACTCAGTAAACAGATTCGAAGGCCAACAATCATGTAAAGGGGCTTCAACAGCATGAACAATTGCACTGTTTTACTAAAACACGAACTAATTACACAATGTAAAAATTTCATTACATGTAGAGTAGGGTTTAGGCATGCTAGTCTGACCCCCAAACAATAATGAATGTAATTTTTAAAGGAAAATGTCCACAAGCACATTTTAAAAAAAAATTTTAAAGCATACTCAATTTATAACTATTACAATTTCTTAGACTATCAGAAACCCAGAGGAGTGGTACGGTGTGGTGGGGCACCTGCCTGGCACGCACAAGGTCCTGGATTCAATACCCAGCACCAGCAAAAACAGTAATAATAACCTGGAATCTAATGGAACTCATCTCTGGACTCAGGATCTGCAGGCTGAATCCCAGCTCTCCCAACTTAACCTGAGGTCTGACTTAAAGAAAGTGAGGTTTAAAGGAGCTAGAAGTTACTTATAAGGTATCGCCTACTTCACAAGGTTTTTCCACTGAATGAGAAAATACATCATTGAGTAGATTTCCTATAGTACTCAAAACCACTGAGTAGCTCACTGATGGCAGAGTATCATACTAAATCACAAAACAAACCTAATCACAAGTAATGTGTTCTCCACAGGGCATAGGAGGTGTAACCTGGGGGAAGCACTTCACAGCAAAGGAATTGAACAGTACTGCTCCAGTCCAGATCCCACCCATGAAACACCATCAGTAAACCCTGTTTCTTAGTAAGATTCTTCAAAACCTTAAACACATTAGTCACCATTCAAGATGAAAGCATTAAATAGCAATTAAGAGAACTAAGAGATGCTATGCAAATGTCTCAAAATTTCACTCTTATCAAGAGTAGGGAAAAGGAAAAAATACAGATACCTTATTTTTGAAAGAGCTGATTACTTTCATATACTGCTGGATTTGTTTCCCTAGTTCTTCAAATAACTTTGGTCTTTCTTCAGATTCCTGGAACCGTACCTTAATAGGCTGACCTAAATTCTTAACAGGAAAGAAAATGCACAAATTCTTTACCAAGCACCGTAACAGTTTCACTGTTTCTATGACTAAGATTGTTGTGGGTTACAATACATTAATTTTAGTCTTCCTGTGGTATACATATGTTCCCCAGAATATCAGAGATACAAGGCTGCGCACAAGCACATCTTGATACTGATTCCTGTGGTGTAACTTCAATTATCTGAGCTCTCACTCTAGAAACACAACAGAGAGACAACTAAAATTTACTTGCCTAAATTAATACAGATACACAAAATTAAATATAAAGTATACTCACTAAAACTTTACAATTTTTAAATTAAATATAAATAGCACCTGAATTCGACGAGGCCTCTAGATTCAAAAACTACTTTACCTATAATGTTACCACCATTGAGATGAAAATCAGCAAAATACAGACTAACAGAAAACCCTACAAGGGCAAATGATCTAATTTCTCCATAAAGTAAGAAAGGGGAAAAAAATGGAGAGCCCCAGACACAGACTTAAGAGATATATCAGTAACATGTATAGACCTTAGCTGAACCCTGATTCAAACTAACTAAAACATAGTAATAATCATTTGTAAAACAATGGAACTTGAAACCGAATACCAGGGTGGGTTTTTTATTGTTGTTGCTTTTTTTTTTAAGTTGCTTTTTTAAGTATGATGATTTTTAAGGATGATTTTTAAATGTGATAAAGGTACTGAAATATTTTTATATTAAACATAACATGAAGGGCTTGCTTCACACTGGGAATGGAAAGAACAGAGATAAAAATAATCAGGACCTAGAAGCCGAAGTTCTTGGTCTCTGCTTTCATGTCTGACATCTCTGAGGAGAAAAAACATCCGATGGGAAACTCTGAAAGTGGCCTGACCATTCCTGACCCAATGCTGCCTTAACAAGTTCACTTACGAGAGTGGTCACTGGGCCTCCTTCCCTGAGAAACCAAGTAACCCAGAGCTACAACTAAAGAGAGACGCTCCTACTCGCGCATGGGCTTCTTTGTACAAATACAAGGCCGCATTTTGGACAACTCTGTACCTTCACCCTAAGGGTTAAAAAATGATCCCTTATATACAAAGCTACAAGCCAGGCGTGGCGGCGCACACCTATAATTCCAGCACTCGGTAGGCTGAGGCAGGAGGACCGCTGTGAGTTCGAGACCAGCCTGGGCTACACAGTGAGTTCCACGTCAGTGTCAACTACATAGTGTGAGACCCTGTCTCAAAAAACAAACAAACAAACAAACAAAAAATACAAAGCCATATACACAGGTTGCCCCAACAGCACCACAGGGCCCTGCGATGGGGACTGTCTCTTACCAGTCTTTTCACCTATGGACACCAAGAATGCACTGCCTCTCTAATTCAGGGAGACAGTACTGTTTCCATGAGGCTCACGCTCGTGACAGGGCCCTGCACGCATGACTGCGCACACTGCCTGAAGGGACAGTCACACAGGTACCACCAGTGGTTCACACCAGGAGTAACGTGTTAAGTCATAAAGGGTACAGTTCTCCAAAACAGCACTTTCAGCTTGCGTTCTTCAACATTAAAATTCCTCCCAATAATGAGCTGCTATCCTCCTAAGGCACACAGTTTTGAGATAACTCTGCTCTCTTTAAGAGCCACTTACTTTTAATTCAGCCAATTTATCTACATAAACTTGCTTTGGCTGATCTTCTCCATCTTCATACAACCAGTTTTCTGTATCTTCTAGTTTCAAGGTAAAACTGTTACGATCCTAAAGATAAAGACAATGTTACAATTAAGTCAATCGCAAATCAGAAGAGCCACGAAAGCAATCACAGGAACCAAGTGCACTGACACATCTGGGATTTGCTTTGAAATACAGGACAAGAGCTGGGTGTGGTGACGCACACTGTAGTCCCAGTGCACAACAGGTGAGGCAGGAGGACTGCTGTGAGTTCTAGGCCAGCTGGGGTACACAGTGAAACCCTATCTCAAAACACACACACACACACACACACACACACACACACACACACACACCCCAGCACAGGGGCGGGGGCACACAGAGACCCCCTATCTCAAAACACACACACACACACACACACACACACACACACCCCAGCACAGGGGCGGGGGCACACAGAGACCCCCTATCTCAAAACACACACACACACACACACACACACACACACACCCCAGCACAGGGGCGGGGGCACACAGAGACCCCCTATCTCAAAACACACACACACACACACACACACACACACACACCCCAGCACAGGGGCGGGGGCACACAGAGACCCCCTATCTCAAAACACACACACACACACACACACACACACACACACCCCAGCACAGGGGCGGGGGCACACAGAGACCCCCTATCTCAAAACACACACACACACACACACACACACACACACACCCCAGCACAGGGGCGGGGGCACACAGAGACCCCCTATCTCAAAACACACACACACACACACACACACACACACACACCCCAGCACAGGGGCGGGGGCACACAGAGACCCCCTATCTCAAAACACACACACACACACACACACACACACACACACCCCAGCACAGGGGCGGGGGCACACAGAGACCCCCTATCTCAAAACACACACACACACACACACACACACACACACACACACACACACCCCAGAACAGGGGCTGGGGTACACAGTGAAACCCTATCTCAAAACACACACACACACACACACACACACACGCACGCACGCACGCACGCACACCCAGAACAGGGGCTGGGGATTACAGAAAGCCAGATGTCATGTGTTTTCTGTTTGATAGGCACAGGGGTGATTTTACTTTATTCTCTTCCTACTATAAGAGATTGTGAATATGCTTGAAAGTTTTAGAATTAAAAACATGCATTTAAGAGTGAAACAGCAAGATAAAGCTGATCTAGAGAAAACAGTACATTAAATAAGAGACTTCAGATATGTCAAAAAGTGATGTGAAAGTGATGCACACAGACTGACATTTTTGTTAAACACTACAATAACAAAATACAGTATGTAAAACTTTCCCTTCAAAAAAAGGACATTTTTAGTAATTTTTGTGCTTTCCCCTAAAGTAAGACCTATCCAGAAAATACGCCCTAGCATAATTTTACAGATGCTTGTAATAAGCCCCAACCCAAAAACAGGCCCCAGCATAATCATCAGCAGACAGCCACATCTGCTGTATCCTTTGCAAAACACATACTGACCAATGAAATACTGACATATAATTACATCCAAATATTATTAACACTAACTAAAATGAATGGTAACCAAAGTGACACGCGAGCATTTGTGAACCCCACTCGGCCACCTGCGGATGACAGTAAGCACCTGTGTGAACAGATGAACAGAGACCTAGCGCCACGTGGCGAAAGGCAGCACAGACACGGTGCGCAGGGGCACACCTGTAACACGGCCGAGGTTGTGTCTGTAAGAATCTTCACAGGGCCGGGGAGTTAGCTCAGTGGTTCTGCCGCCTGCCTTGCAAGGGAGTTCGATGCCCAGTATGAAAAAAAAAAAAGCCGAGCGTGGTGGCGCACACCTGTAATCCCAGCACTCGGAGGCTGGGAGGCTGAGGCAGGAGGATCGCTGTGAGCTAGAAACCAGCCTGGGCTACACGGTGAGTTCCAGGTCAGTCTCTACTACACAGTGAGACCCTGTCTCAAAAAACAAAACAAAACAAAACAAAAACAATCTTCACAATTCAGCATGTCACGTTTTATAACAAGTTTACTTAATGTACTTGTGTGAAATAAAGAAATGGTTTCTCAATTTTGCTGTCTGCAATTTTTTGTCCCTTTTGTGTGGGCCATCCTTCCCAACTGTCACCATTATCAGTGCCACTCCAGTCTGACGAGTTTTCAAGTAATACTTGATTTAGTGGCAATCTCGTGAAGCCCAGCCAGCAAGAGCTCATGACTCGGGTGAAGAATTCATGGGATAAAATCACTGACAGCTGTGTTGCCAAAGCCCCGTGAGCAGGCTGCAGGGGCAAGAGCGCTCACTTACAGAGAGCTATTGCTGGACATGAGGAACCGGGACCAGTGGTTATACTCCAGGAAATGGAGTTACAAGAAATTCAGTCCAGAGTTCAGAGTTTGGAGAGTTAGTACCAGGTTCTAGAAAAGGATGACACGGCTGCATGTGAATAAATGCAGATTGTTGTACGTGAAAAAAACAAGACATCTGCTGAAAGTAAGCCCTGTTGTGTTCTTCTGGATCAAAAATTAACATAAGACCTGGCTGTACTTTTGGGAAATACAGTATACACAGCTGCAGGATTCCCTCCTCACACCTGTGGAAATGCTCCTACAGACACACAGACAGTGCCTGGGCACACCGAGGCCCACACTTACATCTTCACTCACGAACTTCTCGTATTTACCACTGAGCTTGTCTCTCATCTCGTACACGTATTCTTCCACTGCATTCTTAGCATCATTCCGCTCCTTCTCTAGCTTGTCCTGCATGATCATCTTACCCTGAAAACATACAAATTAATGAGGCACTAGGACAGCTATGACAATTTCCTCTTAAATATTAACAAATATAACTTAAAAGTAGAGAACTCTTCTTCCCCAGATCTTCTTAATTCTGTGAGTTATCAAAATAAAGGAGAGCCGCACAACAGCGGACATGTACTGAAGACAGAGAAGGGAGAGTTAGGCAGGCGTGGTCACACATCACACCTGCCTGAATCCCCAGCTGCTCAGAGGGAAGGCAGATGGAAGGAAAGTTATGCCAGCCCGAGCGACCCAGTAACGGCCCTGAACAAAGAGCCAGGGGCCAGGTGGTGGCTCGGTGTCAGAGCACTGTGTTTCATCCCTAGTACTGTGCTGCCGATGGGGTGGCGGCGGTCGAGGTTAGGGAGAGGGAAGGCTTTTTCAGGTAAGGTCAGAGAAAATGAGCAATGGGAATACAAAAACAGATTTTTTTAAATATGGGAAAGAATTTAAGATACTAAACTCGGTTTAATGTCACAAGGTAACTTCCTGCTATATTATTCACTACAGAATACCAGGAAAAAACAAATTTACTCAAGCAAATAAATGCTGTAAAACAAAATTATTCTGAGATTTACTACTTTATCTTGATAAGAAATCACAGACAAAACTAAATTAAGTAAATGTGTCTCAAAGGGGCCCAAACCTTACATCATTCAACATTAGAAGACAAGCTCTACTTACAAATTGACTGGCAAAAGGGGAAAAAAAATATGCGAAACAGTGATACCATTAATGCCATGCGATTTCTCCGGCTGATCAACACCCCAAACACCCCAATCTCTACTGAACAAATATGCTTCTCAAATCAAACCAAAGACATTACTGTCAACAAACACAGGCATCACGTTGGTCATGAAGAATTCTATCATACATTGCATCTACTAAACTTTCCCTTACCCTAAAACACCTATTTTCTCAAGTCCAAACTACCAAAAATGAGGCCAGGGATTTAGCTCAGTGGTTCTGCTGCCTTCCTGCCTCACAAGCGCAGGGACCCAAGTTCAATCCCTGGTACAAAAAAAAAAAACTACGAAAAATGGGTAGACATCACCAGACAGAGAATCTGAAGGCTATGGTCAGTCACCTATTCATTGTTCTCAAGGACATTAAATAACAACCTCATTTTCAATGTACAAGTTGAGCATCTCTCGGTCTATCTGCCATAGCAGCTGATTCTCAATGGGCAGGTCCACAGTACTGGTCTTCACTTTGGCCTTCTTGGCTTGAGGTGGTTGGTCCATCTTTTTATCTTTTGATCCAGCTTGAGAAGTCTAAAATTATTGAGAAAGAAACATACACAGAGTAATTTAAATTTCACAGTGGGTCAAATTTCACAAGATGCTTTTGCGTTATTAAAAACTTTAGTTTTGGAATGACTGACTAACAAGACTCTCACCCCAAATAGATAATAAAAATTAAAATGACAGACAGCTAGAGTAGCCAAATTCACAGATGAACAGATTAATGGTAGCTGTCAGGGCAGGGAGGTCAGAGAAAACAGAGTTGAATAGTCTAAGTGGGTATAGTGCTTCATTTTCCAAGATGTCAAAGTTCTAAAGACTGGTGCACCACAATGTACATAAACTTATACTGTACAGTATACACTTAAAAGTACTTATGATGGTAAACTCTATCATGTGTATTCCACCCAATTAAAAATTTTAAAATATGTATTTATATATCTAATCTCCTTGCAATCCCAGTCAACATACAATCACTATACTTTTTCAAGCTAGCTCCAAGGTAGAGTATAGTACCTGCCTGGCAAGCACAAGGTCCTGGGTTCAGTCCCCAGCGTCACAAATAAAAAATTAAATTCTTCTTCCATTCCTATCCTAACAAACACACTACTTACCTTCACACAAAGACTGCAAGAAGCCATTCTACTAAACAATGTCCAGAAATGGAAATTCACTTAACTCTCACTGATATTTCCTATTTTTCTGGATCAATAGCTATTCTTCACACACTTTCATGCCATACGTGCTACTCATTTGCCTACTCACATTTAATCCACTGCATTAAGGGTTTAGTGGTTCCCAAAAAAAATAACTGAGTCTTCTAGTTTTTTCCAATTTTATATTGTCTTATTTTATTGTCAGGTATATCCATCATTTCCCTTACGATTACTTTTGTTGTTTTTATGCTTTGAAAGCCTTTCCCATCCTCAGCTCAGAAAAATATTCAAACTTAAAACTGGCTTTTAAAGCCAGGCACGGTGGCACATGTCTGTAATCCCAGATGTGGGAAGCTGAAGCAGGAGAATCACAAGTTCGAGGCCAGAATGAGCCACACAGTGAAACCCTATCTCAAAAAAAAAAACCCAAAATAAAAAATTGTCCTTTGTTCTATGACGTGAGACAAGACTGTGAGCCATGTAACTTGCTAGCTACTGAGATGTCCACATCTATTTCATTTGCCTTAGAAACAATACTATGAAAGGCTCAGTTTCTAAGCCACCTCACAGAAGCCAAGTCAACAGCCCCTGGAAACCTGCGACACCAGCAGGGTCCTGGGGAAGGGGTGGCACACAGAGCCTGGCACTGCGTTCACCTTACTCGCCTTATCCTACACACTGGAGCAGACACCTCTCACACTGCTGCCCGCAACACCCACTCAACAACATGACTAAAGGTCTTCCACCAGCTTAAGAATTTGTGAGCGCAACCTCCTGTCCTTTTTCTCCTTTTTAATATACTTGTACAGCTACAGTAAAACAAGTAAAATCTCTCACTCATGTGAAAATGGGTGGCACAATGTGGCCACTTTTAAGGTTATATCAAATTTTTGTAAATGTCACAATGAGAAACTCTTTAGACGGTGAGATTATACATTGAAATTTCCTAAGTAACCTGAAAGAAGCTGTATTTTCAATGCTAAAAACAAATGTGAAAATGCACAATTAAGAAATCAGTGGTAAAGGATGCAAATGTTACACATTCATTTTAGGATAAATGCATCATTTTTTAAATGTACTTAAATGTACCATTTATATATCTTTCAATAAAAAAAACAAAAGGCACCAAGCAGAATCTGAAAACAATACCAGGTCTCATGGTTTATCGGTAACAAATGAATTACTGTGTGACTTAGGAATGGCAGTCACTAGCCTCGCAAACCGGGGCTGCTAAGGGCGTGACATCAACTCAACCACAGCTCAAAAGCGTCTCACAAACAGCACTTTCCCACATGAAACGCGCTTCCCAAACCCACCACAAAATCTCACGAAGAAACTACTCAAATAAGCAATATGGTATAACCACCTCCCAAGATACAGAAAGAGACTGAAAGTCAAAATAACTCGTACCTCCATTTCTTCTGACTCTGCCTTATTTTCTGCTGGTGTCTGCTGCTGTTGCTCTTCAACATGTGGTTCTTCCTGATCTACTTGCATTTTCTGAAAATCAGATCAAGTTAAATCCTGAAACTAAGAACTATACATGAAAGACTAAGCAACCTTTATAACAGCCTGACAAAGTGACGTGGTATGAATTCTTGCTGAATTACCAGCGATCAGAAGGCAAGGCTCCACATCCAGCTGGACCACACGTGTTATCTGAACAAAAGCTTTGGCGCTCAGACACCTGTGCCCGGGGTAACACTTCTCCCACTCTACTCCTACAGAACCAGAATGATTACGTAATGCTCTGTAAACCACGAAGCACCCAAAATACACCACGTGGCATCACCGCAAAATACAATCTGAAGATGGCATGAGGCTTGTCAAACTTCTTCACACAAGCCACTTCCTTCCTGTGCCAGCCATCCCATCCCCAGAGCCATGACCACCGCATGCAGTAGAGGAAGTGGACACTGACACTTCTCTCAACAGCGATCCAAGGACGGGTCTATGACAGTGCTGAACCAGCGGCCCTCAGCGCCTTGCAGGGAATCAGAACAACCCAGGAGGCTCTGAACACTGGTGACACTTGGGCCCCAGCCCAAATAAAATCTCTGAGATCTGTAGTTTTTATAAAGCTTTGAATCTGATGCACAGGATAAGATCCAGCCTAGGCTACTTGTGAAAATAATCAATCAAGACTCCACAGTGTCGTTCCATAACCAGAATCAAAACTAACTCGCTCGAGGTGAGAAATGTATGGTCTGAAGCAAAGAGCCAATTTATGCCCCATCCGTCCATGAAGATCATCTGCTAGCGCACTCTGCTGAGAGAGGGACAACACATGTCCAAGCTTTCAGCGGCTCTCAAAACGCTCCACCCTGTCACCCAGTCTACCCACTACAATTTCAGTCACCTCTGGGCCGGCCCAAGACAGTGACAGCGAATCTTTTAGAGAAGAGTGCCCAACTGCAACCCCAAACCCACTTATTTATGCCAAAGTGCAAACCCTGCAAGTGAATCTGAATACTGAGGTCTTGTTTCTTCTAAATAACTCAAACATTTAACATGTTTTATCTTAAAAGAAAAATAACACCCGCCACAGGCTCGCCACTGCTGGTCTAAGATGTCCACATTACCTCTTCCTCCTTTGCATTCTGATCAGTCTCCATTGGCTCCTCGTTTTCCTCAGACTTGTGCACTTCCACCAGGGATGCACTGGACACACTGAAAATGCCATGGACATTTACTCGGACCTTGACTTTCACTTTTGAACTGGCGCCATCAGACTGGGGAGTGACCTTCTGCACTGAAAACTGAGCTGGGGATATAGGAGACAAAAAGAGAACACAGCACAGGATGAATTCCAGCAGGACTGCAGGCCCACACTGCCGGGTCGTTGCTAATGCA
The DNA here is from genome assembly GCF_012274545.1 of Fukomys damarensis. Lineage (NCBI taxonomy): Eukaryota > Metazoa > Chordata > Mammalia > Rodentia > Bathyergidae > Fukomys > Fukomys damarensis. Next base: position 4,074,751 of record NW_022900921.1, on the reverse strand, counting down.
GCACTTCAAATAAGCCACGCCCATGGTCGAGGGCTCTTACCGAATCATGAGTACACTTTCAGTGTGGTCAATTTCTCATGTCCTAGCCCACCTAATGGTTCAAACTTCTCCTAAACGGTTGCCTTTCCTCTCTTAATATACAATTCCTAAAACACACACCTTTGTCACTCTCCTCTCCAAAAACAAAGATGCCACACTGCTTGTCATTTATCAAATTGGCATTTCTACATCTAGTTATTTTAAGACAGTGTTACATTTTTTGCTTATTCCCGCAACACAGCCAAATATTCCCATTCCTAGTTTACAAATGAGGAAAGCAGAGTAGGTTAAATTTCTTCGCAGTTTCTAAGTACCATAGAGGACACTGCTGTTTTACTCATGTATTATGATCTTTGTTGTCTAACTCCAGCTTCTCTCTTCTCAATTTGTATTATTTCCAGATTATAAAAGTTACCCAAGTTTGTATATGCAGACTCTGTCTACATACATGAAGATTCTAGCCAATACTGCTGCGAAACCTAGGATGGACTGATATTGTGCAGTAATCTCCTAACGATTTTCTGTGTGTATCTCGTAACTGTATAGTAAGAACAAAATGGAATTACTTTTACCTTTTACACTCCAGAACTTTACGTACAAAGTATAACCACAATGTACATTAACCGAGAACTACTACCCAAACAGTGGGAAGCTCAGTTAAATAGCAATGCCTGATGGGCTGTGAACCTCACAATAAGACTAGAAGGAGTTTGACTTTGTAATCTAATGTACCTAAACTCCAGAATATTGCACCTGTTCTTTCTGCTATCCCAGTTCTCCAAGTACATACAAGCTTTTGTTACTGTTTGAATTCTCAACCCTACTACTCACCAATTGCAGAGTCTGGATAAGGCAAATCCTGAGGAGATCTATAATAAGCCTCAAGAGTGAAAGGTTCCTTTCTATAAAAGGTGAGGACTTTAGAGAAAGGAGCAGCATGATTTTTTGGAAAGACTTCACAGTCACTAAATGGAGGGAAAAGACAAAAACACACAAATTTAGGATGTTCCTAACCCTCTGACCCATTCTAGGTTTGCTATTAGTGTATAATCCTAGTTTCTGTCTTATTGGTTGGCTCTATTTCCACATTATGAGTTTCCAAGAATCTTTATGTACAAAGTCAGGTAAAAAAAAAAATAAAGAAGTAGGGGCTGGGGATTTAGTTCCGTGGTTCTGCCACCTGCCTCAAAAGCAAAAGGACCCAAGTTCGATCTCCCGAACCAAAAACAAAGAATTTGTTAAAAAAATAAAGGAGTGAACTCAGTCAGCACATAAAAGATACCAATGGACCACAGATTTAGCTCAGTGGTACTGTGCCTGCCTCACAAGTGCAAGGTCACGAGTTGGATCCCCAGTACCAAAAAAAAAATAAAACACCGATGACTTAAGCAGAATAAAAGAGAGGAATCAAAATAGGACACTAATTTATTCTAACTAGAGTAATTGATGACTTTGTTCCATGGACTACGGCAAAATTTGACAATTTTGTGTGCACTGAAAAGGGGGGCAATGTGCTACTCAGACTTATTCATCAATCCTAAATATCAACATGACCAACACAGGTATTACCTTAGCCCTTCTTCGGCTGGAGAATTCCACCTCAGAGATATCGGGTACGGCACCACATCAGTAATAGAGAACTCTCTGACTTTGAAGGCAGGCGATAAGATTGCACACTAGAACAGTAAGTTTTAAAACTTCCATTTGATAAAAGAACAGACACTATGAACTGCTATCACTAGACCTAGAAATAATAATTTGTCACCATCACTGGCGGTCACCTTTTTTGCATGTTCATTTGGGTTTTTCCTTTTTCTGTTGTTTTGTTTGTTTTGAGATAGTCTCACTATACAGTTCAAGCTGGCCACGAACTCGCAGCGATCCTCCTGCCTCAGCCTACCAAGTGCTGGGATTACAGGTGTGAGCCACCACGCCTGGACTAACCTCTCTATACATCTGCATTAATTTAACAGTGTCTGAACAAGCAGTTTTACAAACTTCTAAAAGTTAAATTACCTACATGTCCTCACTATTCCTTTTTATTTTTCCACTAACTCTCAAATCCTTAACTGATGCATAACACTATTTCACAGAGACAGAGAACATGCCAAATTCTAGCAGTATTTCACACAGAATTTTCCATTTTCCTACCACATTTCTAAGTCAATTTATTCACCTCCTAAGGCATTAATTATACAGCACAATTCCTTTCATGAACATCAGCTCTGCTACATTTTAAAACAAAGGTTTCAGCAGGGCCAGGGATTTAGTTCAGTGGCACTGTACCCATCTCAAAAGGGCAAGGTCCTGAGTTCAATCCGCAATATAAAAAAAAACCCCTCACACAAAAAGGTTTCAGAGTCTCACAACCTGAGAACCCCATCTTCCTGCCCTCCCATGGCAGAGAGGTACCATGACCACACCAAGATCCCCGCACTAACTCGGATTAGGAAGACATGTAAACCACTGCCACCCAGGTAGGACGACCTCGCAAGGAAGAAACCTCACCTGCAGGGCACAGCCTCGAGTGACCGCCTCGTCGGCGTTTAACGTCGTACTGAGCTCTTTACCGAAGTATTTGCTAATCTTCTCTTTTACTGCAGGGATTCGTGTGGCACCACCAACTATCTCCACTGCATAAATCTCTTCTTTCCTTAATTCTATGTTAAAACAATTAGATTAAAAGAATCTTTAAATCATTATAAATCATTTTATAATGAAATAAAAGAGCAGTCAGATCCTGCTCAGACTTGTAACCAAACTCTCCCATTCTCAACCCTGCAACAAAACTATTGCACACACAGGCACACGCACGGCATCTGGGAATCAGTGGGTATTGTGAAGACTGGGGGGAGTGTGTAGCAGTGGTAGGGTTTAAGTGGCATGGACCAGGCAGACCCTGTCCTATGGGCCCTACAATCTTTGGAAGTTCCACAGAAAGACTTGTTAAATATTAACAGCACAAGCATTCACATATGCTAGCTAAAAAGGGCTTCAAAATATTAAGTCACCTGACCTGGTGTGAAAGAAAGAAGGGTACTCACAATCACATCTAGCGACACTAGAATAACTTAGATTAAAAAAACAGGTACAAAAGCCGGGAGTGGTGGCACATGCCTGTAATCCCAGCACTCAAGAGGCTAAGGCAGGAGGGATCACTGTGAGTTTGAGACCAGCCTGGGCTACATAGTGAGTTCCTGGTCAGTCTCAACTACACAGTGAGACCCTGTCTCAAAAAAAAAAGGTACGAAGGTATGACAGTACATACCTATAATACCAGCATACTTGGGAGGCTGAAGCTGGAGGGTGAATCACAAGTTTGGGGCCAGCCTGGTTTACATAGTGAGTTCAAGGCCAGCCTGAACTACATAACAAGACCCTATCTCAAAAAAACAAAAATAAAAACACAGACACACACACACACACACACACACACACACACACACACACACACACAGAGAAAACCACAAGTAAAGTAACTCCCCTATTTACAAACAAGTTCAGGGAGTTTGTTAAGTCAGATTCATTCCTAAGTCCAACAAACTTGCATCTTATACATCTTTGACACAAATATATAATGTAAAGCATAAAAAAGAAACACGCACGCACACACACACACACACACACACACACACCAAAAGTACAGTAAGTCCCTGACTGCACTGTACTACTACTGTATACTACCACACTCGACAGTAAAGCAAACAGCAGAACTGTGACAGTGTCCAGAAAACACATGAGCTACTTCCTTGATTTGTTCACATTTAGGAAGGTTAACGGGAGGTCCACTCATATTGTGAAGGTTTACAATTCTATTGTCCGTAAGTCAGGGGTTTATTGCAGTCTCCTACTAGAAGGTAAGAAGGTGCCATACACCAAGGCCCTGTATCTCAGTGTCACCACTATCTGTGGTTTTCCTGATCATATTTTATCTAATACCCACTGACAATTTCTTGAGGACTATTTTTAAAAATGAGCTGATGCTAAGCGACACAGTGAGTTCAAGGCCAACCTCAACTACACAGTGAGACCCTGTCTCAAGGCAGGGAGAGGCTGAAGCCAGGTATAGCAGTATGCCTACAGTACCAGCTACTCGGGAGGCTGAGGCAGGAGGAATTCCAGGCCAGCCTGGACAACAAAAGACCCTTTCTCAAAAGCAAAAACAAAGGGTATTGGGGGGGTGTTCTGGTATGAAAAGAACATGCACAACTGCCATAATAAACAATTACTGACTTAAGACCTAAGCCCATGCTAAGCTGACAGTGCATCTCAACACTCAAAGTCAGCAACCAAGCACAGAGCACTACTGTACAGGAAATACTATGTCCAGGGAGATTTGAGAAAAACGACTAGTATGTTCCTAATTTAAACTGCCACCTTTAAACATCCTTCCCAGTGAGGCAGTCCCCAACTTACAGTAATCCCACCTGCTCAGGTGGTTGAGATGGGAAGACTGCAAGTTCAAGGCAGCGTGGGCAATTTAGCAAGACCACGTCTCAAAATAAAATCTTAAAAAGGGATGGGGATGTAGCCCAATGGGGCATCACTGGATTTGATGCCTAGTGCTCCAATACAGGCTCCTCTTGTTTATATCTGTCCATTAACCAAGGAATCACTTAAAAGCTCAGAAGACTACCACATCAGCACTCCAAAAGCCAACTTTTAGTAACTAACTGAGAGTCTTATACCCATCCATGAGTCTCAATGACATTTCTAGGGAAAACCTTCTGGATTTCCTTAGACATTTATCAAAGATTATTTGGGGGAGGGAAGCATTCCTGAGGGAAAATAAAGACCAAAAGAAAATGAGCCCAAGTAGTTTGTACCACAAGTGTCTGTATACTGCCTGGGAGGAAAAGAAGACGCTAACACTTCCCAAAGAGTCTGAGGTACACAGATGACTCCTCACAGAAGTACTTACTGGCTTGCTCCAAAACGCTACGAAGTGGTGGCTCCACTCTAGCTAAGAGGTCGTCACACATCGCCAGAAATGTGCCTCTGTTGGAAAACAACATCAGTTAATCACACCCATTTCATGCGCAGTGGATAACTACAACTGAAAACCAGGTCATGGCCAGTACTGGAAAGGACGTGCAAAAACCGGACCCCACATATATTCCTGAGTAATGTAAAACGGAAACGGCACATTTGTTTTATGGGTTTGGGATTTTGGCTTTTTTATTGTTTGGTTTGGTTTGGTTTGGTTTTTTGAGACAGGGTCTTGATATGTAACCCAGGCTGGCCTCAAACTTGCAGGCTTCAGAGTTCGGGAGTACAAGTGTATATCACCACACCTGGCTTTTTGTTTGTGAGATGGGATCTTGCTTATGTAGTTCAGGTTGGCCATGAACTCACTATGTAGCTCAGTCTGGCCATTCATGGTGTGAGATGGACGTCACTGAAAAATTACCTTAACTTTGCGGAATACTTGAAAATGTCAACAATTTAAAACATGAAAAGGCGGGGCTGGAGGTTTAGCTCAGTAGTACAAGTGCTTGCTTGGCATTATGCAGCTCTGGGTTTAGCACCCAGCACATTAAAAATTTAAAAAAAAAAAAAAAAAAGGAAAGAGGAAGCGGAGGAGGAAGGAATAAGAAAGAAGCGGGGAAGGGACCATAGGAAAATGGCAGCAGCAAATGTTTTTGACAGTTTCTTTTTAAAAAGCTTTACTGAGCCAGGATTTAGCTCAGTTATATCACGCCTGCCTCACAAGCACAAGGTCCTGAGTTTGATCCCTGGCACCAAAAAAAAAAAAAAAAACCAAATAAAATAAAATAAAAAGCTTTACTGAAATATAATTCAAATACTACAGAATTCACCTAAAGAGTATAACTAAGAACCAGAGACGGAGCTCAGAACTTTACGCATGCCAGCAAGTGCTCGACTTCTCCCTTCATTTTCAGACCGCGTCTTGCCGTGCTGCCCAGGGTGGTCTCCATCTCCCAGTCCTCACATCTCAGTCTCTCAAGCTGCCCCTGGGGCTCAGGGACTGTTAATATAGTGAGAGCTGTGCAACTATCGGCATCATCAATTTATTACCCCAAAGATATCTTCATTACCCTGCAATGTTCTTTTCCACAACCCCTCACACAGGTCTGAAAAACAACTCATATACTTCTGTCTTGCTAGATTTGCCTATTCGAGATATTTCATATAAACTGAGCTATACAATAATTGATCCTTTGAAACTGGCTCGTCATTAGCATGTTTTCAAAATTAGTATGTACTATGCAACATTTTCTTACATTTTATTTACTAATCAAATGATGGACATTGGTGTTATTTTCATTTCTGACCTATTATAAGTGGTGCTACAACAAATATTCATGTATGAGTTCCTGTGTGACCACAAACACACACACACACACACACACACACACACACACACACACACAAACAAATGGCTGTCGGGCTTGTAATCCCAGCACTAGGAGGCTAATGCAGGACGACTACTGCGTGTTTGAGGCCAGCCTGGGCTACAGAGTGCATCAAGGTCAGCCTGAACTACACAGCTCAGATCCTGTCTCAGAAAGCAGAGGTAGGCCGGGGATTTAGCTCAGTGATTCGTTCCACCACCTGCCTCACAAGTGCAAGAATCTCAGTTCGATCCCCTGTACCAAAAAAAAAAAAACAAACAAACAAAGCAGAGGTAAACTACTGACAGCCACAATTTCTCCTTCCTATCAGCTGTGTAAAAGGCAACTGAAGAAAAAATGGCATACAATGGACCTGAAAACTCAAAACTAAGTCAGCCAATTTGGAAACAGCAGGTGAAATGAGAAGGCGTTTGAATACTCCAAAACAAGGTCATAAAGAGTCCTTGGTTAAGAAAAAAAGAGTCCTTGGTTAAGGGCACAAGGACAACAGCAAGATGGGCCCAATCTACAGTTCCCTTCAAGAGAAAAAAAGGACTGTACTGAGGGAAAACTGATAAGAAACTAAAATGAGCAGGCAGCAGTGAAGACAAAGGCAGACATGAGGAAAAAAATGCAAATCTCAGAAAGTCAAACAGCCATATTCTTTTTAATTTCACAAGCTGGGTGTAGTGGCACATTCCTGTAATCTCAGTACTCTCGGAAGCTGAGGCAGGACTGCAAGTTCAAGCTCAAATTGGGCAACTCTGTGATTTACCAAGATCTCTCAAAATTTAAATAGTATGATTTTGGGAGGCTTTTTTTTGTTTTTATTTTTCTGGTACAGGGATCGAACTCAGGCCCTTGTGCTTGCCAGGCAGGAGAATCACTGAACTAAATCCCTGGCTCAAAATTTAAATAGTAATAAAAGGGCTGGAGATGTAGCTCATGATGAAGGCCCTGGGTTCAATCCCCAGTAATGCACACATGCACACACACGTGCACACAACTCCAAGAAAACAAGAGGATGGTCTGGAGCAGTAAAATAAGAAGAGCCCTTACACTCCTCCACAGAGGCTCAGCAATGCTTACTTCACCTAAAAATCAGTAAAAGAACAAGCACATTCACGGGAAGAGAAGGCATATTAGTATTTTCCCATTTCAGAGGAAAATGAGTGACTGCGACAGGTCACTTTTGGAGCAACAAAAACATTCCATAATCAGACAGTGGCCACTATGAACAACCTTCCAAATATACTAAAACCCACTGAATTTTACAATTCCAAACAGTGAGTTTTGCCGGGCGTGGTGGCACACGCCTGTTATCCCAGCACTCAGGAGGCTGAGGCAGGAGAATCACTGTAAACTCGAGACCAGCCTGGGCTACATAGTGAGTTCCAGTTCAGTCTCAACTACACAGTGAGACCCTGTCTCAAAAAAAAAAAAAAAAAAAAAAAAAAAAAAGGTGAGTTTTAGGCTATATGAACCCCATTCTCAATAAAAAAATGGTACAGGAAAAGAAAATAAATACATCAGGGTTAGAAAAGAATTTAAAATTTTTTTTTAAATATTAGAAGTGAAAGCTAACCAGAACATACCCACTAAATAACTCTACGAAAGACTGAAAAAAACAACAACAACAACAAAAAAAAAAAAAAACAGCCACACAGAAGATAAGAAAGGAAAATCCAACATAATTACACAGGTGTTCCCAGAGGAAACCAAAGCATGAAAACCAAACAAACAGATGTCATATTAAGAACATCTAAATATGACATTTAATTTTAGAATTTAAAAAAAAATTTTAAATTTTAAAATGTGTAATGGTGTGAAACTACTACAAAGGCATGGTTTACCTGAGGAAAACGCATCCAAAACAACCAATCCCAAAACATACTACAGTAAAATTACTGGACTTTCATGGGGGTGAGAGGGATACCAAAAGTCCCTGAACATCTAGGCAAAAACAAACAGGTAAGAAGTAAGTGAGAAGTAAACTGTCACACATCTGACAGCCAGACTACGTGGCAGAAGAAAACAGACTATCACACTGTTTAAGGTAAGGAAACACGAGCTAAGCGTGTTCTAGCCAGTAAAGTGAACCATATGTGTAAACGTGGAGACAAACTATAACGTGAAGGAACAGCTCCACACATGCTGGTCTATAAGAAGCCGTAGGAATCTATGGTGGTGCACACCTGTAATCGCAGCTCCTTGGGAAACTGAGGCAGAAAGATCTTAAACTGGAGGACAGCACAGACAACCTAGCAAAACCTTGTCAAAATACATCTTTGTTTTTGGGGGGTTCGTTTTTTGAGACAGGGTCTCACTAAGTAGTCCAGGCTCTCCCTGAAGTCACTATGTATACCTCAGGCTGGCCTAAAACTTGGGGCGATCCTACTGCTGGGAATTTAAATATGTACCACCACGCCAAACTTTTAAGTAGTAAATTTCAAGGTGTGTGAGTTTTACCTCAATTTCTTTAAAAATGAAGAAAAGATCATATGAAACACTATGATATCAGAAATAATGTGGTGTCATTAATTTTAAAATATAAAGCCTAGTGGCATTAATGACTAAAGACTATAAAATATAGCATATTACACACACACACACACACACACACACACACACACACACACACACACATACATATAAAATATAGCACAATGGCACACACCCATAATCCCAGCACTTTGGGAAGCTGATGCAGGAGGGGCACAAGTTCAAGTCCTGCCTTGGTAACTCAGCAAGACCTGTATCCAAAACCAAAATGGAGGGCCAGGGATTTAGCTCAGTGGTTCTGACGCCTGCTTCACAAGCACAAGGACCTGAGTTCAATCTCCAGTACCAAATACATACATACATATACACATACATACATACACACACACATACATAAATGGGACTGGGGACTAGCTCAGTGGCAAAGCGGCTCTATGACTCTCGAGGGAAGAAGAGAAGGGAAAGATGGAGGGAAGGAAAGGAAGAGGAGCAAGGAGAGACAGAAATGAAATGAATAACAGATCTATGTTCTCACAGTGCCGACACAGTACAATCTGTTTATTAAAACCAGCACATAGGCAAACCAGTTTCTACTTAAAGGGTATCACTTAGCGCTGTAAACATGTAACAGCTCCATAACAACTTCTGAAATTCACACTGACTTACCCATCATCTCTAGAAAACACACACACACACACACACACACACTGTTCAATAAAAATGAAAGCTATTACTTTCAAATAAGAGAAAAGACAAGTAAAAATCTGGATACTAGACAACAGTAAATGCTGCCTCCATGTTCTAAGAATCACTGAGACAGATTTCTCTAAACAAGCCATTGGTCTTGCCTAAAATCTACGAGCAGAGCCCACAGTCAAAAGAATAACTCACTCCTATCATCCAAGCAATGCAACCAGGCAACAGTAACACAGAGGCTTTCTGAGCCCTGAAGGTCAATTGTGCAGAATTCTTGCAGCGCTGTACAAAAACAGCTGTTGCTATCAAGTGGTCCTGAGCCAGTCAAAAAGAAAATTTTAACCAATGGCTAAATTTAATTCAACTTAATTCCACATTAAATTATTTGCCCTAGTTTTATGAAAACTGGTAACTAACATGTTTAATGCATTTACTCAAAATAAATTAGTCTCCACTAATAATCCAACCTAACTTCAACAAAAAAAACTAAGTCCCAAATGGCCTACAACTTTTACCCATAGAACTATCTTTTTTTTTTTGTGGTACTGGGGATCAAACTCAGGACCTTGCACTTGTGAAGCAGGCATGGTGCCACTGAGCTAAATCGCCAGCCCTTAAATTATCCTATTAACAATCATAATTTCAACAATTAAGTAAGTTAGTTAAGTTGCAAAATCATCACAATACAGTTTCACATCAAAATCGGAATACTGTTACCTATTCATAGTTCCAGAAACATCAACATCATTCATAAAGCATTCAATGTTCAAAGGGAGGTCAGAGGCGTTTGCACTCATTAGTTTCTTGAGTTTCTCACACTCTTGAGACAGTCGTAATAGTGCACGGATTTTCGACTTTATATCTAGCTTGTACTTCTTCCCAAACTCTTCACAGAAGTGATTTACTAACACCTCATCAAATTTTCTGCCTCCCAGTGTTGTGTCAAATGCTGTAGCCAAAACCTTAGGGGAAAAAAGATGATAATTAATCGAACAATTAACCATTAATTCTAAAATTTATCCCAATACATATATAAATTATTCAGAAAAAAAGCAGGTATGCATTTCGAGATAGAAATAAGGCAACATGCATGTGTCATTTAATCCATTGTAAAACTACACTGAAACCCAAGACAATGCAATCCCAACCTTACAGATTATGCTGCAGTTCAAGACAAGTGAGACAACCTATGGCCAGAAAGCCAACTAAAATTGTGGAAGTGGAATTCAAAATCAAAACTTTATCTCAAGGGCCGGGGATTTAGCTCAGCGGTTCGGTGGCATGCCTTGCAAGCGCAAGGTCCCAAGTTCAATCCCCAGTATCAAAAAAAAAAAAAGCTCTACCTCAAAACCCATGCCTCTCCACTCTGCTGATCCGACTGATAGCAACTACGTGTCCTGGGACAGAGCCCAGACACCACTCACACGTTTCTAGTCTTAACACTGTCACGCAGCTGTGGGTAACATGAACAGCTACCCTAAGCAGTTTACTACCAGAAAGATACTGAAGCTTTGAAGACATTTTTTTTTTTTTTTTTTTTTTTTTCCCCGGGGTTTGAACATGGGCCCTTCCG
>NW_022900921.1:4057863-4063541 GCF_012274545.1 Fukomys damarensis | reverse complement strand
GCCCGGCCCATTGAAGACAATTCTGTCTCTATTTAGCACAAGTCCAATAAGCTTATTAGTTTCCAAAATCCTTAGCAGATTAGATGCAAACTAGCTAAAATTGCATTCAATAAAAGGCTAAATAAGTGGTAACTAAAACCAATCTCTTAAAAGAATGAAAAATGCCATTAAGAATATATTAACTGGAAAAATATAAAACAAAGAACTGAAAAGAGTGATTTAAATTTTGCTCCTATTAAAACATTAGGAGGAGCCAGGCACGGTGGTAAACACCTGTCATCCATCTAGTCAGGGGCTGAGGCCCAGGCAGGAGGCTCACAAATTCAGCCCAGCTCAGACAACTTAGTGAGATCCTGTCTCAAAATGAAAACGAAACGGGACTGGAAACGTAGCTCAGTGCAAAGTCCTAGCTTCACTCCCCAGTACCACCAGAAACAAAGACGGGGAAGGGCTGGGAAGTGCGGAGATGAAGGGAGAAGCACGAACGGAACACACCCAACTGCTAAGAGTATTAAGATTATGAACATCTTCTCTTTACTCATAACTATTCTCCAAGTTTGGGGATTTTTTAAAAAAATAATGGGTATTTTTATAGTTAAATTTAAAAACAATCAAAAGATTTGGAAAACTGACAGGAGACAGCCAGCAGTGAAAGACAATTTGAAACTAAATGCGCATGATCACTAACACTTGTCATTCTGATCTAAAACCAGGCTAAATTATGGTCAAAATCCTCAGTTTAAAATGGCGAAAATGTAAAATGGATTTTATAAACAATTCTATTAGTGATTAAATACTGAGCAATACAGTCGGTCATCATTTACAGCTGTAAACATCAAAAACTTCTCATTTCCTAACCAACCAATATTTGCTTTTGCTTTAAAAAGACCTAAAATATCGGCCAGGTGTGGTGGCCCACGACCGTAATCCCAGCACTCCGGAGGCTGAGGCAGGAGGATCACTGCAAACTGGAGACCAGCCTGGGTTACATAGTGAGCTCCAGGTCAGTCTCAACTACATAGTGAAACCCTGGTCTCAAAAACACCAAAACAAATGCCAGGTGTAGTGGCGCATGCCTGTAATCCCAGCACTCGGGAGGCTGAGGCAGGAGGATCACTGTGAGTTCAAGACCAGCCCTGGGCTACATTAGTGAGACCCTATCTCAAAACAACAACAACAACAGACCTAGAACCATGTAAACCAGAATATAAAGTGGAGCCAAGTCTGTTCTTCAAAGAAAGCAGGACTACTCAACAAAGAGTCTCAAAACTACCAAATACTTATTTTGCACTAGGCCCTCTCCCTACCAATCCCAAATTTTGAGAGGGGAGCCAATTTAGACCTTGGTACCAAGAACTCTGATATACAACTCAACTAAAGCAAACATTAGATGAAAGCATCTTAGTCAGATGGAGAGCTGATTTTATCCTGTACTATGGAAGAACCATAATAAACCAGCAGAATCAACTGGGACTATGTCTGCCCTCTGGCCCCTCCTTGTCTTTAGTACTTCCTACAATTCTGTGTGTATAAAAGTACTCACTGCAGAGCTTCGACATTTCCAGAAACCAAATATATCACTCCAGCTTAGTTTCCCTTGACACCCAAATTCTAATCCTTCCACATCCCCAACACTGGGTTCAAACTTGCAAACCTCCTGCAGCAGCCTCCCAGAGTGCTGTACAGGCACGTACCACCACGCCCAGCTGAGCCTCCAGGTTATCTTTTTTTTTTTTTTTCTTTTTTGGTACTGGGAACCAAAATCTGGGCCTTTCTTGTGCCAGGCAGGCACTGTGCCACTGAGCTAATTTCCTGGCCGGGACTCAGATAACTTAAGATCTTTTTCCTGAAGGTCTGTTTACTGTACACCATGCCATGTCTTGTTCCTCTCTCCCCACTACTGATAATGGAACCCAGGGACTCACACAGGCTAGGTAAACGCTCTAACACACAGCTACAGCCCCATCTCTTTGTTTTATTTTTTGAGACAAGTTTTCATGACATTACCCAGGCTGGCCTCAAACTTGTGGCCCTCCTGCCTCAGCCAGGGCAGTACAGCAACTGGGAACAGAATCACACTCATGCCATATGGCACCATGACAATGCGTGATGGATTATCTTGGATCTACAATCATCATTCTCCTCTACAATAATTAGTTTCCACTTCAGATGGCTTACAGCAAGCTTCCATTAGTAACACAAAATTTGTCAACCACTTATTTGTCTTTCAAAAATGTGTAATTACCACACCTATAATAAGCTTAAGGAAAAAGCCATACTCACTTTCAGTTTTCCTCTGTTAAATGCACATACAGAAACTTGATAAGCAGAATGCCCCATGTCTACAAAAACTACATTTCTTGGTTTCTCTTCTAAGGCAGGAAGATCTTGTTTATAAATTCCATATGCAAGAGCAACTATACAAAAAAACCAGAAACAACCTCAATGGTAGCATCTGTTTAATAAACAGAATTTATTTACATATAAAAAACAAGTTTTACATATAGGAATGAGATTGCATCACGCATTATATCTTAAATAGACTCAAATTCTTTGTAAGCATTGCATCATTTATTCATAAGGAACATTAACTTCAAAGAGTGAAATGAAGACCATTTCCCATGAACTGCGACATTTCTCCAGATACCAATTATCCCACTCTCCAGACTTACCTTCCTCCACTTCTTTTTTTTTTCTTCTTCTTCTTTTTTTTGGTACCGGGGATCAAACTAAGGACATTGCACTATAACTGGCCCCTCCTTAATGTTACATTCCTACATGCTCAAGCCCTGGGACGCTTGCTACTTTACACCCCATTACTGAATGTACCAGGCCACAAGTCAGACAGAAAGAAAACCTTGAAATTAAAAGCACTGCCAAACACACAGTGTGTTCCTTTCCAAACAATACCGAAGTGTATACTGTAAGCGCACAGAAGTACTCCTGAGATTAATTCTTCATATATGACAGTATCCAAAAAGACTACAATAAACAGGCTGTAAACAAGGATGGCAGCCCTCCTAGCAAAAACACAGCAAGAAACCCTGGTTCTAAGATCCTACAACTTTAACAGCGATCTAAGGAGTAAAAACATATAGTCCCATCTTACCTGCAGTAGTTTCATTCATTAATCGCAGGCAATTGAGACCAGCAATCTGTGTTGCATCCATCACTGATCGTCTTTCTGCATCAGTATAGAAACAAGGAACCTACAAAAAAAATTGCAGATTTATTATATGAACATCATTTCATCGGTAAAATCCTGGACCACCCAGGATTTATTTTATATAGGATCAAGAAAGTATTTCAAAACATTAGGAAAAGTTACAATATTCAAACAAGAGTATCAGGACAAACGTACAGCCTTGTACGTATTGCATTACATTACATTATATAGCAGATCACAATTACAAGATCTGAAGTTACTATGAAGGCCAGAGAATGCTGTCCTTACTACAAAGGTCTGCTTGCAAAACTGATCCTTGGCTGGGTATAGGGCAACTACATGACTGACTCCCGAAATGAAAACCCTAGGTTTCTTGACTCAGGCCAAATTTTCCCGGTGGAGGATACTTCACATTACCCCACCTTGCTGCTGGAAGGATGAAGCACATCGGACCTGAGTCTTGAAAGCCTGGGTCTCATTTCCTCCAGAAGCTGTGTCATGGTACCCTTTCCTCTTGCTGAGTTTGCCTTGTATCCTTTCACAGTAATAAAGCCTACCCAAGAGTCCAGCTATTTGCTCGACCTTCCTAGCCAATCACATAAACTTCAGTGTGGTCTTAAGGGTCCACACAGCACTTAAATGTATTTTTTAACTGGAAAAAGTCACTCAGGCATTCCACTATTTCACATCAAGTTTTACTTCAACATCATTCAGATGAGATCAGGCGCATCCAGCGTGGTTGGCTGTAGATGGTGTCAGCATTATTCAGGATCGAAGTTAAAGGCATGAGATGAAGAAATGGGGACAAATCTGGGAGCAATACAAAGGTTATGACACATGTGAGAAATGCAGTACCCACTACACCAGCCATTGAGAAATCCAGGTCATCGACTGCACTGTTGGCATAGCGCTTGTATTCTTCTTTGCATCCCCAAATGTAGTACACCGCTATGATCCAATTATTATTCCTGACAATTCTACATGACTAGCTAACCCAGGAATCTACCAGACTCTGAAGAAGAAAAGCAACCTTACAGCGCTTGCTTTGCCAATCAAAAGCCAATATTAAAACAACAATCACGGAGCTAAACTACCAGGTAACAATGGCAGAATGAGGAGATTCAGTGGCAAAGCCAGTAGCTGCTAGACTCCACCATACTACAAGTATATACGTAGTGATCAAAGTGTAACAATTCATGTTTAAATTTTTTGAAAAATTAAAGTAAAAAGACCCATTGTCATTCAGCCTCCTCCAAGTCCTTCCCTTCACTTTGAACACATTTATCCCATCATTCTTCCATGGTCTGAAGCAGTTCTGTGAAACCTTCGAGTCTTTCCAAGACGCAATGCAAACTATGAGAAATGCTGTCGCACGATGAGACCACAGGCTGTGTGGAGGATGAAGAGACTTACTTCAGTCACTGAGAGGTCCAGAGGGGCCGTTTCTCCAAGAGCACCCAGGGAGACTCAGCCGTCAGGGAGAGAAGAAAAAGCCATCGAGCGGAGAACTCCCTGGCTTTCATTTAGACTATCAGTGGAGCAGGGAAAGCAGTTTGGGCCAAGAGCTGTCTTAAGGCTGGGAAATTGGGGGCGGCGCCCATGGCCAGACACAACATAGTTTACTAATCTGAACTTCCTGCTGTTTATTCAATTCTCACACAGGCTGTGAGATTTTACCCCATAGTTTAACCATTCATTCTTGCGTGCTTTTGCCCCACAGTTATTATTTATACTCACAGAGCCTGAGCACCTTTTGACTCGGTTTAACTGTTTGTGTGCTTTTGCCCCACATTTTAACTATTCGCTCCTCACAGAGCCTATGTGCTTTTGTCCCTCAGTTTAATCACTCACTCCTGACCAGGCCCCCACAAAATGCCGAGGGCCATCTAACAAAAGACACTTCAGATGAAAACAACACTGAGACTTCACCTCACCCCACAAAGAATGCCTGCTATCAAGAAATGACACAACAACAAATGTTGGCGCGGTTGTGGGGAGAAAGGAACCCTTCTCCATTGTTGGTGGGAGTGCAGACTGGTGCAACCACTACGGAAGTCAATATGGAGATACCTCAAAGAGCTAGAATTAGAGGTTCCATTTCACCCAGCCATCCCTCTGTTGGATATCTTTCCAATAGAAGTGAAAGAATCATACCACAGTGATAGATGCACACCCATGTTTATAGCGGCACAGTTTGTAATAGCTAAAACTTGGAAACAGCCCATCTGCCCATCAATTGGAAACTGGATAAAGAAGATGTGGTCTTTCTACAAAATGGAGTACTACTCAGCCATAAAGAATGAGAAAGTAGATTCATTCATAGGTAAATGGTTACATTTTGAGGATATACTTCTAAGTGAAATATATAAGGTACACATATGCAAATACCAAATAGTATCTCTGGTGTGAAAAACTGTGAGAGTACTCAAGATCCTAATGGGACACTTAGCAAATAGGAAGAAAAGGACCAAAGGTGTACGGACAGTGAGAAGGATAGGGAAGGGGGGGAATA
>NW_022900921.1:4041978-4055955 GCF_012274545.1 Fukomys damarensis | reverse complement strand
GTTGTGGGGAGAAAGGAACCCTTCTCCATTGTTGGTGGGAGTGCAGACTGGTGCAACCACTACGGAAGTCAATATGGAGATACCTCAAAGAGCTAGAATTAGAGGTTCCATTTCACCCAGCCATCCCTCTGTTGGATATCTTTCCAATAGAAGTGAAAGAATCATACCACAGTGATAGATGCACACCCATGTTTATAGCGGCACAGTTTGTAATAGCTAAAACTTGGAAACAGCCCATCTGCCCATCAATTGGAAACTGGATAAAGAAGATGTGGTCTTTCTACAAAATGGAGTACTACTCAGCCATAAAGAATGAGAAAGTAGATTCATTCATAGGTAAATGGTTACATTTTGAGGATATACTTCTAAGTGAAATATATAAGGTACACATATGCAAATACCAAATAGTATCTCTGGTGTGAAAAACTGTGAGAGTACTCAAGATCCTAATGGGACACTTAGCAAATAGGAAGAAAAGGACCAAAGGTGTACGGACAGTGAGAAGGATAGGGAAGGGGGAATAAGGGAAAAGGAAAAAAATATGAGAAAATGTAAAGATGGAATTAAAGTGTTTGAAGTGGGGAGGGGAGGGTGAAGGGAGGGTGGGGTCAAGGGGAAAAAATGAGAACCAAGACCTGGCATGTAAAAGTACAAGATCCCACTAATGAATGTAACTATACTGTCTACCTAGAATGTACCAATAAATTAAATTTTTTTAAAAAACACACTTATAAAACAAGATGGCGAGTTCTCGTCTGCTTTTTTCATCAGATCTGGCACCACATGACTTCTGGCTCTTCCCCAAAGTCAAAATGACCACGAAGATTTGAATTCACTCAGGATACAGAGAGCACGAAAGCGCTAATAAAGACACTCAAGAAAGAAAGCAACAAGAATGATAGGATAAGTGTGTTTAGAACAACAGGTACTATTCTGAGGGTGATTGACAGTAATGTGTCTTTTATGGTAATAAATTATTCTTATTTCAATATTCGCTGTCTGTATTGCTCAATCACACCTTCTAAGAAAGCCACATTTAGCCAGGCTTTCACCCAAATAGGAATACAGAAGAGATACGAAGGTCTGCTGCTCTTGCCTTAAGTGCTTGATACAGGCAGCCAAGAGAAAAAGACAGCCATTTACACTTGAAAGCATTCAACTAATACAAACAAGTATGCTTGCCAGGTAGGGCCAATACTAAAACAAGTCTAGGAAGGAGAGGGACCGGAGAGGAGCCATGAAGAACAGACAAGATTAAACAAGCCCAATAGTGGAGGAGAGATCTGTTACAGCCTCAGACAAAAGAAAACCAAGATAATGCTTGTGTTTGGCTTTTTGTTTTATTTTTGGAAACAGGGTCTCACTATGTATTCCAGGCTGGCCTTGAACTCACTATGTAGCCCAGACTGGCCTCGAATTTCAGGTGGTCCTCCTGCCTCAACCTCCCAGATGCTGCGATTACAGGCGTGCATACCATCACACCCTGCAATCTGACTTGCAATTAGAAATTTCTGTTCTTCACTTCTTGATCAAAATTCCTAAACAAAACAGGACCAAACTCACCGAAACCACGCAGTCAACAACTGGCTTCTTAAGAACACTTTCCGCTGTCTCTTTTAACTTGGACAAAAGCATGGCAGTCACTTGCTCAGTGGTAAAATTCCGCTCTTCCTCCATATATGTCACCTGCAAAAAAACAAAATGATCTATGGTACACTTCATCACATCAGTCTTCTAACAGCCTAAACAGTCCCCATTGTGCCCTGCTGTGTGCCTGATTCTGGGCCAATTTTTCTCCTGTAGTAGGACCAAGTGGGTCCCCAGATCATCTTCCTAGTCTCCCTCCTCTGACTTCTTGTGAGGCTTATAACTAAATCCTTTCACCTCTTAGCCCCTCACCTCATTATCTGTTCACTACTGGTGCACAGAGACTTCTGTGGATGCTCCAAGGATAAAAATCTGAGCACTCTTCCCCAGAAAAGAAACATCTTTTTTCCAACCTAAGTCCTACTACAAAGTATATGACCCACCCCCTCGAATCTGCCTAGTGACTTGTGTTGTTTTGCCTGCTCTTCTCAAGTTATTCCTTAAAAATCACATTAAAAAGACCCCTGCCTCAGCGAATTAGACATATAGAAAGGCATCACTCTCAAGGCCTGCAATGCATAGTAACACCAAACCCAATGACGTCCACCAATATCCAGATCTCACAGAAACCATCAAATGGTCTTTACCAGCAAAAGCGCTCCTATAATATGCCAGGGGTACAACTCAGGATGGATTGTTTGCCTAACATGCACAACGACTTGGGGTCAAAGAATTAAGATGTGTTTCTACACAGATCAACTCTCCAGAAAGAAGCCAATCATTACTACAAACATGGAACTTGAAGAAGCTAGTGCTTATTCTAAGCATTGCAGCAAACTTTAGATTCTTGCAGGAATTTTTACAAAATTGATGATTAATGGAAACACATTCCTAAGTGATAAAGCTTCTTTTAGTTTTGGATATTAGAGAGTAAAATCTGTATTTTCAAGGCTTTTAAAAGAAGATTCAAGGGCCGGGGATTTAGTTCAGTGGCATCACACCTGCCTCCCAAGAGCAAGGTCCTGAGTTCGATCTCCAGTGCTGGGGTAAAAAAAGACTTCGGTTCAATCCCCAATACCACAACAACAAAAGTATTACAACTCCCACCAGAAAGGTACCAAAACTGTACTAACGGGCTGATAAAATGCTGCTTTTCACTTATAAGGCACTGTCATGAGACCCTTACCTTTATGCCTGTTAATCCGGTAGGCAACTGCACAATATCATACGCAAGGCTAGATTTTTCTGCTTCCACAAATGGATCAGAGAATGCTCGTCCATGAAATCTTTTAAATCCTTGGACTGTGTTCTTTGCATTGGAAATTACCTAAGAGGAAGAAGAGTGGAGTGGAAAGCAGCGTCAGATTAACTCAGCATCATTTTAGCTTTGGAAAGCTTCTAACTTGGTTTGTTTCCTTCAGACACTCAGCCTTTCACAGGGTCCACACACGCATGTCACAGGAGGAACCAAGGGGCCTGCTTGGGTCTCTCAGTGGCAAATGAGACCAGAGCCCACCTCCTCCACGAGGTCAGGCAACTATGCTAATAAAAATTATTTTCTGTTCTTAAATTGCTAACGAATATTCACCTAAAATAACTATCCAGTTTTTTAAATGCCCATAGTTTATGGTTCAAATTTTCCAGGAACAAATTCAGCAACACATTGTCAGTTTAGAAGTTCTAGTTAAATAAATTCTAAAGGTAAAATGATCACATGAAGTACACAAATATAAGAGCAAAAGCATTATAGGGAGAGTAGTGTTTATATATGCAGAAGACTGGAAATAACTGGATGTTTCTGTAATAATAGGAAAACAATGAAATAAGTAATATATGCTCATAAAACAAAATACCACAATAGGGAGGGGAGAGACCTTGAGGGGAGAATGGGAGAAAGTAAAATTACAAGTACTTAAAAATTAAAATAACAATAGGGCCAGGTATATAGCTCAGGGGTGCCATGCCTGCCTGGCAAGCACAAGGTCCTGAGTTCGATCCCAAATACTGCAAAAAAATTAATTAATTTTTAAAAATCAAGGAAGACTTTTTAGGTAAAACAAAAGCATCTACACAGTATAACCTCACTTAACCTCTTTCTTAACACAAGGGAAAAAATGCACTTAGCAAGGCACAACGGAATAAGCCTGTAATCACAGCTATTCAGGGAAGGAAGACACTCGCAAATTCAAGGCCCACCAGGCATGGTGGAGCGCACCTGTAATCCCAGCACTCGGCAGGCTGAGGCAGAATCACGCCAGCCTAGGCTACACAGTGAGTTCCACCGGCATTACAGGGCAAGATTCTGCCTCAAAAAAACCCAAAATAGGGCTAGGGATTTAGCTGAATGGTCTCACCATTTGCCTCAAAAGCACAAGGACTTAAGTTCAATTCCCAGTACCAAAAAAAAAAACAAACACACACACACACAAAACACAACAAAAATTCAAGGACCCCTATGCAACTTACCAAGAACCAGTCTCAAAACAAAAATAAAAAGGGCTGAGGATATAGCTCACTTGCCTAACATGTGTAAGGCCCGGGGTTCAACTCCCAGCTACCTACACACACACATACACACACACACACACACACACACACACACACACACGCACGCACACGCAGATGCATACAAAAGACATCAATGGTTGAGGATGGAACTCCATGGTTGAGGGTACAGTATATACTTAGTAGCATACACCTCTTGGTTCCACCCCCAGCACACAACAGGGAAAAAAAAAAAAGGATATTAACAGTGATTTCTGGATAATGGTAAAACATGTAACTTCCAAATTTCTTATATTTTTATTTCTACATTTTCTAATTCCTCTAAAAGTTGCTATAACTTACAGGAAAAAGCCAGGCATGGTGGTGCATGCCTATAATCACAGCACTCAGGAGGCTGAGGTAGGACAGCTGGGTTTTCAAGGCCAGCCTAGACTACACAAGACCTTGCCTCAAAAAAAAAAAAAAATGTATAGGAAAATAGTATCGACAAAGACATTTAAAATATTCCAGAATGAACCTGTGATTGAGACTCACTGGTTCCTCCTACTAATTCAAATGTAAGAAGCCCTCAGAGAAAACACCACAGGCTCTTCAGCATCAGCTGTGTCTAATGGCAGAGGAGGCTTCCCAAGCAGGCTGTCAAGAAGAAACCCTACCACTGTGAGTACGTCAACCTAGAACTGGGCAGCCAGCTTAGCACAGTAACTGTTCTCAATTAACAAAAGTCTTTTTAAAGGACTGGAATTTTAGAAGGAAACACATTTGAAAATAGTCTTAAATTTGTCTTCTACTGCCTACTGAGATAACTTGAACTTTCCACAAATAAGACTATAAAATAATGTAATTAAAAACCAACTGACGAGCCAGGGATTTAGCTCAGTGGTGCTGCTGCCTGCCTTGCAAGCGAAGGGCCTAAGTTTGATCCCCAGTACCAAAGGAGGGGGAGAAACTGACCAATCACAATTTTCTTAGGCTCATAAACTGTAGTCCCTGTCTGGTTCAGAAGAAACGTTTTTTGGGGGAGGGAGGGGGTTAACGATGTAGTTTAGTCTGGCCTTGAACTATGTAGCCCAGGTTGGCCTTGAACTTATGGAGATCTTCCTGCCTCTGCCTTTCAAGTGCAGGGATTAAGTATTTAATTTTACAGATAAACCTTCAGGATAATGGAATTCTTGGGGTTTTGCTGCTCTGCTTACTTAGAAACCAGCAGACAAATCAGGTTCCTGGTTTACAAAGAAAACTATATACATAAATCCTTTAATACATCCCTGGAGGTATATCTTCCTTCCTTCAGAAACTTTATAAATAAGATCAACAATGGGGCCAAGGATTTAGCTCAGTGGCTCCACCGCCTGCCTGGCAAGCCCAAGATCCCAAGATTGATCCCAGGTACCAAACATGCAAACAAACAAGATCAACAATGACCTTAAATATGAATTAGATGAAAGGTCCCTGGAAAGACTAAGGAGCATTTAAAATATCAAGATCAAACAAGCCTTGCTTAAATAAGATCTGGGCAAAAATACATAGTAACAGTTTGCAATAAGCATATTATACTGATATTGCGACTTTAGAGCCCTTTGTTTCCCACTCAAATATGTAAGAAGAGAAATCAGGTCTTCCTGTCACTGTCTGCTGTACACCTAGGGTCAGTCAGGGACAAGCAAGAGAAATAAATGATTTTAAAAAGAAAAAGAAAAGAAACTCTACCTGGCTTTTAGCTGCTGCTCCAATTGAACGATTCTTAGGACCAAAAGAAATGCAAGCCCTAGAAGACAAAACAAAACATTGAAGAATCAAACTTTATTGCAGTATAACATTCAAAATCACAGCAAATTTCTAAATCTCAGCTAAAACGTCATATACTTTAACAGTACATAATACATAGTATGTCCACAATTTGAACCTTTCCGTTGGATACAACGGAGAGCTGTTACTAAAAGTTGGAGTACAAAACTGATCAACTAACTACCTGTCCAGAATACTAGCGAGGTAGACAGGCCAACCTCTACCTCCTAATTCTTCAAGTCCCACGTGCAAACTCTCACATCAATATACCGACTAAACACTGTTCTTGTTTTGAAGATAGTTCCCAACCTCACCAAGAATATAGCCTACAAATGCTAAAAACGCTTGCCCTACTGCACAGTAAGTAAAAAAGTTCTTCTAAAGCTAGCTTACAAGGACTCAGAATTACTGACAAGAAACTTTATTCCCACTTAACTTTCTTCTAAATCACCAATTCATACACTAGTTTGATCCACTTACCGATTCCTTTAGAAGCAAAAATTAAAAACTACTTGAAGTTGTGAAAAACAGTGTAGAAGCTTTAAAAGCCAGCTGCATTGAAGCTGACACTTTTGCTACGACAGCTTCTGTTTTTCATTGTCCCTCCAAAACCATGCCTGGGCACTCTACTCACATCACTTCCTTTTCCAGTAGCTTCTTTCCTCCACCTAAAATATGATCAAACTCAACTTTTTTTTTTTTTTTTTGGTTTTTTGAAACAGGATCTCACTAGCCTCCAACTAGTGGCAATCCTCCTGCCTCAGCCTCCTGGGTGCTGTGATTATAGGCCTGTGCCACCACATCGGGCTTCAATCATTATTTCACTAAAAAAATTCTAAACCACAAAGTGTT
The DNA here is from genome assembly GCF_012274545.1 of Fukomys damarensis. Classification (NCBI taxonomy): domain Eukaryota; kingdom Metazoa; phylum Chordata; class Mammalia; order Rodentia; family Bathyergidae; genus Fukomys; species Fukomys damarensis. Next base: position 4,049,223 of record NW_022900921.1, on the reverse strand, counting down.
TTATTCAACTTTTGGTTCAACGTCCTCAAGTTAACAAGCTCTTCTCTTCTTTCTACTTTGGTAATGACAATATTCACTGCTTATGTGTACTGTCCATTTAATCCTTAGAAGCACCTTCTCTTACTCCCATTTTACAGGGGAAAACCAAGTTCAAAAACAGTACTAACAGGCTGGGAATTTAGCTCAGTGGTTCTGCCACCTGCCTTACAAGCACAAGGTCCTGAGTTTGATCCCCAGTACCAAAAATGGTACTAACAAGTAGATTTACTTAAGGTCACGTAATCTGAAAACAATAGAGAAAAAAACTCCAAATAACATCTCCACACACTCCAGCTTTGACCCTCTGTATCTTCCCTGAACCCCTACTTCTTCCAATCTCACAAACTGAAAAAGGGGCCTGGAGCTGGTCACCATGCTGCACACCTATAATCCCAGGCCCTCAAAACGCTGCAGGAGGAGGATGCGACCAGCAAGTGCTCATGTGTGTCTTCCCAGTTTGGTCTTGGATGAGGCAGATAAAGTACACTTCCAACATCATGGAATATTCCCCCGGCTGAAGCATCCTCTGGGATAACGTTCCCCAACTATACTGCTCTAGACCAAACCCATGGTGAGTGTGCTCCAGCGGCACACAAGCCAGGTCACCCAGCATCGCCTCAGCACCCAAGCTCGGGATAAGGTGCACATCAGGAAGGGCTGGCACTTTGCGGTAAGTGGGCTCTGGGTACAGACTGGGCACTCATCTCTAAAAGGTTTGCCTTCACTGGTGTAGACAATATTCTTCTTTAAGGCAGTGAGTATCTCTGCTTTTAAAATCTACACCTGCCTTCTTCACACTTATGTATCTTGAAAAGCCAAATAAATGCCTGCCTCAGTTCAAATTATTCAGTCCCCTTTTTTGGCCTAAGCACAGACATTGCAAATAGTTTCCAACTTCTTACAAAGCAATCAAATGTCCCTAATGGAGCTTCAGTCTTTACCACATAATATAGCAATTAAATCTCCAACAAGTCCTAACTCCTGCAGCAGTGTAAAAATGTAACTTTCCTCATCACGTTATACAATCAATTATAGTATATTTCATCATAAGCAAATCACTATCAATTTTTACTTTGTTTTGTTTCCTTACATTCTAAAAAAAATTCCTATAATAATAAACCAACTACTGTATTAGAAAAAGAAACCCAGAGCTTTTCTACCCTGAACTTGGCAGTCAATGAACAGCTAGAATAAGACAGCACAGCGCAGGCTACCTTTCTACCTGTGCGACTTTCAACTCTGAGATTCCATTTGCTCATCTCTAAAGTGGGGGAGATTACAGCACCTATCTTACAGAATTGCTGTAGATTAAATTGGATGAGACACTTTTAAAGGGTTTATATCAGACTGGCACATCATAAATAATACTAGCTACTATAGCTCCAATAAAGCAATACAATGGAGTTCACACAAAAACAGATCAACTAGCATGCCCCACAAGCACAAGGACCAGAGTTCAGTCCCTGGCACTAAACAAACAAACAAACAAAAAAACAGACCAACTAGAACTAGACTGCTCTGAAAATTCTGTTTCACCTTTTCAACCTGTGCACTGAAATCTAGTCAGCCATTTTTGCAATTATCTATTCACTGGGACTTTTTAAAAAGTCCTAATTTCAGTAAGAAAAGCAAATGCGGGCCGGAGATTTAGCTCAGGGGTGCCCACGGCTTCCTTACAAGTGCAAGGTCCTGAGTTCCATCCCAAATACCAAAGTAAGAAAAGCAAATGAGTGCAATGCATTCAGGACCCCTCCTGTCTCTCAAGAGCTATTCCCATTCCCCAATAAATTTTCCTACTTAAAAAAAAAGTCAAAGAAAAAAGCAATATGATCAATTCCCTGAGTTGTCAATATGTAAAACAATACCAAGTGTTTAGAAACTAAAAACTTACACAAAGACACCCAATAGTTAAATAAGTAGAAACCCTAAAAAGATTAACCTGAATATCAGAGCCAGAACTCAAACTCAGCTCACTGTTGGGGGGAGGGCACGAACCAAAAGAAGAAAACAGATGCTACCAAGCAAAAAAATAAAGATTAATATGAGAAAATGAAAAATAATGGAAACAAAATCTTTGCAGACTGGAAGGGGAGAGGAGTTGAAGGGAGGGTAAGGGAATGGGGAAAAAATAAGAACCAAGAGTGACTACATAAAGGTATAAATTTCCAACAATGAATGTTATTATACTGCACACATTAAATGTACCAATAAATGTTTTTTAAAAATAAAAATAAAGGGTCTGGGATTTATCTCAGTGGTTCCACTACCTGCCTCATAAGCTCAAGGACAAGAGCGCGATCGCTGGTGCCAAATAAATAAATAAATAAAAATATATAGATTATCTGAAGTTCCACAACCCTCACCACTGTACAAGGCCAACTATTACCATGTAGGTAAATAGGCCTGTGCAATCCAAATAAATTCAATCCTAAAAAGTCCTTAACAAAAGTGAAATGCCACAATACCCTGTTTAGTCAGTCTGCTTCTCCTCAGTAAGTTCATCTTGACATGAATAAGCATGACAAGAATATGTAAAGAAAACCTATATCCTACTATCCCTCACCGAGAATTTTCAAAACTTGCACACAGCCTGCATATGAACACTGTCACAAAAAGCCTCTTTCATGGGCCAGGGATTTAGCTCAGTGGTGCACAAGCACAAGGTCCTGAGTTCGATCCCCGGTACCAAAAAGAAGAGCCTCTTCCATCCCCACAGGCTAAGTTCCCCTGCCAGACACATTTCATTACAGTCTCCTTAAGCCAGGCAGTGTGCTATGGTACTACACCTGATGCTTCTTAACATTCTGAGAAGAAAACTACTACTGATCTACTTTATAGACAAAGTAGCAATGCAAGTAACATACCCAGAAGCATAATCAGTAAAGTCCAGGATTCAAGCTCAAGTCTATCAGACTTCAAACCCAGTACACACTCTTTTACTGCCTACCATGCCCTGCTGAATCCTCTACTTCTTACTTTCACTCAGACTATCCCAATCTTCTCCATCAAAACTTTCTTTTTCTTGTACATGAATTGAACATAGGACCTTGCACTTGAGAGGCAGGCCAGGCACCACTGAGCTAAACTACGCCCCCGCTTTTCTTTTTGGTTTTTTGAGACAGGGTCTCATGCGTTCAAGGTGTTGCGTTCAGTGCTGGGATTACCAGTGTGTGCCACCACACGCAGCTTCACCATGTATTTTGATCCTATCTGCTCAAATCCCATTCTGCCTTTCCTGTCACTCCAGCCCCCACTGACTTACCTTTCCTCTGAACACAGCATTTTAAATCTGTGCTGTAACAAGGCCAATAATTGCATTCTTTTGCTATTAACTGTTGCTTTGTCATTCAGATTTCCTGGTAGACCAGTTATACCTCCACAGCAGGCATCTCATACTTTGTCTACTTGATACAATGCCAAGTCAAAGCTTTAAAAACCCTAAGAGTAATCAAGCTGTTGCTGTCCAACATTACTTTCCTTTCACTTCAAATTGAATTAACTTGTCAGGCATGGTGCTGCATGTCTGTAATTCCAAGACTTGGGAGGCTGAGACAGGAGGATTGAGGCAATTTCGAGGCCAGTCTGGGATACATAGTGAGTTTAGACCAGTCTGAACTGCACAGTGAGACCCTGTCTCAAAAAAAAAAATTACATTAACTTCAATCTTTAACTTGAATTCCTGACATACAGGAAGTTAATTCAAATTGAAGTTCTAGATCCATCTATTCTACACTTTGAGTCCTAGAAACAGTAAATTTGTTCAGTCCTGTAACTTGTTCTCTCCTGGGCAAGAGATACTGAGCAAATATTTATGCATATTCTGATATTACTATGAAAAACTACAGTCCCACAGGTCCTCAAAAGGTAGTTTCAAGCGTGTGCAGGGCCAGTCTCATGCTATTAGGAGAGCTGTTAATCTTTCTTAAAGGACAGAAGAAAATGAGCTTTTTAAACACCCACAATGATAAACTCTCAGATAAGAGCTGTGGCAAAAGTGGCATGGAAATAAGACACTACCTTACTCAGTATTGTGTTTACTAAAGCTCTGAACTACAAAGTAACAAAACTTAATAACAAACCCACCAAGTGACTCATACTTTTGAGATCTACAGTTCCTAAAATACACCAAACCCTTACTCAATAAGCTTTGCATATTAAAAGGTGCACAGCTTACAACCTTAAAGGCAAACTTCCAGGTTTAGCTTTAATATTCTAATATCTAATCCAGTAATAAAGAGCATTAAAAAATACAATACCAGAAAACTGTGGCACCATTTATTATATGCCAGGCATTATCCTAAACACTTCAAGAAAAAGGCCAGAGTTATATACAGTTTTAATTCATAATCCGTACAACCTTCAGTGACAGAGAAATCATGTATGTTCCTAACACAAATTAATCCCTTAAACTACTGGAAAATATTCTGGCAGTATGTCCTGAAATTATAAGCATTCTTTGCCCTATCGATTTCACTTCTGGAAATCCAACAAATATAAAGATCAATTATGTAAAAGCCAGGTGCAGTGGCCCATGCCTGTAATCCCAGCACTGGGGAGGCTGAGGCAGGAGGATTGCTGTGAGTTCGAGACCAGCCTGGGCTACATAGTGAGTTCCACGTCAGTCTCAACTACATAGGGAGACTCTATCTCAAAAAAAAAAAAAATGAATTGAGGGCCAGGGATCTAGCTCAGTGGTTCCACTGCCTTGTCTTGCAAGCGGCAAGGTCCCCAGTTCGATCCCCAATACAAAAAAAAAAAAGAATTGAAATCCCTCCAAAACAGTTTTGAAACTGGGAGGAAGAGTGATGAAAATATGTTAAGTACATGTACAAATACGCCCAAAATGAGCCAGGGGTGGTAGTGCACCCCGATAACCCTATCATTCTGGAGGCTGAGGCAGAACTGCCAAGCTTGAGACCAGCCTGGATTCCATGGAGTTCAAGGATAAGACAGCAACTGTCTCAAAATTCAAAGTGCCAGAATTAAACACATTAATCCATATATCCCACCAAAAAAAAAAAAAAAAAAAAATTAAAGCCAGGCACAAAATTCCGCATCCATAATCCCAGCCACTTGGGATGCTGAGGCAGTCAGATCACAAGCTTGAAGCTATGCAGGGCAATGCAGCAAGACCCTGTCTCAAAATAATTTTTTTTAAAAAAGGATTAAATGGGCCAGGCATGGTGGCACAAGCCTGTAATCCTAGTTCTCAGGAGGCTAAGGCAGAAGGATCACAAGTTCAAAGTCACACTGGACTACATAGTGAGTTCAAGCCCAGCCTGAACTACAAGGTGAGACCCTGCCTCAAAAACCCACAAAAATAAAAAGGGCTGGGGAGATTAACTCAATGCAAACTCCTGGGTTCAATTCCCCATACTAGGAAAACTACTTGAAGGTACAGCATTCCCACATACGAGCAAGGATAACAGAATTATATGGAACACAAGGAAATAATTTAAGGCATTTAAAGAATTGTATTCTCTTCATGTGTCCCCTTTGTAGCTCAAGTTTGTTCAATTTTAGGCAGGCAAGGACCAAGAAGCTAAATGACCAACTCAGTTGTCTAGCCCTTTTAGTTCTTCAGGAAGGCTATCGTTACAGAGCAAGAAAACTAGGACCCAAAGAAGGCAATATCTAATAGAAAATTAATAATGCTCAAAAACAAACTTTAATACTTTATTTTAAATCAGTGCACAATACATTTCCTTGGAAATACAAGTTAGAATACCCACCGTTAAAAGTTATAGCAAAAAGGGTGACTGGAGCTTAAGTGCTTTTTCTTTTCTTTGTTTAAGGGTGATGAAATTTCTAATTTGTGATGGTTGCACTGTTCTGTAACTATACTAAACGGTGAACTGTACATTACATTTCAGTAGTTATTAAGAAAACCAAACCTTGAGAAAATGACATTAAACTATGATATGAGGTTATGAGACGTATCTTCAGGTGAAGCACATGAGTCAGATATAAGGAGGGGGTTGGAATTTGGCAATTCGAATGCAGTGAACTTTCTGAGGAGTAAAGTAGTTTGGCTAGAGGGCTGGGGGGGGGTAGTTCAGTGGTGGAGGAAGCCCTGGATTCAATCCCAAATCCAGTACTGGAGGAAAAATAATTCAAAGTGACAGCCGGGCGTGGTGGCACCTGTAATCGCAGCACTCGGGAGGCTGAGGCAGGAGGATCGCTGAGAGTTCGAGACCAGCCTGGGCTACATAGTGAGTTCCAGGTCAGTCTCAAGTACATAGTGAGACGCTGTCTCAAAAAAAAAAAAAAAATTCAAGGCGAAAACAATGACGACATTCAGAATTGAGAACCTTCACCACTACACTGAAAACCTCCAATTTCAATAAAAAGTCTTTTACAAGCTACCGCTTAAGTGAAAGATGAGGATTAAAATCACCTACATGTAGGGTCGGGGATTTTACCTCAGTGGTTCTGCGCATGCCTTGCAAACGCAAAGAGCTGACTTCAATCCCAGGTACCAAAAAAAAAAAAAAAAAAAAAAACCCTACATGGATTCAAAAGACACACCTCTTACTCTAACCAAGTAAAGACCTGGGTGAGTCACTTTTTGGAGGCTTTGTCTACAGTGGTCCCATAACTCAGTATACGTTCTAGAAATCAAACAGAGCCTTTGAGTCATTCATTCATGAACAATTATACCCAACACCCGGTTGGAATGTATTATCTTGAAAGTGCAACGCTATGACGGAGTAGATGCACGCAGATTGGGCAGAGAATGAGCATTTACGGCTCAAAATCCTGAAATGATGCGGAAAACAAAACTGAAAGCAACGATAACAAGACAGCAGTGGTTTTATTAAACTCCCTTCAGATGGCCATCCGAGGCACCCACCTCGGCATGCCCGGCCCACCCGAAGCCTCCAGTCCTCCCGCCTCTCTTCCGGGCGCCGCCCCGCCCCCACTCACGTGGGACTTTGACTGCTCCACAGTCTCCCGGCCGGCAATCGCCAGACCCCGGTTCAGTCAAATAGCCTTTTTATTCATTGCTGTATGCAAAGCTGAGCCCTCTGTTGGGCTCAAGAGACGTCCCTGAAGCAGGGACGAAAAGCATTTCGGCCCACTCCCTGTCCCAGACCGGCCTTCCCTCCCCTGGTACCGGGTCAGAGCCCCCGCGGAGCCTGCGCGGGAAGCCTCGCGACGGCGCAGACCCACGCTCACGGCGGGTCGCAGTCACCGATGACCCGG
>NW_022900921.1:4003075-4039976 GCF_012274545.1 Fukomys damarensis | reverse complement strand
CCCGCAGGTTAGGGCGCCACTCAGGACGGCTCCGGCTCAGCGGCCGCAGAAGAGGTGCCTGTAGCGGGGGCGGAGAAGACCTCGAAGGATCTCGCTGCGACTGGAGAGCCGCAGCGCGAGAACTGCGCAGAACGGAATGTTCTCGCGAGATCCAGTCCTTTTAACGCTTCCTCCTGAGGCCCCGCCCCGGCTACAACGCGAACGCTCGCTTCCGGCCCGGGAACTGGGAGGGGAGTGGACCGTTGAAAGACGCCTGAGGAGAAGCTGGCCTATGGAGCCTCCGCGCGGGTCAGCCGCGCGGCGCTCACGACGGAAGTGACTGTAAAGCGCCTCCCCGCTCCAGCGAGTGTGGAGAGCCGGTTTGAGGCCGCGGGCGGAAGCGATGTGGTCTGCGTCCTTCCGCTGTTTCTCCTTTATCTCAAAGCAACTTCCGGTGTGGGAGTCGACGGCGCCTCGCTTTCTATTAATCCCCCAGAATGAGACCACGAGTTCACCCCGCATCGGGGTACGGACACCAGAATGGGAGGGCGCTCCGATGAGGCTAGGCCCCGAGTAGGTCCTTAAGTCGAGCTGAGTCAGAGTGCGGAAGGGAGGAATCCACTCCGTCACTCCGCCTTGTCTCTCGATCTTCTCGAGCCGTTCGCCGAATCGCGCGTGTCCTTAGGGCAGACTAGCGGGCTGAAGGACTAACTCGTCCTAAGCACCAGAGCGGGAGTGACATGCTACGCGCTCTGGAAGGCCCACTGAGACTTCCCGGTGGCGGGTTAATTAATGGACGCTACTGATCTTCTACTTAAGAGTCCCTCACTTTCACGGGCTCCTGAGAGTTAGGACCGCCGAGAGTTAGGGAGTGCTCCACGTGGAGAGAGGGAGTCAGCTCGAAATCCGAATGAGAAGGCTGTTTGTAATAATTAGCTAGAGAGACTTCCGACGAAGGGGAATCTGAATTCCCAAGTCTACAGTAACGCATTTCGATGTCTTAAATACTTAGTGATTTATAAGGGTCCTCAAAAATATATAAACTTCGTTATCTACAAAACCTAATCAAGCCGGGCGTGGTGGCACACGCCTGTAATTCCAACACTCGGGAAGCTGAGGCTGGAGGATCTCCGTGAGTTCTAGACCAGCCTGAGCTACATAGTGAGACCCTGACTCAAAAAACAAAAAAAACCTCATCAGCGCGGTGTGATGGTGTACACCTGTAAGCCCAGCATTCCTGAAACAAGCAGGAGGATTTCTGTGAGTACAAGGCCAGACTGAGCTACAAAGCCATACCGTATCTCAAAAAAAATTTAAAAAGTTCTGCAGGGCCTGGTGGCACATGCCTGTAATCCAAGCACTTGGGAGGCTAAGAGGAAGATTGGACATTTGCACGTTCAAGGCCAGTGTGAACTACATAGCAAGAACCTGTTTCAAAAAAAAAAGTGACCAAAGAAAAACATTTATTACTCTTGCACCCCGTCTATTTAAAGGAGGCAAACCTGTGCATTTCTTACTACTGAAGAGGCACATAAATTTAGGGAGGGACAAGGCAAAAGCCCAGGTTGTTTGCCTTCAAATTTGCAAATTACCACAAAGTTCTTACTCTTTGGCTAAGCCTGTTTTCGGAGAAGTACCAGGTGTAACCTGTAGAATGGTTACTAGAGATAAAAGTGAAGAAGAAAAGTCTTCAGGAAGAAAAGGGGATGAACAGAATTGGTATACCTGTGTTCATGCCTTATTCACAATAGCCAAAAAGAAGCAACACAAATGTCCGTAAGTGGATGAGATGAATTTCTTTAATGCGGTAATACAATGAAATAAGCAACCTTTAAAAAGAATGAATGCCTGATATACGATAAAACATAAACATTGGGAATATGCGAAGTGAAAGAACAATCGCACAGATTTTGTAGGATTCCCCTTTTAGGAGGCAACTATCAAAGGCAAACACCTAGGAAATGGAATACTGGTGAACCAAAGCTTGTGGGATGGAGAGTTACAGTTCAGGGATACAGAGCTACTGTTCGGTATGAAAAAAGTCCTGGGGCTGACCGTCTCAATATACTCCATAACACTGACTTGTAACTAAAATGATTAAAATGTATCTGAGCATGGTGGTAAGTATCATGGTGGCAACCCCAGCATCCACAGGCTGACGCAGGAAAGGCTTGACTTTGAAGCCAGACTGGGCTGTAAAGACTCTGTCATATTTTACAATTTTTTTTTTTTTAAGTTTGAAGAAAAATCAAGGTGGTACATTCTGTAGTGCCTGCTTCTTGAGACGCTGAGGCAAGAAGATCCCTTGACCGCTAATTTGAGGCCAGCCTGGAACATAGCAAGACTTCTCTCAAAAATCCTTTTTAAAAGATTAATTGTAACCTTTCTCTGCCTCCTATTTTTCTCCTCCCTGGGGGCTATATGGATAACACCAAGAACTTCTGGCTGCATTTGTCAGAGTTGCTAAGTACTAGACAAACAGCCCAGGCTGTCAGGGTTGAAATTTCTAATCTACACAAAAGGTCACTAAGGTCGGAATTGCTGACTTTTGTTTCCTCCTGCCTTCTCTCTCAGGCTTCTCCACCCTTTAGCCAAACTGGCCAAAAAAAAAAAAAATTCTGCAGATATTTTTGTGTTCTAACTTCATACCCCTCCTCTCCTATTTGCCTTGGCAATGCTTTCAGTTTTAAACACCATCATCAGCCCTATCCATCTTTATAATGATTTGTGGATTATCCCTCCCAAAATAAAAATTAACTGACGTCAGTCATAGAAGGTACTCAACCTGCTATAAATAACTTCTTGGATCATCAGACTTATAGCTCAAGAAGCTATTCTGGGATATTTAAATTAATGAAGTCAGAAAGAGTTATTTGAAAATTCTGAAGAATCTAAAGTGGCAAGTTTCCAAGAGTGACAATTGGGAAGGAATAAAGTTTCCAGAATATTTAATGTTAGAGGTTACAATCAGAGCACAAATTCTTTTAATTCATTAGGAGCATTTGGGTATTTTAGAAGCAATTAGTTGTTTGATGTTTTTCTCTGATAACAGTGATTAAATTTAGTCCTAAGCAACCGCTGAAAGTGTGTGTTTTGTTTGGTTGGTCGGCCTTCCATAGTGGAGATGGAACACAGGGGCACTCAGCTGCTGCACTGCATCCCCACACCACCCAACCCCACCCTTTTTTTGAGACGGGGTCTCCCTCTGTAGTGCAGGCTGGCCTTGAGCTCACACTGTATATCAGGCTGGACTCCCAGCTCCTGGCAGTCCTCCAGCTTCAGCCTCCTGAGTGCTGGGATCACAGCCACCACCATACCCGGCTTCATTTTTCAAAATTTTGAAGCAAGGTGTCACTAAGATGTCAAGGCTGACCTCAAACTCTCAATCCTCCTGCCTCTGCCTCCCAAGTAGCCAGGATTACAGGTGTGTGCCACCGTACCTGACCAATTTCTAAAGGTCCAGTGTTTATAAGCATCTACCAAAGCACTAAAGGTTCACAGCCAGTTGAGGACTCTTAATCCTCCTGCCGAGTGCTGGAATCCTGTATTCCACTGCACACAGCGTCTGCCAGGGTGGCTTCACTGGAAAGCACTTCACGTAATGCCTTCTCGGCTTCCCTGATCACACAGTGGATCGGGGCCTTTGGTGAAGCAATGCCACTTTCTTAACGTCTAAAACTCCAGTAAGTCAGTGATGTAGTTACCACATCTGTGCCAAACATTGTCCTCAGAGGCTTCCATGTTATTATTTATGTAATCTTCACAGCGAGCCCATCAAGTAGGTATTACTTTTCCCATTTTATACTTTCGGATCTTGTTCAAACTTGCACAGATTTTCAAACTGTAAGTTTTAACACTTGTCTCCTAAACTACACCTCTGCTCTTGTTGCTCGTACAGGCTTATTAAATGAGAAACATAAGCACATACAGACACACAAAAAAGAAAAAAAAATGAGTCAGTCTACTCAGTATTTTTGTTGCATATTTGTTGAATTTGGTTGTGCCATTTTGAGTATTATGTTGACTTTTGTGAGTGTGTGTGTGTTAGCAGATTGAACCCAGGGCCTCTACACTTAAATTGCATCCACCACACACCTGGGTACCTTTTTTATATATTAGGTTAAACTAGTTTTTCAGTCTGATTTCACAGACAAGTACTCCAGGAAATATTAATAGATTGCATTACCATTTTAAAGGCACTGACAAGTCTTGCAGAAACACCTGTTCAACTGTGTAATCCTACAAACATAAGATGGAGCCAGGCATGGTGGTGCATGGTTACATAGTGAGTTCAAGGCAAGTGTGAACTGCACAGTGAGATCGTGAAGTGCTAAAGCACAGTTTAGTCTCTTTTTTTTTTTTCACTCAAGCATCCAACAATAACATGCTTCGGATGTCACAACTGCCATCCCAGTTCACTTCTGACTCCACACTGGCTGACATCTTTACCCCACTCTGGTTTATCAAACTGTCTGCTTCTATAGTAGCACCATGACCTCACCCAGAGGTTCTCGTCAAAGCTGGATGACTCACTCGAGCCTGCGGTTTGCCATAGCAGTAACAGGCACCCTTCCCTCTCCATCGTCCCCAAGTGCTGCGTGAGTTCTACTGACCACGGAATTCTCCTGGCCACGTAAGCCAATGCCTTCATCAGGCCCCTTGATTACCAGCGATTTTCCTGGCAGGACTCATTCTCCTTGCTTGCTGGCTCCACCCTCTCCTCACCACCCGGGACTGGGCCACCTTTCACACCCAGCAGTTGACCTTCCAACTCCACCCGGCCCCTCCCAGAGAGATGTCAGTTCAATGGAGAAACGTGACACCACCCTGCCTGCCCTGTTCCTGCCTGCCCAGCTTGGAGTTGAGAGACCTCCCAGGTGTCTTCTGCCAAGAAGCAGCGGCCATCTCACTCCTACAATTTAGGAAACTTTGCGACCATGTTTTCTGTTAACTACTGCGTTCATCAGGACTGTGTGCTCTTCTGGTTTCCCTCCAGCTGAAGTGAAGCACAGCCCATTTATCCCAGGACAGAATATCTTGTTCTTAAACTCAGATATTTTTTTAAAAATGTTTTTCAACAGAATCTTGCTAAGTGCCTAATTGCCCAGACTGGGTTTAAACTTGTGAACCTCCTGCCTCAGCCTGCTGGAGTACTGGGATCACACCTGGCTTCAAAAACAATTATCTTTAAAGCACTGATACGGCCTCTGATAGTCACTTTTCAGGTTTCCTCATAAAAGAGTAACAGAGAGTAGTATGTGCAGGTTGATAAAGCAAGTCAGTGTTACAAGGAGTACCTTGGGCATGTGGCACTCTGCCTGCACACTGCTGCACAAGCCAAGGAGGAAGCTTCTTTTCTTGTTGATATGTGGTGTTGAAGTGCGGCGTGAGTTCAAAATCTAAATATGTCCTAGATGATTACAGAGTGGCGCTTGAAGGCCAGCAGTGCAAGCTGTAACTCAGAGGACAGGGACTAACATATTTTCCAGGGAATGGCACAGGAGCCCAACCCCTGTGGCTAAACACAGCAGGAAAACAGCAAAGGGGAAGGTGACATGCTCACTGGGCGGGCAGCATTAGGAGTTTGCTCCTGGGAACACAAGGCCACGCCTAGAACAGGCGACCTGGCCTCACCCAGCAGAGGCTCTGAGGTGGAGACACTGTGAAACAATGTCACGATAACATCCATATTTTTGAAATGCTTGAAAAATGAGCTGCTCAGCAGAGAGCAGAAATGTGAAGTCATTTTTCTTCAAAAACTAATTTGTCCTTTAGGAATACTATTGTTCTGGTAGGTATGGCTATCTTGAATGTCACGTTCCAAGTTTTTTTGGAGAAAGAACAGCGAGCCTAAAGATTCTAGCTGATCAAGCCTGGCGTGGTAGCTGATCAAGCCCAGAGTGGTGGCACACCCCTGTAAACCCAGCACTCAGGAGGCAGAGGCAGGAGGATCGCTGCAAGTTCGAGACCAACCTGGGCTACATAGTGAGTTCCAGGTCAGTCTCAACTATATAGTGAGACCCTGTCTCAAAAAAAAAAAAAACAAAAAACAAAAGATTCTAGCTGATGACCCTCCCTAGATTCAGCACAGCAGCGTAAACCAATAAACACACCTTGGGATTTTGTTTTTTCCAACAGTCTTAGCACATGCCGTTAATAGGAGTGAGTAACATGCTCATCTTTGGCAAATGTATCTTACCCATGTGTCCCAGGAAGGCCCCACATATATTAAAAAATCTCTTCTAGCTGGGTGTACTGGCATTGTAAGACCTAAAGTCTCACTTCCACTCCACGGAGCGTGAACAGCCGAAAGGCCTCCACGATGCTGGGCCCTAACACCCAGCGAGGCTCCGGGAACACGACAGAGAACCGAGAAACCCAGGAAGGAACACACCAGGCTAGATGGTAAAAGAGACCTTTATTAGTCTGGCCAGACGGCACTCCCGGAGCCAGGTGGCTCAGAGAGGCAACTGCTCAGGGGCTGAGGTACTTTTTATAAGGTTTTTCTAAACAAAGAGTCAGGGAATTCACAGAACAAGACTGCAAACACATTGCTTATCTTATGCAGGAAATGTTCTAGGGTCACCTTTTGTCAAACCATTTGCCCCCGGGCGGGCTGTTAACCAAGGTAGCAATTAGCATATGAAGAAGCACAGTCTGGCCTATTAGCATGGAGTCACTTTAGCCTATTCAAGTCTTACAATCCCCACTGATTTTAGGTAGAATCAAATCCTTGATTCATTGTTTAAATTTTTAGCTAAGGGGTCACAGCAATTTGTAAAGGCATCTCTTAACAGTATGACACAATATAAGAGTCTATATCTAGATTGTAGTTCTCCTTCTTCAGCCGTGCGTAGACTCACCAGCTTCCGGTGTGGTGAGAGCAGGGCTTTGAGTGCGTTGTCTCTTGGCCTCCTAGAGTCGGATTCCCTGGAATTCTGTTTTACTCTAGAGTGGTGTAGCTGAGTTTCAGCTACCTTGATAGCTGTGGGAGTAACTACAAGTGACTCATATGGCCCTTTCTATATAGGTCAGAAAGGGGTCCTTTTCTAAATTTTAACATCACAGGGTCTTTTTTATTTTTAATTTACCCTTGAATATTTTTTTAAATACTTGCACAATTTTAACCCCTGTGATTTTATACTGGATAAGCCCTAAAGTCTCTACAACCTGTTATAAATGCTGGCCCATTGTCACTGCCTATGGAGAGAGGCAGACCAAACCTTGGAATTAAAAAAATATTATAGCTATTTTGTCAGATTTCCACATTGCCTCAAATAACTATATTATATCCTGTTTAATTTTAATAAGTGCCCTCTGCTGTGAGAAGCCCACAGTTTTATAGACTGTGCCATAGTTATATCGAGTGGCAACCAGGAATCTGTATAAACATTTACCCTCTTTCCTTTTGCCCATCGGAGAGCCTGTATGAGTGCCCATAGCTCTGCTCATTGAGCTGACCATCCAGTGGGGAGGGATCCTGCTTGGACCACTTCATCTTGAGTCATCTCTGCATAGCCAGCATAGCGTACCCAGTTTTCTATGAAGTTGCTCCCATCCTTGAGCAGGAAGGAATCAACCTCAGGCAGGGGGTCTTTTCTGCAGATCTAGATGACTGGATAACAATTCGTCAGTGACCCTGAGGCAGTCGTGGTCAGGGGGCCAGGTTCCGAGGGCAAAAAAGTAGCAGGGTTTAAGGTTTTAGCTGGAGCAAAATATAAGGGGGGGAATTTTCACAGATGAGGGCCTGATATTATGTGACTCTATTATTTGAGAGCCATCAATGTCCTGTTATTCAATAGTTCTAAAAGGCATGGGAAAACTGAATAATTTACTTTTTCCTAATGTTATCTGGTCAGCTTTCTCAATTAGCCATTACTGCAGCTGCCAGGGCTTTATAAACAAAGGAACTATCTCTTCACAGCTGGATCTAAACTCTAAGATAAATATATCACTGGTTAATTCTATGGCCCTATTCCGTCAAGGAGCACCCCTAAAGCAGTATGATTTCTTTTAGTCAGGTACAAACTAAAAGGCTGGATCACATTTAGGATCCCTGATACAGGGGGGCAGCAGAAAGAGTTAGTTTTAGCTGTTTAAATGCTGACTCTTGCTCTTTACTCTATAATAATCACTGTCTTTCTGGGGCCTTTAAAGATTTATACATATAGAGAATCTAGATCCTGTAAAAACCTTTTATCTCAAAAATTTTTTATGTTTTAATTTAAGTCCTTTTATCTCTAAGCAGCACAAACTTTATATCCTGCCTCTTGAAGCAGCATTAATACTCTCTCAATATCCTATTTAGTACATCCAAAAATTAACAATAATCATAATTTTATGTATGAAACTTCATAACCTTTAATCTAATTAGGTATCAAAAGCATTTTTATAGAACCTCTTAATAACTTTTTCTACAGAAATCCTATTTTGAAAATTGGGCACTATAAACATAACACAATAGCATATCTAGAATTTAACCCTTTGATGATAACCAATGTAAACATTCTATAACAACATATTTGGCCATGTTTACTGGGGGTATATCTTTTCAGAAGGCATTAGTGAATAGACCAGAATAAATTTTCTCTGAGTAGCTGTCTTTTTTACTATTAACAGTTTATCTAGATCTGAGTTTATACCTAATTATCTTGACAAAATTTTAACTTATAAAACCAGGTTATAGGAATTAACAAATTATTAGTATCCTTGCTGTCATTTCAATCTAGTATAATTGGACAAATACCTTTCAAACAATTGTACAGACACAAACTTGTAAGACAATTTGTGAAACTATAATACACTCAAATGTATTTTGACCAATTGAATTATAAGGCAGGTGGCAGCACCATTGAGCTAAATAAATCTCCAGCCCTAACCTCTTTTAGTTAACACTAGTCAAAACTTTGGTAGATCAATTAACAGATCTCATAGAATTAGAATCAAAAGGAATGAAAGCTCTGTTATTATAAAAGTAAACCTTCTGTAACAAACTTGAAACCAACAAGCAAATATATATAATTTTGTTAAATCACTTCCACATACCTTCTCTACATACTTAAGCCTTCTGGTCTTGTATATCTTTCTTTATATCTTTCTAACAAGACAAACATACAAAATCTTTTCATATCAAAAGTGTATTTCTTTTACCCATAGCTTTTCTACTATCTTCTTCTGTCTCATTTACTATTAACCTTCTATAGCAAACTTCAGCTATTAAAATCTTAAAGTGTTCTTTTTTTTTTTCAAGATTGTTACATCTTAAAATTTGACTGGCTATCTATAGAACAGTATTAACCTTGAGTTTTTATCAACAAAGTATAAAAGACCAAGTTAACCCTATAATTGAAATTCAAAAATTTGCAATGCACAATAAATGTTTAAAGCACACCAATTAAACTTAATTTTAATTGAAACAAAGATACATTTATCAAATAGTTAAAATTTTCTAACTTGATTTTTGTTGTAAAAATCTCTTGATGTCTGCCAAAACACAATTGCAGTTTCTCTGGCTTGCAGTTTTTTTTTCCTTATATTTTTGTCTTTCAGAATTTTCCTACCTGATTTTAATCCATTAGAGATTTTCTCATTTTAGTTCTGTTAATCTGAGTGTAAGCCCTGTTTCATCTTTTTTCTGAGTCCCATCATGCTTTCCCATTTGCATCCTCCAGTGCAGTAAGGTTAAACAACTTTGTTCTACCCTTACCTCCTTCATACCTTCTATCTTAGCAACTCAAGTGGAGGGGAGACATCTCGACCTCCTCCAAAGGGGAAACACTGGGATTTGCCTGTAACGATGTCACATTTTCTGAGAGACAAGTTTACCACAGGAAAATGGCAGATTTAGCAAGCAGGTGTTTTACAAACAAAACTAAATAGTTCTTACTAGCAGCTGATTACCACAGAGCAGAAAAGCTTGAGTAGCTCCTAGAGCACAAGAGGCTCCACATTATCAAAGTCTCAGGTAAGTAAAACAAAGGCAGATAACTTTTCTTTTGTCTAGAGTTTTTTTTTTTTTTTCCTTTGGGGCCAAGTCTGGCTTAGCTGAGACCATGATAACTCACAAAGTTTTTAAGCATCTTTGGTTGCAGTTTTATCTTATAGTCCCCCACAAAATCTGTATCAAAATTTTTAATTATGCACTTCAGAACAGTTGGTTTGGCATCAGCATTTCCCATAACTATTAGATATTCCCTTGTCCCCTGATGCAATGCAAGACAAAGGGTGGGGTGCCAGGGTTCTGTTTCAGAAAACAGCCTTGTTTATTTGCCTGGAGGGCTCTTTAAGCATAAGCCCTCCTCCCTTCCTTTTGATGTACAAGGGAAGCTACCCAGCTCTTCCCATTCACTCTCCTAACCAATTCTCTTTCACACACAGTCACCTAAGAAGTTAATACATTCCCTCCCTGGGTCCCCTTCCAAAGACAAACTAGGGAGCAACCCAGGGGATCTCACCATTCAGACAGATGATTTTATTCATTTTCCTTCTTTCTGTTCAACTATTGACGAGCCGGCCTCTGCGTCCTAGAAAGGGAACCCAGGAAATCCTGGGGGCACGCACCTTTTCCCTTCCAAGGAGGCAGACAGTCGCTTGCTCAGGTGGGACTCGGATTGACACAGGGAGCGAAGCTTTCCATGAGAGAATTTAATCCCGTAATCATCCTTCTGCTCAGGGATAAAAAACAATTTTAAAATTAGTTAGAAAGCAATCCATTGGGGTGGTCTTGGAGCTGGATGCTCCCATCTTGTCCCTAGGAACAAATTTAGTTTAACACTCAACAGATGAGACACTGACAAGACAGACAGGCGCCACACAAAAAGAAAAGCTTTGATTCTACTACCCGGAGTCCTCGTCAGGGCCGGGGTCAGGGGAGGTTTCCCGGCTCGTCAGCCACCTCGATCCTGACAAACAAGACAGTTGCAACCGCCAGCACAAAGCTTACCTCCGGAGGCTTTCAAAGGTCTGTGTCTGAGAATCTCCTGCTGGATCCAGCAAAAGAGACTCTCGGCCGGATTTACAGTTCCCGCCTGGGTATCTCGCTGGGGCCTCCAATATGTAAGACCTAAAGTCTCACTTCCACTCCACGGAGCGTGAACAGCCGAAAGGCCTCCACGATGCTGGGCCCTAACACCCAGCGAGGCTCCGGGAACACGACAGAGAACCGAGAAACCCAGGAAGGAACACACCAGGCTAGATGGTAAAAGAGACCTTTATTAGTCTGGCCAGACGGCACTCCCGGAGCCAGGTGGCTCAGAGAGGCAACTGCTCAGGGGCTGAGGTACTTTTTATAAGGTTTTTCTAAACAAAGAGTCAGGGAATTCACAGAACAAGACTGCAAACACATTGCTTATCTTATGCAGGAAATGTTCTAGGGTCACCTTTTGTCAAACCATTTGCCCCTGGGCGGGCTGTTAACCAAGGTAGCAATTAGCATATGAAGAAGCACAGTCTGGCCTCTTAGCATGGAGTCACTTTAGCCTATTCAAGTCTTACAGCATACACCTATAATCCGAGCATCCAGGAGGCCGCGGCAGGAAGATTGCCACAAGTTCAAGACCAGCCTGAAATGCATAGAGAGACCCTGCCTAAAAAAAAAACTAGGCCAGGCTGATTCTGGGAATGAGCACTGAAAATAAACAGTAATGGCAAAGAAAGAGAAAGCTGTGTGGCAGCAGACTGAATTGTTCTGGAGATCCTAAAGTGGACTAATTCAGGATTCTCTTTTGTTTTCGTTCTCCTTGTTGTTTTATTGTTTTAATTCAAAACCACCAAGGAAAAGATAAAATAGAACAAAAAACCGGAAAGTACTCATTACCGCGGCATTACCATAAATAGGACACCTGGCCTGACCACCCTTTCCCTCCGGATTTGTCACTACTCTGCATCTGTTTGTGTCTGGTTTGGTCACATCTTGGCTCAGTTCAAGGGTGCTTGCTGTAGTTCCACAGGGACTTCAGATATATTTCACTCGCAATAGGGCTGTGAAATTAAAGCTGCAAACCCAACTGTGGGCGTAAGGAGGATATCACACGGAGACACAGGGCCTGGGGGCCTGACCGCGGGAGAGGCGCTGACAAAACAACTAGAAGGAAAAAGAAAGGACAAGTCAGAAAACAAAAGCGAAGACTAAAAGTACCAAGCTGGTTTTGGAAGGTCGTTCTTTGAGCTTCTACTGTACCTGGCAGTTAAAAATCCTAAACACTCAAGTCTGGAAGACTTGAGCTGGAAGACGGTTCTCAGAGAGTACTCAGGACCACTGTGCAGGAGGGGAAGGAATTAGAGGAGCAGCCTCGCTCCAGAGGAGTGGCCTGGGAGGGGGAGGCGGGGCCTCTAATTGCGGAGATCACTGATTTGCCCTCTCAAAGCGCGCTGGTTTGGTGGTTCTCCCGCTGTCCCATGCACGCAGCGCTCTGCCTGTGCTTCCAGTTCCTCAGGTTAATGTCTTGCTCTAGGATTTTCAATAGAATTCCTCAAAGTATTGGGCCGGGGATTTAGCTCAGGGGTTCTGCCACCCACTTTGCAAGCATAAGGTCCCGAGTTTAATCCCTGGTTCCAAAAAAAAAAAAAAAAATTCCTTAAAGCATGCAAAGCACTTCACGATCACATCCATCCGAGAGGTGTTGCTGCCTGTGTGCGGTAAGTACAGCCACTTCACTGAGATGAGGTCTCCTGACCTTTAGTGGTCACTCCAGGTTCCCATCCTGACCAAAGAATCGGTCAAAACAAGAACAAAAAGTAGCGAGATTTTATGTTTATTAAAGGTAGAAAAGAAATGCGCTCTTTAGAGGGAGTTTGGTCCAAGTAAAAGTAGGGGGAAAATACACTGTGCAGTATGCGAAGATTCTTCTGCGCGAGACAGCACGCAGCAGCTAGTGCTCACGGGTGACTTTCCTTCCTTCTGTGTCCCCCGCTCTTTGGGCTGACACTAGGCCTAGGCTGTCCCATCAAAATCTTGCTCAAATTCTCAGGAGAAGAATTTTTGTTTGTTTTTGTTTCTTTGTTTTCTGAGACAGAGTCTCCCGACAAAGTTCAGGCTGGATTTGAACTCACTATGTAGCCTGGCTGGCCTCCAACTTGAGGTGATCCTCCTGCCTCAGCCGCCCTAGTACTAGGATTACAGGCGATGCCACCACACCTGAGAAGAAGCTGGCACTCTCTGATTGGCACCATGTGCAGCGCTTTGGAAACTGTTCTGCCCTTGTGTCCTGGACTTTTCCCTTCACAGGTCACACCCACTTCCCCACCAGCAGAGGCATCGGGTCAGACAAGCAAAAGAGGACCCAGGAGTTAGCTCAGTGGCTCTGCTCCTGCCTGACAAGCACAAGGTCCTGGGTTCAATTCCTGGTACCAAAAAAAAAAAAAAAACGCCAGAGAGAATATCATCAGTTAGCATGAGTCTTTGCCTCCGTGGTGTTTTAGTTATTTTTCTCTTTGCTGTGACAAAATATGCAAAACCCAAAGTTAAAGGAGGAAAGGTTTATTTGGCTCACAGTTTGTAAAGGTTTCAGTCCATAATCTGTTGGCCCCAAGGCAGGGCAGCATGGCAAAAGGACAACAGTTCATGGAGGGTGAAAATAGCAAAAGCAACAAGGGAGTTTAACAGCTTCTCCCTGCCCCTATTATCCAGGCTACTTAGAGTGGGTGGCACTTACACCCTTAATCCTAGTACCTTGATGCTAGCATTGCACCATGAATTAATTCCAGTGTCACACACTCTAGATCCAGCCACCTCTGAGAAGGCCCCACCTGTGACCACAGAAGGCTTTGGGGGACATCCAGACACAGTCATGACAAGTGGCAATGGAAATTACAACTACAGCATGACTTTGCAGGGAAAACAATTAAGTAAAATAAGAAGCAGGCCATGGTGTGGCACATCTGTAATCCCAGCACTGTGGGAGGCTGAGGCAGGATTGCAACTTTATATCCACTCTGGGCAATTTAGTGATTTAGGGAGACCCCATCTCAAAATACAAAATAAAAGGACTTGATATGTAGCTCAGCGAGAAGGCATTGGGTTCTATCCCAGTACTACCAAAAAAAAGAATAAGGTGAAATAAAGGGAGTACAGCTCTCACAAAGATCAAGCCACTCTCCTAACAAGGAAATTAAGAGCAAATAGGGAAATTACCTCAGCTTGAGTAGCTGGAGGAGACACACTGTGGAAGGGGCTCAGACAGGTCGTAAAAGCAGGAGAGAGACAAGGAGTAGTGGTGCACGCCTGTATTCCCAACCCCCAGGGAGGCTGAGGCAGGAGGATCCCTGAGAGTTCCAGGCCAGCCTGGACTATATAGCCAAATCAAATCTCAAAAAAAAAAAAAAAAGAACAGGAGACAGCTTTTAAGGATTGGCTGAGGTTCAGTCCGTTGTCATGTCCGGCCTGGTTCCGTAGCTCACGTTCGATGCTTGTAATACAAGGGATAATTCAGTTCCCACGGGAGGAACCCTTCTGGTTTGAAAAGCAATCTGAGTCACGTGAAGCTGTACTGGAATCCCAGGTGACCATAGATATAGGGCAACGGAAATTCCAGGCATAACTGAATGTCCTGTTAATCTCTTATCCTGGTGTCCTGAATCGTGCAGGTGATGAGATAAACTAGGTCCCTGGTTCTACCAGCCTGGAGACAGACACTCCCTAATTGTCTACTGCGCCTATATACATAGCTAAGAAAGATTTGACCAGAATTAAACTCTGCTTTACTTTTAGTTACCTACTGATTACTTGTAGGTCCAAGTGAGAGTCAGCATTAACTACTTTTGTTTTGCTTTGTTTTTGGTTTTTTGAAACAGGGTCTCACTATGTAGTTCAAACTGCCCTGGAACTCACTATGTAATCCAGGCTGGTCTCGAACTCACAGCGATCCTCCTGCCTCAGTCTCCCAAGTGCTGGAATTACAGGCGTGCACCACCACACCCCGCCAAGCAATAACTACTTTTAAATCCCTGAGTGCCTCAGAAGAAAACACAAATCAGGCTTCTGATGAGTAAACAGGCTAAGGGCCCAAAAGTCTGCCTTTTACCCCTATGGTGGTCTCTGACTATGTCAAGAGCACAGAGTAGAGCCGGGGATTTAGCTCAGTGGTTCTACTGCCTGCCTCGCAAGCACAAGGACTGGAGTTAGATTCCGATACCAAAAAAAAAGAAAAAAAGAACACAGTGTAAGCCAAGCACGGTGGTGCACACCTGTAATCCCAGCACCTGGAGGCTGAGGCAAGAGGATCACCACAAGTTGGAGGCCAGCCTGGGCTACATAGTGAGTTCAAGGCCAGTGTGAATTAACATAGAGAGACGCTATTTAAAAATTTTTTAAAATAGGGAAGGAGGAGGGAAGGGAAGAAGAGGGAAAAAAGATGTCCTATTTCTCAGATGAAGAATTAGAAATGGCAAATGAATATATGAAAAAATACTCAACATCACTGGGCATACATGAAATGCAAATTAAAATAATGCTGCGATTCCATCTCACTCCAGAAAGAATGGCTGCTATCAAACAATTACAAATGCTGGAGGGGCTGTGGGGAAAAGGCACACTTCTCCACTGTTGGTGGCAGTGTAGACTATGGGAATCAGTGTGGAGATTTCTCGAACAACTAAAAGTAGAGGCTCTATATGACCCAGCTATACGTCTTCTTGGTATCTTCCTAAAAGAATTAAAAGCATCATTCCACAGTGATACATGCACACCCACGTTTATAAGCAGCACAGTTTGTAGTAGCTGATTCCAAATGCCCATCAGGTGATGAATGGGTAAAGAAAATGTGTTGTTGTTGTTGTTGTTTCTAATACAGTGGAGTACTACTGTGCCATAAAGAAAGATAAACTTAAAAAAAAAGAAAGATAAACTTGAGACATTTATAGCTAAATGGATGGGCCTTGAGACCATACTCTTAAGTGAGATGAATCAGGCACATGTGTTTAAATACTTCACTGTTTCTCTGGTGTGAGAAACCAAAAGTGGAAATAAGGACTGAAATGTATAATAGATACTGGGAAATGGGAAGAAAATGTTCAAATAGTGGAGCAAGGGAGGGCAGGAGGAGAGAGGAAAGAAGCAACAAGAAAAAAAGAATAGAAGGAAAATGGAAACAAAGCTTTTGTAAATAAGGAGGAGAAAAGCCTGGCGTGATGGTGTATGTCTGTAATCCCAGCACTCGGGAGGCTGAGGCAAGAGGATCACTGTGAGTTCCAGAACAGCCTGGGCTACATAGTGAGTTCCAGGTCAGTCTCAACTACATAGTGAGACCGTGTCTCAAAAAAACAAAAAAACAAAAAACAAAAAAAAAAAGGAGGGGAAGAGAGGCTGAAGGGGGGGGATGGGAAGAATAAGAAGACAGATATATCACATACAGGTATAAATTCCCTACGATGAGTGATAGCATTATGCGTATCTAAAATGTACGTGGGCCGGGGATTTAGCTCAATGGTTGGGCCGCCTGCCTCGCAAGTGCAAGAATCTAAGTTCAATCGCCAGTATTCCCCCCGCAAAAAAATGTACCAATAAGGGTTTTATTTTAAAAAAAGAAAGAAAGATGTGGTCCCCTCCCAATAGGGAGAGGTGCCAAGTGCCGTCTGTTGGGGAAGACAGAGGAGAAGGCAGCTCCTGTGACAGCTGGACAGAGGAATTGGAGCGCTCCGGCTGTAAGAGGGATGGGGGAGGAGGGCGTGGGCGCTGCAGGGAACGTTTCCGGGGCCTGGGCCTGGGCCGCTCTGCAGGTCCTTCCCAAAACGCAAGGAAGCAGGTGCATCCCTGAGAATTATGGAGACCCTGGGGCAAGCAGCAGGCCCCGGAAGGTGAAGCTTCTCTTGTTTCACACACTGTTTCTCTGTAGACCACATTTCCTGCCTCCGGACATTAGTGCCCCTCCTCCTGAATGAGCAGGCCTCGGGGCCAGCCCTCCGCAGGGATGAAGACCATTTCATACACACTTTCCAGCTGAGAGAGTCGGGTTCGTCCAAAATGGATCAGAAGCGTGGCTCAGTTGGGTGTAACTGGAGGTGCAGAGGCAATGACGTCAGATTTTCAGAGACCTGTCATCCGGAACTAGAAAGACATCCTGCAAGAGGTCTCACTGTGTGGATATAATAAAGGAAACGATTGTGTGCTAGAGTGCTGAGGAGCTGAGGAACCCAGGCAGGCCTGAGCGGGCTCTGAAATACGCCTGAAATGGGATGGGAGCCCAGTGTGGCAGCCTAGCCTCTTCGCAGGTGTCTGGGAGAAACAGGCAGGAGGATCACAGGTTAGAGCCCAGTCTGGGCTATATAACAATTTAGGAAGACCCACTCTCAAAAGAAAAAAAAGTCGGATGTAGCTCAGTGCAAAAATTCCAGGTTCAAAGCCGGGTGTGGTGGCTCACGCCTGTAATCCCAGCACTCAGGAGGCTGAGGCAGGAGGATCGCTGTGAGTTCAAGACCAGCCTGGGCTACATAGTGAGTTCCAGGTCAGTCTCAACTACATAGTGAGACCCCGTCTCAAAAAAAAAAAAAAAAAAAAGTTCCGGGTTCAAACACCACACACAGAGGGAGAGAGGGTGAGAGAAAGGGAGGGAGGGCACTCACTTTACCAAACTTGCTGGAGGAGTTTTATAGGTGATATACAGGGACTGTGTCCAGCTCTGCCCTGGGGCAGGAGAGGAGCCAGCAAGCCTAAGAAGAATGAGGAACTAGACCTCTAAAAATGCAGACTGACTCAGGTTCAGTCCCTGCACCGCGCACACACATACACCGAGTCAACAAACAGGGCCTGGGTATCAGAGCCAAGATTACCCAGCTCTCTGCGTGCACAGCAAAGCCCCCAGCCCAGGGATGGCAAACCTTTCAGCCTTAGGAACAGCCCACTGTGGCATGGGTGACCTAGGTTTGCCACCACTGCCCCAGGTGTTATCCGGGCTTCAGTTTTAATGACAAAAGAAAGAGAAAAAACCATGTGGATTTCACCAATAGCAGTCCAGTTAAGTAACTACACTTAATTAAACCCAATTAACTACAACTTGGGATCCTGATTCCTCAGATTATCGGATGAGGTATTTACTTACTGATTTATTTGAGACAGGGTCTCAAAGTAAACGGAAGGAATAATTATATCTTGTCTTATAAATAAGAATGGGAAGAGAGCCTCCCACAGAAAAAGGCAAAAGTAACCCAGGAGCACTCAGCTGTGAGCCTGCCTTGCTGTGGAAAGCGTGGAGCACAGTGTCAGTTTTGATTCAAGCTGGGCTCTGGTGCTGTCCACAGATTCTTTTCTTCCCCTGCTACCAGCTTCCTGCTGTCTGGTAATCAAGGACCTCTCAGTCTGTCAGTTGAACAGGAAATACTTACCTTTTTGTCCATCTAGTTCAGGGGGACAAGCTGTTCAGGTCATCATTTATGAGACAAAAGAGCAGGAATTTTGCCAAAGATTAAAGCTAGACCCCTATCTTTCATCATGCACTAAACTAAAATCCAAGGGGATTAAAGATCTAAATATTAAAACAGACACGCTAAATTGCTGGAAGATAAATTAGTCAGAACTGTCAAAGACCTTGCCGTAGGAAAAGATTTTATGAACAAATCCTCAGTAGCAGGGCAACTAGCACAATCAACAACTGGGATCTCAGGTTATTGAAAAGCTTCTTCAGGGGCGGGGCGCTCACCCACTCCGGCTCCCTGCGGCCCAACGCACAGGCCCAGGCCCAGCCAAGCTCCCGCACTCCGTGCCCACTGCTCCTCCTTCAGACCCCGCAGCCCTCCCTCCACTCCCGGGCCACGCATGGGGCACGGCTTAGCCCGGCGGCCTTGTGGCTGCACCGATGCAGAACCTGAGAGCAGACCCAGAGGAGCTTTTTACAAAACTAGAGAAGATTAGGAAGGGCTCTTTTGGCGAGGTGTTCTAAGGCATTGACAATCGGACTCAGAAAGTTGTTGCCATAAAAATCATTGATGTGGAAGACGCTGAAGATGAGATAGAGGACATTCAACAAGAAATCACAGCGCTGAGTCAGTGTGACAGTCCATATGGATCCTGCTTGAAGGATATGAAACTCTGGATAATAATGGAGTATCTTGGTGGAGGCTCCACACTGGATCTGTTAGAGCCTGACCCTTTAGATGAAACTCAGACCGCTACTATATTAAGAGAAATCCTGAAGGGACTTGATTATCTGCATTCAGAGCAGAAGATCCATAGAGTTATTAAAGGGGCCAATGTTCTGCTGTGTGAACACAGAGAGGTGAAGCTGGCCGACTTTGGAGGGGCCAGCCAGCTCACGGACACCCAGATAAAGAGGAACACCTTCCTAGGCGCCCCATTCTGGATGGCGCCCAAGGTCATCAAACAGTCAGCCTACGACTCCAAGGCAGATATCTGGTCCCTGGGCATCACAGCTATAGAACTGGCCAGAGGGGAGCCGCCCCATTCCAAGCTGCATCCCATGAAGGTTCTGTTCCTCATTCCAAAGATCAACCCCCCGATGCTGGAAGGAAACTACAGCACGTCCCTCAAGGAGTTCGTGGAGGCCTGTCTGAACAAGAAGCCGAGCTTTAGACCCATGGTGAAGGAGCTGCTGAAGCACAAGTTTATAATTTTCAATGCAAAGAAGACGTCCTACCTGACCGAGCTCATCGACAGGTACAAGAGGTGGAAGGCAGAGTAGAGCCACTCCGACTCCAGCTCTGACGACTCGGATGCGGAAACAGATGGCCAGGCAACAGACAGATGGCCAGGCGTCGGGAGGCAACAACTCTGGGGACTGGATCTTCACAATCCGAGAGAAGGACCCCAAGAACCTGGAGAATGGAGCTCTTCACCCCTTGGAGTTGGAAAGAAGTGAGATGAAAGACATCCCAAAGAGGCCTTTCTCTCAGTGTTTGTGGACAATTTTTTCTCCTCTGTTTGCAGAGATGCCGTTATGCCCTTGGGGCCCCGTGGCTTTCCAGCTGTCCTGTGACCTGTCATTGGCCATGCTAATAGGATGGCTGGGAATTGGAAGTGCACATTGTTTTCACTGGTTTTCAAAAGGAGCTCTTGAAGTCATTATTTGTAGCTTCCTCAGATTAATCTAATGCAGAAGTATGTGGGCTACCTAGAGCTGAAGGAGAAGAGCCAGGAGTGCGGGGGTAACCTGGGGTCTTTCAAAGAACTGTGCAGTGCCATCCACCTGATGGAAGAGGCCTGCCTGGGCATCTCCTGGTGGCCCAGCTGGAGCAGCGGCTGCAGAGATATTCTCTGAGTGGTGGAGGAATGTCATCCCACTGAAATTCCTTTGGCATTTGGGGTCTTGTTTTTCCTGTTTTTTTGTCATCCTCCTTCTTCTTAAAAGTCAAACAAAGAGCCACGCCTTCCCCCACCAGGAGCTGCCATCTCTCCAGCACCAGGAAGGTAGCCACGTGGGTGCCCCTGAACCCCCACAACTACCCTACACCCTCCGCTCCCTACACAACCGCACTCTCAGACCTCCTGATTGAGCCAGTCTTTGGACCCACTCTGCAGAGGCAGAGGTGGTCATAGAGGGTATTTTTCTGAGTTCCCAGTGTTGAATATTTTTAATGAAAGGGCATGGGAAACCTGTAGTAGAACTGTGTGGAGGTCAACCGTTCAGAAGGTTGGGGAACTCAATCTGGGCCTTACAGCCCAAGGTCAGTCAGTGTCATGGGGTTCAGCCATCAGCTAACTGAGATCAGGGGTCTTGAGTCCTAGCTCTATCTGAGCCCCCATCCTAAATGGTAAATATACTATATTGAAAAGTTTGTTCACTGCAGACATGTTTTGGACTGCTTCTTGATTTCAATTTAATTCAAATGGTTTAAGGGTGATAGACTAGTGACTACCACAGGTGGTCAGTTTCCAAGTTGTGCTTGATCACATTGTGTTGCTGGTTGGGATAAAGGATTGTGGTTGATTCGATAAGCTGTTTTCTCTGATGTTATGGAGATGAAAATGTCTGTGGGTCGTTAGAGACACAGAAGCTAGGGCGCAACTATACCAGGAAGATTTGAGTGATAACCCAGAGATTAAACCAAGGACAGCCAGACAACAAAAATAAAAATGAAAAAACACTTAAGCAAGATGCAAAGACAGACTTCAACTTCACCAATGGCAAACAGTAGGACAAATGAGGATGAAAAGGCTGATAGTGAACCACCAGAACACCCTGAAATCAAAGCACGGGAAGTAACAAAACAGATCAATCAGGCTCTAGAAAAATTCAAAACAGAAATAATTTCCCAGATAACCATAGAGATGGTGAGCAAAATGAAAGTCATGATTCGAGAGACTCTAGAACAGAAACTGAGAAAAAAATAGATGAGCTCAGCACCACAATAG
The DNA here is from genome assembly GCF_012274545.1 of Fukomys damarensis. Lineage (NCBI taxonomy): Eukaryota > Metazoa > Chordata > Mammalia > Rodentia > Bathyergidae > Fukomys > Fukomys damarensis. The sequence continues at coordinate 4,018,699 of NW_022900921.1, read as the reverse complement.
AAGCCATGAAGGCCCATAAGAAAGAAATGGATGCAATGAACACCCAACATAGGAAAGAAATGGAATCCCTAAAACAAATTCAAACAGATATCCAGGAGATTAAACACTCCATTGAAAGTGTATGCAACAGAATAAAAGAATGTGAAGATAGAATCTCAGATACAGAAGATAAGATTGCACTCAGTGACCATGAAAAGAGAGGTCTCTTAAAAACAGTACATCATGAGAAATCCATCCAGCAACTCCTAGATGATGCAAAGAAGAATAACATAAGACTGATAGGAATCCATGAAGTAGCAGGAGAAAAATACAAATGACTTTAAAAAGCTCTTCACAGAATTAATTATAGAAAACTTCCCAAACAGAGGGGAAGAATTTGACATTCAGATAAGTGAGGCATATAGGACCCCAACTAGCCACAATAACAAAAAAATCTACACCTAGACATATAATAATCAATATCCCAGAAACCCAACAGAAGAACAAAATACTACAAGCAGTAAGAGAAAAGAAACAAATCACATGCAAAGGAAAGCCCATCAGAATCACAGCAGACTTTTCAACACAAACCCTTAGGGCAAGGAGAGCCTGGAATGAGATATTTCAAGTACTACAAGAGAACAACCTCCAACCTAGACCGATGTATCCTGCAAAACTCTCTCTCAAAATGGAGGGGGAAATAAGATACTTCCATGACAAAGAACACCTGAGAAACTACACAAATACCAAACGAGCACTACAAGCAATTCTAAACAATATCCTAGAAAAAGACAATGAAGGTAACAACACCATGAGGCCCAACAGAGCAAATCAAATAGGCAAGGCAAGAAACTAAAAGGAGAAGGTGAAAAAGTAAAAAGAGTCAACAAAAGGCCATAACAGGACAATAATAAGTCAGTACATATCAGTTATAACCATCAGTGTCAATGGCCTCAACTCACCAATCAAGAGAAATAGACTGGCAGAATGGAATAAGAAGCAAAATCCAACAATATGTTGTATACAAGAAACACACCTATTGCAAAAAGAAGCCCATAGACTAAAAGTGAAAGGATGGAAAACAGTTCTCTATGTGACAGGAGCCCAGAAAAAAGGCAGGGGTAGCAGTCTTATTTGCAGACAAAGTAAATTTCAAACCCAAACTGATTCTAGTATTATAGATATAGGACAGAACTGTAATATCTTGTACCTGCTTTATGATACATAGTAGTGACCGTGCTTTATCAGAGCTATTTTTAATGATGTTACTCTAGAATGTTCTCTTTCCAGATGATGATTAAGATGCTAATAAAAAAAAATGGTGCCAGGTACCACAACAGCAACAGAACTTTGTTGTTTTCTGGGTATCATTCTTTTCTTTGGTTTTTTGTTTTTGTTTTTTTAATGGAGTGTGCTGAATGTCTATAATTTTGTTCAGATGACTATAAAACCTGGAAAAGCTGTTGTTGCTATTGATGCATAACACACTGAAAAAATGGAAATAAAGTGTTTGTAAATGGGGAGGGGAGGAGGGGGTGAAGGGAGGGCAGGGACAAGGGGAAAAAATGAGAATGAAGATCTGTCATGTAAAGGTACAGGATACCAATAATGAATGTAACTGTATTGTATACCTAGATTGTACCAATAAACTCAATTAAAAACAAAGAACTTAAAAAATCAGAGCCAATGTAAAAACGGGCATCTGAAATGAATAGACATTTCTCAAACAGGTAAAAGCAAATAAACATATGAAAAAGTCTTCAACATCACTGGTCATTTGAAAGATGCAGATGAAAAGAACACTGAGATTCCATCTCACCAGAAGATTATTTAAATTTTACATCATTGCCTTTTCTCTTTTACTTTCCTTTTTAGTTTTATTTTAGGATTCCCTATTTTTAATGTTCATATAGAGATTTCTTTAACTGAAATACTGAATAGTTTCTCTGGTGTGAAAAACTATAATAGTACACAAGATCCTAATGAGATAATTAATAATGTGAACTAGGAAGTAAAGGGCTAAAGGGTAGGGAAAGTGGGAAGGGTGGGGGGCAAGGTAATAAGGGAGAGGAAAAAAATATGAGAAAACGAAAAAAATGGAAATACAGTGTTTCTAGATGGGGAGGGGAGGAGGGGGTGAAGGGAGGGCAGAGGCAAGGGGAAAAAATGAGAATCAAGACCTATCATGTAAAGGTACAGGATCCCAATAATGAATGTAATTGTATTGTATACCTAGATTGTACCAATAAACTCAATAAAAATTTTTTAAAAAAGTCAAACGAAGAGGCGCCAGGGAGGGGGCGGCGTGCTGGGGACAGGACCACACCCGTCCTCACACACTGGAGCCATACAAAGCCTCTCAGACTGAGTGGGGTCAGCTCCTTCAAGTGTTTTTTTCTTATTGTTTTTAATCATAGTGAACATATTCAAGGAAAATATCTTTAAAAACAAAAACCAACCCTGAAATGCATATTTGGAATTCTGATCAGGCAACTGAAGACATGAAACCTCAGATACCCAGCTTTATGTGGCTCGCTCCCCGGGGACAGAGGGGCGCCCTGCGGATGAGTGTACAGAGCTGTATACAGTGCCATTCTCACAGAACCCTCTAGGGGCACAGGGATCACTGTGCACACGCTGGCCAAGTGCTTCTGTACAAAACGTCAGTGGAGTAAATATTCAACAGGCCGTAACTCGAGTCTATTGCCTTGCCTTGCCTCTATTACATGTAAATTTTGAGTTCTGTGACCAGTGATTTGGGTTTTATTTGTATTTTCAGGGTTTGTCATTAATAATAATTAACACCCCTCTTACAGAACACTCCTCTTTGTTCCTCAACAAATGCAAATTTTTCTCCTTTGCCCTACACTCTTTTGGTACACGTAGAAGTTCATTTCCTTTTTCATCAATGGTACTATTTCTTAGTGTTTCAACTGGATCATCTGTCGCCTCACAAAGCTTTAAATTATTATTGTAAGTTTGTCCCAGATGAAGTGCTCTCATCTCACCTTTGTTTGGATTTGCACCACTGCCCATCTGTGCCCGATGTCTCATCCTCTCCAACACGATTTTCTGTTGCACCTTGTAGCAGAATCTGCATATGATCTTGCCCACTTAAAAGTGTCTGGATGCTTACACAAATAAATTTTATAACACACACACTCACACACACACACACAAAGCTTCTTCACTGCAAAAGAAACCACCAACAGAACTAAGAGATAACCCACAATGTGGGAAAACATTTTTTATCAGCTGTCCCTCAGACAAAGGGCTACTATCTAGAATAAAGAACTTAAAAACTCAGACCCCCCTCAAATTTAAAGACCCAATTCAAAAATGGGCATCTGAAATGGATATTTCTCAGACAAACAAGTAAAAGCAGCAAATAAACATACGAAAAAATGTTCAACATCACTGGTCATTCAAGAAATGCAAATGAAAACAGCTTTGAGATTCCACCTCACCCCGGGAAAGAATGGCTGCTATCAAGAAATCAACCAATAACAAATGTTGGCAGGGTTGTGGGGAGATAGGAACCCTTCTTCTTGGTTGGTGGGAGTACAGACTGGTACAAACACTGTGGAAATCAAGATGGAGGTACCTCAAGAACTAGGATTAGAAGTCCCATTTGACTTAGCTGTACCTCAGCTGGATGTCTTCTGAAAAGAATTAAAAGAATCATACTTCAGCAATATATGCACACCCATGTTGATAGTGGCACAGCTTGTAATAGCTAAAACTTAGAAACAGCCCACTTGCTCATCAGCTGGAGACTGGATAAAGAAGATGTGTTTCTTTGTTTTTTTTTTTTTTGGTTTTTTGGTTTTTTGAGACAGGATCTCACTATGTAGTTGAGACTGATCTGAAACTCACTATGTAGCTCAGGCTGGTCTCAAACTCACAGCGATCCTCCTGCTTCAGCCTCCAGAGTGCTGGGATTACAGGTGTGCACCAACCAGCCCGGCAAAGATGTGGTTTTTAATGAAATGGAGTAGTACTCAACATAAAAAATGAGAAACTAGAGACATTTATAGCTAAATAGATGCACAATGAGGACATACTCTTAAGTGAAATAAATAGGACACATATGTAAATATAGAATAGTTTCTCTGATGTGAGAAACTGAAAGTGTAAATAAATAAGGATTAAAATGAATAATTGATAATGTGAAGTAGGAAGAAAAGGTGTAAAGGAGTAGAGAAAGTGGGAGAGGAGGGGGAAAGGAAAGAAGGGAAAGGAAAAAATATGAGAAAAGGAAAAAATGGAAACAAAGTCTCTGTAAATAGAGAGGGGTGGAGGGTTTGAAGGGAGAGCAGGGAAATGGGAAAAAAATAAGATATATCATGCAAAGGTAGAAGATCCCAATGATGAATGGAAATGTATCATATACCTAAAATGAACCAATAAAAGCATTTAAGAAAAAAAAAGCAGAAATTTGGAAAGCCTGTGTCTGGTGTGTGTGTGTACATGTGCAAGCATGTGCCCTGGAAACTGAATGTAGGGCCTTTGCACTGAGCTATATCCCTAACCCTTCTTAAATTTTTTTATTGTGAAAAAAAATTTTATTTTGAGACTAAGTCACCATGTTGCATAGACTGGGCTCCAGTTTACAAACTCCTGCCTCAGCCTCCTAGAAGGCTGAGATTACAAATACACTTTACCATGGTGGGAGTATTTCATAACCAGGAATTAAGCATTAAACACATAAAATTCAACACTGTTAAGACAGGGCTGGGATTGTGGCTCAGTGATAGAACTGTGCTTAGCATGCTCAAGGCCCTGGGTTCAATCCCCAGGACCAATGAATAAATGAATAAAATAAACTCGAAATAAAGCATTGTTAAGGCAGAAGAGAAACCAGGTGAACAGGCGGCACACAACTGTATTCCCAGCACTTGAAAGACTGAGGCAGGAGGGTGTCATGAGGTCAAAGTCAGCCAGCCTCCACTACATAGTGAGACCCTGTCTCAAACAAACTAACAAACAAATAAATAATAAAGTGGTTGGAGGATTGCCATGGGTTCAAGGCCAGCCTGGAGTGCATAGCTAGACTGTGAGTCAGAAACGAAAAAATAAAATAAGATAAAATAAAAAAGCATTGGGGATGTAACACAATGGTACAAGTGTGTGGTTAATATGTTTGAGGTCCTGGATTTAATACCCAGTACTGCCGAAAGAGAGAATTAAGAAGTGTTTTTCATTTGCGCCTGTTCCCTGCTGTGGTCTGAGCTTGCCTTTGTAAGGGAGAGTTTGCTCTCCCAGCACACCCTGCTGTGAGCCTTCTGCACACACAGGTCTTGTAGAAAGTTCTCATTCCAGAATAGAGAGTACGTCCTTGGTGTTTCTGCTCGGTGTTCACTCCCTCTGGTGTCCCTCCTCCTAGACAGCTGTCTCAGTGACTGCAGGTAGCACAGCATCTCTCTGGGCCACACAGGCACGGGGCTGCCTGGCACTGATGCACAGGTACGGTGCAGAGTGTACCTGACTGTCTGCGGTCTGCGGGCTAAAGAGGAAACTCTCAAGTTCTCAGTACTGAGATCCAGGTGTCCTTGCATCAGACCAGTGGTGCTGCCTGTAACCCCAGACACTCAGGAAACTGAGGCAGAAAGATCACAAGTTTGAGGCCAACATGGGCAACCTGGCATATTGCAAATAATTTAAATCACCAGAGAAGGAACCAAAAAATCCTAGACACATAGCCACCCTGTGTTGTTTTCGTCCGCGAATCTGCTCGTGGAACAATGTTCAGGAACTCGGACTGGGAGGGTAAGGCGCGGAATCACCAAGCAGACTCTGCAGAGGTTTCTACACTGCTTCCACCTTTAATAAGTTCAGCCAACAATTTAAAGTTTTGAAAGAGGGAGTGGCAAAGGAGGAGTAATATATTTGGTTTAACAAGATTGGTTATTGGAGTGTCCTTGGATGGGCGATGGAGGAATCCAACTAGGGGGGACAGGCGAGGCCATAGCTGGACATAGACAAAGCTCAATGCACAAACTCAGCCTCTCTAGTATGCTAGGAGACATACAAGCGGTGGACTTGTCCCAGCCAAACTTACACCTTGCATACAACCCTGCCTTCTAATTGTTTGAGAAGTTCTGTCCTAAGCAAGCATGGTGGCACATGACTGGTATCCTAGCATTCGGGAGGCTGACGCAGGAGGATCACCACAACTTCAAGGACAGCCTAGAATACGCAGTGAATCTAAGGCCAGCCTAAAGTACATAGTGAGGCCCTGTCTCAAAAAAAAACCCAAAATAAAACAGAAAGTCACACCCCAAGGATACTGAAGCACCTAAAGCAGCTGTGTTTGAAGATAAGAGAACAGGATCCAAACTTTGAGCTTTCACCCCAGCCCTGAGGCAGAGCAAGACCATTCCTTTCCTCTCCTGGAGAGCCACAGCCTCAGGCCCAGGGGCCCAGGCCACCACCTGCAGGGGCAAGTCCCCTGCCTGGCCACTCCTCCTCAGAAAGCAAATGGTCACCATACTCTGAACTGCTTTTCAGCCACCAAAAGGAGATCTCTTAGTGTCAGTGCCAAGACATTTAATTTTGAACCGGAGTCCAATTCACTTAAGACCTGAGGGTTTTCTGGAGAGTTACAATACAGCTGTAAAACATAAAAACCTTTCTTTCTTTCTTTCCTTTTTTTTTTTTTTTAATATCCACCAGTATGCAGGGAAAAGACTGACCCTGAATTCCAGAAAAGGTAGGACAATTAGCCTTCTCTGATCTTCTGATTTATGATGTCTTCAGAGCTTAACGTGTCTTGTTGAAACAGTTTCATTGACTTCTGGTGCAAGCCTGGCATCATAATTTCCAAACGAGGCTCCTTTTTAAAAATTAAAAATGTGAAGATGAGCATGTCTGTAATCCCATCACTCTTGGGAGGCTGCGACAAGAGAATAGCCAGTTCGAGCCCAGCCTGGGCAATTTAGTGATTTAGCAAGACCAGGTATGAAAATAAAAAGGGCTGGAGATGTAGCTCACGGGTGTGAAGGTCCTGCATTCCATCCCCTAAACTACCAAAGGGAAACAAAGCCAAGATGCAGGACAGTAGCGGAGCAACAGAGCAAGTGTGCAGCCTTCTAAGCGTGTCCGGTGTGGCTGCAGCACCTGCCTCTCAAAAGCCAGCCTGGTTCTGGTCTCAGCCCTCGAACTGGAGGTGCTCACGTTAGGCAGGAAAGGAGCCCCCAGCCGCCTGAGCTACACAACCTGGGCCAGCGGGCCGCTCCACTCACAGCTTTGGCCTCTTCCCTTCCTGGGCTCCTTCCATAGCTCATGGCAGGGCCAACGCAGAACAGAAGAGCCGCACCCAGACCAGGCAAGTGTCCGCTCTTGCCAGGTAGGTAGAGATTCCCTGCAGCTTCTCTGTAAGTTTGTGATTTTTTTTCAGCTTCTACTCATTAAAGTTTACAAAATTATAGTGTCTGAAGTTTAGCCTCCCTCTTTGAACAGACCCACATGTCTCTGTGGGAAAGAGCTACACTGGCTTAGTTTTAACACTAAGGAAACGTGATCGTGGTAGGGTGTGTGTGTGTGTGTGTGTGTGTGTGTGTGTGTGTGCATCTGTGTGTCGCCCCGACTGTGAGTTTTCTAGGAGATTTTAGTTGATTCTTCTGGGTTCACAATCCTGCCATTGCAAGTAAGTTCATTTTCTTTTTCCTTTCTGTTTGTTATCCCTCCTTTCCTTTCTTGTCTTTTCATACTTGTTATGACGCAATTCCTTTTAAAATTGGCTAGCTGGGCGTGCTGGCACACGCCTGTCATCCCAGCACTCAGGAGGCTGAGGCAGGAGTTTTACTGTGAGTTCGAGACCAGCCTGGGCTACACAGTCAGTTCCAGGTCAGTCTCAACTACATAGTGAGACCCTGTCTCAAAATAAATAAATAAATAAATAAATAAATAAAATAAAATAAAATAGGCTCAAACTTAAACAAATCTTAACATTATTTTTTAGAAAACTTGAGAATAAGATAATAAACTTCATCCAGGAAAACAAATGCCTGAGAGCCATAAATAAATAAGAAAAAGAAGAATTAATTAGGAGGGACTTGTCTTTCCAGATATTAAAAATATTCTCTAAAACCATGGTAACTAAAACAAACACTGGTACAAATAGATCTTTGGAGGAAAGCACAAAGTTCAAACTAAATTTGTATATTTTTAGTGCATGAGAGTGCCTTGTCAAACCAATAGAAAACTAATAGATTATTTAATAAGTAATATTGCAGTTAAATAAAAATTAGAATTAAGGAGTATAACCTAGAAACAAAACTATTGTAACTGTAATTAAACAATTATAAGAAATTATTTTTTAGAAAGTATTTTAATAGTTTTGGGACTTACAGGCCATTTTAAGCATGAGCCAAATGTTAGAACCTACAATGAAGGAGATTTTTAGAAATGATTACATAAAAATATCATTGCAAAGCCGGGCATGGTGGCTCACGCCTTTAATTCCAGCACTCGGGAGGCTGAGGCAGGAGGATCACTGTGAGTTAGAGACCAGCCTGGGCTACATAGTGAGTTCCAGGTCAGTCTCAACTACACAGTGAGACCCTATCTCAAAAAACAAAACAAAACAAAAACAAAAACAAAATCATTGCAGCCAAGGATTTAGCTCAAGGTCCTGAGTTCGATTCCTGGTACAAAAAATATATATATATATATATATCATTGCAGCCTAGTTGTAGAGCACTTACGTAGGGCCTGCAAGGTCCTGGTTTGAACCCAGTACAAGTACCACTACTTAAAAATAAAAAATTAAATCCCCCACACAAAGTAAATGGCCACAAAGTTGAAATAAGACAGATAAAATAGGAAACAAATTGTAACATACAAAAAGCTTATAGATAGTAATATTAAATATTATAATATTTGATATAAAATATTAAAATATTTACGAATCAACTGAAAAAACTCCCAAGTTAGGGAGTAAGAAAAAAAAAAAAAACCTAAAATGGACTAGTTAACTCTGCTTGGAAAATCACTGGCTCTTAAAATAGTCTGAACATTGCTGGGCGTGGTGGTGCCTTCCTGTATTACCAGTTCAAGTCTCAGAGCTTGAGGCCAACCTGGACTACATAGTGAGACCCTGTTCAAAAAAAGAAAAGATCTAAAAGTACGACAAAGTTCAGGCATTGAAGTAATTAATTTACATATTTATTTTGAGGCCAGGAATTGAGCTCAGTGCCTCATGCTTGCCAGGCAGGCTCTTGTGCCCCTGAGCTATATCCCTGGCCCTATTTTTGTTTCTTTGAGATAAATTCTCTCTGTGTAGTTCAGGCTGACCTTGAAATCACTAAGTAGCCCAGGCTGGCCTGGAACTTGAGATAACTGTCCTGCCTCAGCCTCCTGAGTAGTGGTACTACAGGCGTGCACCCCAGACCCCAGCAATGCTTGTGCACATAGAGGGTCTCTAGGCAACCAGGACCTTGGGCACGAATAAACTAGAAAGATAAACCTTCATTAAGAAAAACCCCGCAGAGATCCTGCTTCCGGTGACCCCTTGGGCTGAGGCCTACAGCAATGATGAGGATCTCAGGCGTGTCAAGAGGGCTCACTGTGCGTCTGGAGTTGACTCATGTTTGCGCCTGTTGGATGCGGACCTGCAGCACCCTGTGGCTCCCGGCTGGACTGGACTGATGGCCTCTGGGGATGACCTACAAATCTAGTCTCGCCTCCATTGCGCAGCCCCGCTTTTCTGACTTCCTTTTCCTTCTGACTTTCTGTGGCAGCAGGATTCATGAACAACAGTCAGGTGCTTTCATCGAAATTTCTTTTTCTTTTTTCTTTTTTTTTGGGGGGGTACCAGGAATTGAACTCGTGTCCTTGTGCTTTCAAGGCAGGTGGAAACACCACTGAGCTAATTCTCTGGCCCTTTCATTGAAATTTCTATCATATATAAGTCAGTGTATTTAGAGTTTCCAAGTTTCTAATAAGCTTTATAATGAAAAGGAGAGACAATCCTAGCCATAAACCCAAAAGGGGAGAGGGACAGATGCGGTCCCTGTCAGGAGAAATTGAATGGGCAGTTGTCCCTCCTTGGGCCTCACTACTTGCTATTATTTGGAGAAATTTAAACTCTTCTGGACCATGAAGTGATCTTACCAATCCGTGGCTGAAGATTTCACTGCTTCTTAGACGTTGGAAAAATGTGTATGGAGATCATCTTTGACCATTTCCTTTTTCTCTCTATGGAGTTCAGGCTGGCCTTGAACTCACTGTGTAGCCCAGGCTGTCCTCAAACTCTCAGTGATCCTCCTGACTCAGCCTAAGGGCTGGGATGACAGGCGTGTGTCATCAGCTGACCATTTTCAGTATGACTTTTTATTTATTTATTTATTTTGTTTTTGTTTTGTTTTGTTGGTACCAGGGATTGAACTCAGGTCCTTGCACTTGCGAGGCAGGTGGCAGAACCACTGAGCTAAATCCCCAGCCCCTCATTTTGGTTTTTGGAGACAGGGTCTCACTATGTAATTGAGACTGACCTCCAACTCACTATGTAGCCCAGGCTTGTCTCGAACTCACAGTGATCCTCCTCCCTCAGCCTCCTGAGTGCTGGGATTATAGGCATGTGCCATCACACCCTTTGAAAATGAAAAATTTGGTATGGGGGTGTAGCTCAGTGGCATCACTCCTGTCTGGAAAGTGCAAGGTTCCGAGTTCAATCCCTGGTACCAAAAAAAAAGAAAATTTTCTTTTTATTTATGAAGGTTATTTATGAAGGACTTGGGTGGGGAATAGGGCTTCTCCAGGTTTTAAATTTGGGATAAAAGCAATGTTAAAGAAATAAACTGAGGGCCAGGGATTTAGCTCAGTGGTCCTGGTGACTGCCTCACAAGTTCAATCCCTGGAACCAAAAAAAAAAAAAAAAAAAAAAAAAAAAAAAAAAAAAAAAAATAAACTGTTGCAATTTTTAGTAAAAAAGAAAACAAAAGAAGAAAAAATTGTAGATGTGCCAGCTAAGGCTAAGTAGAAACAGTAATCAGAAAGTACAAGTTCGCCTCAACAGGGACATCCTCTGAGAACGTCCCACAGTAAAGAGACAACTTGAAGAAATGGAAAGGCATATTGGGAGGGGGACCAGGGATCTCACAGGTGGCGTTCATTAGGGAAGATTGTCCCCGCCCCCCAGCATTAGCCAATGAGGGAAAGGCCCTCATACAGCCCTGCATGACAGGTGTTTTGTTTTGTTTTTGATTTGGTGCCGGGATCCAACTCAGGTCCTTGAGCTTGCAAGGCAGGTGGCGAAACCACTGAGCTAAATCCCCGGCTCCTGGTTTAAAGAGTGGGGCTGGGAATTTTTGCTCAGTGGTTCTTCTTCCTGCTTCAGAAGTGCAAGGTCCAGAGTTCCATCCCCAGGACAAAAAAAAAAAAAAAGCGCCGGCAGTGAGCACCTGGTGTGATCGGCCCTCAGAGACAGCCTTGGGAGAGCGATAAAGCTTTGTTCTTCACCCTTCTCTCCTCAAGTCCATTTTTTGGGTCTGGACAAGCGAACACATTTCTCATAGGTGTTCAGTTTGTTTGGGTTTCAACTTAGTCTGCAGTCTCAGACTCACATAAGTTTAACAGCAAGCATATAGAAAATACCCTCCATGAGCCTGTAATATATCTTACTTAATTAGCTTATTAAACAGGTAACGTTTAAAAATATTGTCCATCCTCAAATCTAGCAAGGAAGTGAGTTTGAATAAAACGAATTTATTTTTTATTACAGTAGTGCAGATTGAACCAAGGGCTTTTGCACTGAGCTACATTCTGAGCTGTTTCAAAATGTTTTTATTTTAAGACAAGATCGCCGGATATGGTGGCTATGGTGGCGCATGCCTGTAATCCCAGTACTCGGGAGGCTGAGGCAGGAGGATTGCTGTGAATTTGAGACCAGCCTGGACTACATAGTGAGTTCCAGGTCAGTCTCAACTACATAGTGAGACCTTGTCTCAAAAAACAAACAAAAAAAGAAAGGAAAAAGAAAGACAAGATCTCATTATGTGACCAAATTGCTCAAATGTATGATCCTCGTGCCTCAGCCACCTAGAGTGCTGGAATTACAAGTATGTGTCACTATGCCCACTGCTACTTTTCTTTCTTTCTTTCTTTCTGGTACTGGGGATCGATCAAACTCTGGTCCTTATGCTTGCATAGCAGGCGGCAGAACCACTAAGCTAAATCCCAGGGATCTTTCTATCTTTTTTTTTTTTTTTTTTTTTTTTTTTTTTTTTTTTTTTGGTACTGGGGATCGAACTCAGGTCCTTGTACTTGTGAGGCAGGCACCGGAACCACTGAGCTAAATCCCCAGCCCTATCTTTCTATTTATTTTTCTTTCTTTCTTTTAATTTTTTATGATATCACAGATTGAACTCAGGACCTTGAGCTGGAAAGGCAGGTGGGGCACCACTGAGTTAAATCCCTGGCCGCCTACTTTTGATTTATTTTTCCCTTATCCAGAAACATTTTAATCTCTTAGAAAACAAAGCCAAAACAAAGAAACAAAAAAATCCCAAACTACTTTGCTCCTTTTCACAATAGTGCACATTTTAACCATAATTTAGTTATGGTACAAAGCATCAGAAGTCCTTTCGCTTTTGGGAGGTATTACTGTTGCCCTTCAAATCAGTTACACCCAAGTCAGGTGTGGAGGCGTAAAATCCTAGCACCACGAAGTTAAGGCAAGAGGATTGTAAAGTCAAGCCCCAGCTGGGTCACATCAATTTATTGGATCCATGTCTCAAAGAAAAACAGAAAAGTTCAACAGTGGGCATATCTTTTTACCCAGCAATTCCACATCTTGGAAATCACTTTGCAAAATTACTTGAGTCAGGGTTTAAAAATCTGTTTCTCCCTTCACTGTGGTAAATAATTTTTTTTGGGGGGGCGTACTGAGCATCAAACTCAGGACCTTGTACTTGCAAGGCAGGCAGTGGAACCACTGAGGTAAATCCCCAGCCGCTGTGGTAAATAATTTAATCGTTTAACAGCAAGGTACTGGTGGATGAACTGTGCAATATCTATATAATCCATAGAATGAATACAGAAAAGTACGCACTAGGTTGGTTACCAGATTGGGGTCTTGTGCAGGCTCTGGATGCCCTGAATAAAGAACTGAGCAGGACACCAAAAGGAGCAGCAAGATCAAAGAATCTCTTGGAAAGTGAAAATCCACCCCACAAGGCAGGAGTAGCTCAGGGAGAAGAGCTCCCAGCCCCATTGGAATTGGTGTTGAGGTTTTCAGCGTGAGGGCTTGGGTCCGGACTTGATCCCTGCCAAGGAGCAGGTTGCCTGGGCACTGCGCCGGGGCAGGGGACTTTTTGACCTTTTATAGTGCTTGCAGGAACCACCAGGCATCAAGATCCACGGTGGGGTGGAATCAGCAGGGTCAAGGGCGTGGTAATTAGGGTGGGGTTGTCCAAGGGCTGCTGGAGAGACTCCTGTGTACGAGTTATCCAGTTACTTTCTCCCAGTGCATTTGAACCCACATATCCCGGTCTGGGGCTGACACTTAACTCAGAAGGGGGTGGTGTCTAGTCCCATAAAAGGAAGTGCCCCCAAGGTGGGCCCTTCCTTCTTTTGTTTTGTTTTGGTGCTGGGGCTCGAACTCAGGACCTTTTTCTTTAGAGGCAGGCGGGGGAAATCACTGAGCTAAATCCCTGGCCCCCTTCTTTCTCCAGCCTTTCCTCAGCCATCTCCTGTCTCAGGTCTCTACCTACTGATTGGGAAGTCCCTACATAAACACCCGAGGAATGAAAAAAATCTAGCTAGAGAATAGAATACCTAGTGAGATTTTATTGATTTAGTATGGTCTTAGCATTTGAAACCAGAACCTCCACTCCGAGTTACCTCCGCAGCTCTTTTTTACTTTTTATTTTGAGACAGTGTCTCTCTCATTAAATTGCTAAACTTCCCAGGCTGTGTTTAAATCGTGATCCTCCTGCCTCAGCCTCCCAGAGTGCCCACACCTGAGTGAGATTTAAGGAACAAGAGGTGCTTACAGGTCCCATTAACACCTCCAACTCCCAAAACGATTCTCCTCCCCTCTTACAGGGAACAGTTCCCCTTTCTTCACACAAAGCCGTGTTATATGTGCAAGGCTGGCCTCGAACTTGTGATTCTTCTGTCTCAGTCTCCCAGCTTCAATATTTTGGGGGGTAGGGGTTGAGACACAGTCTCTCTATGTAGCCCAGGCTGGCCTGGAACTCATGACAATCCTCCTGCCTCAGCCTCCCAAGGGCTGGGATTACAGGCATGGGCCACCAGGCCCAGCCTCAATTATTTTTCTTTGGAGTACGTATGGTCAGTCGACACTGTCTTTGTCCCTGTTCTGTTGCCATAAAATACAAATATTGGAGGGCCAGGGACTTAGCTCACTGGTGCTGTCACCTGCCTCGCAAGCACAAGGTCCTGAGTTCCATTTCCGGTATCAAAAAAATAAATCACAAATACAAATATTGGAAACTAGATACTGTAACATACGAAAAATAGTTTTGTTCATTATTTCAGAAGCTGAGAATTCTGCTGGGCCTGCGGTAAGGACCTTCCTGCTGGCACCGGGCCTGATGTGAGGGAAGGTGTTATAGAAACAGAGCGAAGAGCCACAGAAAATGCAATTTTATAACAAAGTCAACTCCACTGAAAACTCACCATTCTGTAAATGGACCCATTTGTGGTAGCTGAGTCACCAAGACCCAGTGACCCGCAGGAGACCTCCAAGGACTCTGGACAGAGGATTTTGTGAATGAAGTCTCCACTGCATTCCAGGGAGGACAGTCAGACCAAGCAGCCCTCTCTGAGTATTGTCTGTAGATAATTTCATGTGTACAAGGATTTAATTCGTTCAGTCTCTGTTCCTCATTCCTAAAGGTGCTAAAATAGTGTTGAGTAATGATTTGAAAAAAATATAAAAGAGGGACCTAGATATGCACGTGCACATATGTATTTTTTCCATGTTTGTTTATTCCGGTACTTGAGATTAGACCCAGGGCCTTCACTATGAATTTGAGTGATTCTCCTGCCTCAGCCTCCCAGAGTGCTGGAAACACAGGTGTGCATCAACATGCCCAACCCACAGATTTCAGAGAATGTGGATCTAAGTATCTACATGAGCTGACACTAAATGTAGTTGCTCCTAAAATATACTTGTGTAGTCTTTTTCCAGTTGACCAAGCAGCTGCACTTACACGGTCTCATTCGGCTTTTAAAACAGTCCTCTGAGCTGGGTGTGGTGGCACATGCCTCTAGTCCCAGCCCTCAGGAAGCTGAGGCAGGAGGATTGTCACACGTTCCAGGCCAGCCTGGACTACACAGTGAGTCCAAGGCCAGCCAAACAACGACATAAACATTCCTCTGAAATACATAAAATACAGAACGATGCTTCCAACTTTATGGTTTGCCAACACCATTATTTCAATTGATGGTCTAAGCGCTGCACAATCCTTTCCTATTTTATTCTCCAGACTACTTCTAGATTTCCGAAGACTCCGGCCTGCATTTGTACATATTTAATTCCTTTGTTCGAGAATGTACTCTCCTACAGTTATCCTTAAAACCCAGTTCACCAGGGTTTCGCGAGACACACCCCCGTGACGCCACTAACCACCCCACCCCCATCCCTGGCACCAAAGACTCCGCCCCCACGGTTTA
>NW_022900921.1:3995713-4002974 GCF_012274545.1 Fukomys damarensis | reverse complement strand
CCCCCCCCCCCCCCCGCCCACGGCGCTGGCGCCGGCTCCGAAGTCCCCGCCCCCTCCGTGGAGTTTCCCAAAAGTCAGCGCGGCAGGTCTGGCCGCTCTAAGATGGCGACTCCCATGCATCGGCTGATAGCCCGGAGACAAGCGTAAGCGAGGGGCGCGCTCGGTCCCCGGAGGGCTGGGGGCGGGCAGACGCACGGCACCTGGCCTGCGTAGGACCCCTTGTAGGGACTGCGGGAAGATGGCAGTTCTCAAACAGGTTGCTTGCCCAGGAGGGGCTTGGCCCTGGGGCTAAGTTTGGTGACTCCTGGCTACTGGACTCGCAGAACAAGGTTTGGTTTCCACGAAGGGAGCGGTCAAGTGTTGGTCGCTGAGTGGTTTATGTCCCTCTTCCACCCCACGCGTGGCCGGCAAAAGCCTCAGTCTTCACTCCCGACAATGCAAATTTAAGCTCGCGGTGCAGCCTCCAGCCCAGCTGTCTTTTCTTACTTTGTTCCTTTGGCGTTTCCTAGAATCTGCCAGCCAACTGCAAAGCCAAGTGTTTCCTTTCCTCCAGCTGTCTTTCCGCTTTTTGTTAATCATTCTGTCCTTCAATAAATATTTACTTAGTACCTACCATTGTATGCTAGGGTTTGAGTATTAAGAGGAGGAGGTGTTGAAGACAAAAATCTTTGTTTTCAGGAGCTTACATTGTGGTGGTGGAAACAACTAATAAACTGAACAAGTATACACATTATTGCTGGTGATAAAAAGCATTACAGGAAATAGATGCAATGGAAAAAGGAAAGGCCCACTTTCAGTTGAAAAGCATGTGGAATAGGTGGCATTTGAGGATTGATGCCAAGGATGAGAAAGGAGCCTGTTACAAAAGTATTTATAGAAGGAAAGGACTTAGGGTTTTTGTTTTCTTTGGTTTTCGAAAGTCTTGCTAAATCGCTGAATTTCCAAAGGTGGTCTCAAACTTGCCGTTCTCATACCTCAGCCTTCCACAGTGATGGGATTACGGATGTGTGCTGTGACACTGGTCTAAGAATTTAGTAAGATCTCAGAGATGACCATTTTGCCTATGAGCACAAGAAAGTGACAGAACAGGGTTGCAAATGGCAAAGACTACACAGGGCCATTCAGATTTCCTTTCCTCCCGTTCTTTCTGCCAACCTGCACACTCCAACATCTCCCACATTGTCATTTTCCCAGCATTTTAACGTCATCACTGTTTGTGTTACTCTAATATATAGTTTACAGTCTGCCAGTACATTCACCTAAACATAATTGTTTGTATTTCTTTTTATTTTTTACTCAAATATCCTTATTCCTTTTTTTCCTCTCTGTATACTCTTTCTCAGGCCTGATGAAATGTCTTTCACTGTAAAGGATAAAGACTTAGAGATTCAGAATAATAGAACTTGGAAAAAGACTTTGAAGTCAGGCAATTCGGGGATCAGGAATGGAGAATAATAATACTTAATGGGAGTGCTAGATTTTGTCCCTAGAGTCCCGGTTCTCCTTCAGTCTCAACTTTGCCCTTTTCAATGTTGACTGCAAGTTTGGAGAGACTGTTTTGGTCCCAGGTGACTGCAGTATCTAAGGTCTTTTATATTCTCTTAGCTTCAAATTTCTTTCACCTCATTGGTCTCAGTTGGATTAATCACCCAACTCTATGCATAAGGGTTTGTAAAACTGACTTAGAGATCTGGTTTTTCTCCTGGTCCAGTTGAATGGATGGACATAAACAGTGTGGAGGAGCTGGGTGGGTAAATCACAGGAGGTAAATGAATGCTGGGTTGACAAAATCAGCCATATTACTGGAAAATATAAAGTGGAAAAAAGACTTCTGGTATCTAAATACTGCTATTTCTTAGTTCAGAAGTATCAGAAAGTTAAATAAATGTGCTGTTGAAGTATGCCTAATTTTTGGTTCGTGAGCTACTCAGAAGAGATAAATTATACCCTTAGGAGCTTCTGGTCTCAGGAAGAAAATATGCAGTGTATAATAACTATTGTCATGGTATATACAGATTTTAAGTCCCCCGGGGATTCAGACAAGGAGGGCCCACATAGGCTGGAAGAGTCCATTAATTTTAGGGGAAAAGCTGAAAAGACATTAGTTATTTTATATTCATCAGAAAGATGTGCTTCATGCCTTTATTTGCCTGTTTCTTTGTTTGTTTGTTTGTTGTGTTGTTTTTTGGTACTGGACATTGAATTTGGGACCTTGTGCTTGTGAGGCAAGTGGCAGAACCACTGAGCTAAATTCCCGACCCTTGTTTTGTTTTTTTGAGATCGAGGCCAGCCTTGAACTTTCAAACAGGAAATCCTCCTACCTCAGCCTCCCAAGTGCTGGGATTACAGGTGTGCACCACCATATCCAGCTCAGCAGATCTTTCAGGGACTTAATCAATTTACTTTAAATCAACTGGAATTAAATTATTTTTACATTTTTTAATTGTACTTAGGTCTACCCATACATAAGTAGATTATAGACTCTTGAGACTATTTGGCATTATTTCTTCTATTAAGCCCTATTCTGAATCCTCTGTTTTTTTTTCTGTTTTAAGAGGATTTGTCTTCCTTGGATTAAAGACCTCCAGTAGCAGTTGGGTATGGTTGCCATGTTAGACATGATGGTGGGTGCCTGTAGTGCTAGCTTCTTGGGTGACTGCGGTAGGAGGATCACTTGAACTCAGGAGTTAGAAGCCAGTTGGGTGACATAATAACACTCTGCCTTGAAAAGGACAGAAAGGAAAAGAAAGAGTGAGAGGGAAAGGAAGCAAGCAAGCTTCAGTGATGATATACGTACTTCCTGAAGTGGCCTATTGTGTTTTTAAAATATATCAAAAAGTTTATGAGCCAGGGATTTAGCTCACTGGCTCTGCCACCTGCCTGTCAAGCGCAAGGTCCCTAGTTTGGTTTTAGTTTTGTTTTTTTTTTTCTGGTACCTGGGATCAAACTCAGGTCCTTGTGCTTTCCATGCAGGTGCTAGAACCACTAAGCTAAATCCCTAGCCCCAAGGTCCCTAGTTTGATCCCTGGTACCAAAAAAAAAAAAAAAAAAAAAAAAGTTTATGATGAGCTAATCCCTGTTTTTTTCTGACTTCCTTGCTTTTGTCCCTACCTGTAATTTTTGTTGTGTTGTGTTGTGTTTTGAGACAAGGTCTTGCTATGTAGTTCTGGCTGTCTTTGAACTCCCTATGTAGCCCAAGTTGGCCTCAAACTCATGGCAATCCTCCTGCCTCAGCCTTCTGAGTGCTAGGATTAAAGATGAAGGCTATCATCTATACCACCTGCTTCCTACCTATAAATTTTTTTTTTTTTTTTGGTACCCGGGATCAGAGTCAGGCCCTTGGTGCTTTAGAGGCAGGCGCCAGAACCGCTGAGCTAAATCCCTGGGCTCCCTACTTATAATTTTAAAATTAAAAACCTGAGTATCTTCTACTTAAATTGACATCAAGTATTCTGGCCTCACCTGTCATACTGATTTTTTGAAAACAAATGCCTGACTCAGTCATCTTTCACATTAGCTATTTTTCTCAGTTTTTTGTCCGCTCTAGCCTTGATAAATACTCACAATGAAGTTATGTAAGCTTTTTAAAAATTTTTATTTTATTTATTTATTTATTTATTTAGGTACCAGGGATTGAACTCAGGTCCTTGCACTTGCAAGGCAGGCCACCGAACTGCTGAGCTAAATCCCTGGCCCTAACCTTTTTATTTTAGATAAAATAGCACTCTATGTTTCTGAGTGCCTGCACAGTATACAGAGTGAGTATCTTAGTTACTTCTTTTCATTTCTGAGACAAAATACCCAACACACAAAGTTAAAGGTGGAAAGGTTTACTTAGCTCACAGTTCATACAGGTTTCAGTTCATAGGTGGCTGGCTCCAAGTCCTGCTGGCCTGACAGGGACATCACAGAGGAGAAATAGTTCATGGCAGGCAGAAGGCAGCAAGCAGCAAGTGACAACCAACAGCCCTCTTTCTGTCCCTTATATTTTATGGGGGCTACCTGCACTTAGGGCGGGTAACACTCACACTCTGCAAAGGCCTTCCCATTATCCTGTCAGAGAACTGTGCCAAACCAATCAGTGGAATAATTAGTAATTACACACCCTTGATCCCAGCATCACACACTCTAGATCCAGCTGTGTCTGAGAAGCCCTACTTGTGACCACATAAGGCTTTAGGGGGTTATCCAGATACAAGCTGTAACATGTCACACGTTCAGAGGCCATAATCCCCACAGGCGTTTTGAGGACCTCCTAAAAGACAGGACAGTAGAAATTGTCTTCAATGTAGGAAGTGGCCACAGAGAGCTCTCCAGCCATCGTGAGGGGTGGGAAACAAGGTGAAGGAGCATGGCCCTGACTTCACATGTGAACCCGGAGGGGCTGGTTTTTCTTGGTTGTTGTTTGTTTGGTACCAGGGACCTTGCGCTTGTGAGGCAGGTGGCAGAACCTCTGAGCTAAATCCTCGGCCCTGTGCTTTTATTAAGTCAGAGACTCACTCTGTAATTCATGCTGGGTTGAATTTACTGTGTAGCTCACACTGGCCTTGAACTCATTTCCATCCTCCTGCCTCAGCCTCCATATACTGGGATTATATGTGTGTACATCCACACCCAGCTCAAGTAATATATTAAAACAGGGAGCAATGCAGGGCACAGTGGCACACCCCTGTCATTCTAGCCCTGAAAGAGGCTGAAACAGGAGAATCTAAAGTGCTAGATTATGAGTGTGTGCTACTATACCTGGCTCTCTATTGTGACTTGTAATAAATTTTATGAATTTATTATTTCTGTGGTGCATATTGTAGTTATATCATATATATATTAAATTGTTAGCGTTTTTCTAGCTAAAAAGCTAAGGTTACCATGTACAGGTATTTTTCAGTAGTTATGTTTATTGGTGCATATTAATTTTACAAAATACTGGTTTTCATTGTAGCCATGTAGTGTTTTATTGTTCGTATTATTTATTTATTGGTACTGCAGACTGAATCCAGGGCCTTCACACTAAGCTACATCCCCAGCCCTTTTTAATTTTTTATTTAGAAATAATAAGTCACTAAGTCATTAAGTTACTAACTTCCAGGCTGGGGGCTCAAACTTGAGATCTTCCCTCAGCCTCCTGGTGCTGGGATTATAGGTGTGTGCCACCACACCTGATTTATTGGTGTCTTTTAAAATTTTCTGCTGGGTTGGAGTGTCCGCAGTGGTAGAGCACATGCTTAGCATGATACCCAGAGTTGAATCCCCCAGCAAAATAAAAAACAAACCAAAAATAAAACAAAACAGCAACAAAAAACTACCAGTGCACAAAAGGAAAGCATTTATTGTTTTACTCCCCTATCTATCTAAGTCATTTTATTCCCTTATGTGAAACATTCATTCCTCAAATTAGGGTTAGTTTAAATTTTGGTTGAATGCTAAAAGTAACTTATCGTTGTGATTACATAGTCTGGCCTACAAGGAGGAATAAAAGTCCAGTTTATGTTTTCTCAAACCCTTGCCCATTTCTAGTCATTTTATAAACCTTTACTAAATATGAATTAGGTGTACACTACGGATAAAAATGATGGCTCCTCTAGTTCAAAAATAAGAATCCAGAACCTTCCCTGTTTCCTTGAAAATGAGAGCTAACCTGAACATAATCAGCTTTGAAAATCAGAAATCAAAATGCCAGCCCCAGTCACTTTTCATCTCCTGCCATTACGTAGTAGCCCCCGAGTAGGAGAATAGTGAGGTGTAATCTGCCTGGTTCTCTCCATCACCATGGCAATGACCAGTACTTACTTTCCCTTATTTTCAGGGAAACACAGTTATTGTGCGACTGTGTTTTGGGCAGTGGAGGCAGGGGTGAATTTGTCCATATTATTTTGATAAGCCCGATATTAGCTCCCATTTATTTGTGTATTTATGGTAGGTGCTGAGCTGCTTGCTTCATGCATATCCCAATCTATAGAAAACAGTATTCTCAAATCTACTAAGGGGTGTAGGAATTGGGTGTGACTGTCATAAATGCCCACAGCCAAATTTTGATACAGAATAAGCCATAGTTAAGGCCTTAGCTAAGTCCCACAATAAACTAATAATATAAGTATGACCACATATTTTAAAAGTGGAAACTGAGGTTTCAACAACAGCTTACTGAAGATAGTGTAGTTTATGGTAGACTCAAGATTTCTTAATAATTTAATTATTGTGATGTATCGCACATGTTAAAAACTGCATACAGCATAAATGGACTACTTAATAAATTAATATAAAACAAGAATTCCAGGGCCGGGGATTTAGCTCATTGGGTGCCACTGCCTGCCTCGCAAGCACAAGGACTGGAGTTCGATTCCTAGTACCCTCAAAAAAAAAAGAATTCCATGTAGTGACCCAGATCAAGAAATAAATAAGTAGCTGGGCTTAGTGGCACATGCCTGTAATGCCAGCACTTGGCAGGCTGAGGCAGGAGGATCAAGAACAGCCTGGGCTGCATACTGAATTCCAGGTCAGTCTCAACTACATAGTGAGACCCTGTCTCAAAAAAACAAGAAAAGAAAAGAAAAGAAAAGAAAAGAAACTAGGGCTGGGGATTTAGCTGAGTGGTTCCACTGTCTACCTCTCAAGCAAGCACAAGGTCCTGACTGTGGTCCCTGGCACCAAAAAAAAAGAAAAGAAAGAGAGAGAGAGAAAAAAAACTGGGGTCTGGGGGGGTAGTTACATGATAGTTTGCCTAGGGTATGCGAGGCTCTGGATTCAATGCCCAATAGGAAATTTTTTAAAAGAAACAAGCTGGATACAGTAGTGCAGGTCTATAATCCCGGCCTCAGGTAGCTGATTGTTGTGAGTTCAAGACCCACCTGTGGTACATAGTGAGGTCAAGGGTAGCCTGGACTGCATCACAAAACCCTGTCTCAAAAAAACTACACCAAAAAAAATTTTTTTTACACACTAGCCGCACGGTAATGCACTCCTGGTCAGAATCTTTCTTTCCCTCCTAAAAGTGACCACTGTCCTGATGTCTGTGGAAATTGCTTTCTTGCTACTCTGTGTATTTTTATAATCTAACCATGCATTACAATTTAATTTATATTGATCACAAATCTGCAACTTATGGTGCATTGAATCCTGCCTAATGTGGGCTGAGAAAGTCACTTGGATATGTATGTCTACAGTCAGTTTGCTGATGGTGAGCACCTACTCTGAATTCCAGTTCAGTGAAATGTTGGCCACAATACAGAATTGCATTCTTTTTTTTTTTTTCTTTTTTTTTTTT
>NW_022900921.1:3977650-3995419 GCF_012274545.1 Fukomys damarensis | reverse complement strand
GTTCTGTTTCCTGCCTCACAAGCACACTGTCCTGAGTTCAATCCCCAGTAACAGCAACAACAAAAAAGTCCAGAAGTCGATCTTTCCCTGAAAAATTTATTTTGCTCGTTACGTAAGTACCTATTTAATATCTACAGTTTTGCCTGTTGTTCTACAAAGCTTAAAATGTTTACTGTCTGATCCTTTGCAGAAAAAGTTTGACCCCTGATCTGAAATAAAGCCTTGCTAACTTTTGGTTTAGTCCAAGGGACTAGCCTTTTAGAATCTTTTTTTGGGGTACCAGGGATCATACTTAGGACCCTGCACCTGTGAGGCAGATGCAGCACCACACAGCTCAATCCCAGGCCCTCAGAATCTTAACTGTAGACAGAAAGTCCCTTTGCTCCCCAGGAGTGACAAGTAGTGCCTACCCTCTTGAGAAGGGCATACGCCTCTAGCACAGGAGTGCCGCCTGCTTCTATATGTTGTCTTGGTTATTCTTCATCTCCACGTTAATTCTGTGATTCCCCAAGGAGACTGTTTAAAATATTTAGTGTAAACCTGTAATCCCCGCACTCCAGAAGGCTGAGACAGGAACACCAGAAGTTTGGCGATTTAACGAGACCTTGTCTCAAAATTTAAAGAGGGCTGGGGACAAGTTCAGTGCGAGGCCCTGGGTTCAACCCCTAATACCACACGCACGTGAAGAAAGTTTAGTGTGAATTATCTAATCTGTCATTACTGAAGTAAAATTGGAGAGCCAATATTTGTGTCTGTTTATTTGTTTCTTTTTGTTTTGAGACAAGGTCTTACTATGTAATCTAAGCTGGTCTTTAACAATGTTTAGCCCAGGCTGGTCACAGGCTCCAGATCCTCCTATCTCGGCCTCCTGAGCAATTATAGCATGTCCTACCATTGCTGGCAAAAGTAGAGCTCAGCTCTGTTGTAACTGCATGGACCGTGGTTTGATCCCCAGGGACCATGTTTTGAATCACTTACTATACTGCCTTGTACGCCCTTTGTGATAAAAATTAAACATTCTTTTATACTTGATATTGTTTATGCTTTTCAGGGCAGAGAGGGTTACAAGGCACATTTTAAGGTTTATGTTGTATTTTCTCTGTAGTGAAGCCAATAAGCAGCATGTAAGGTGTCAGAAATGCTTGGAATTTGGACACTGGACTTATGAATGCACTGGAAAAAGAAAATACCTACATAGGCCATCAAGAACAGCAGAACTAAAGAAAGCTTTAAAAGAAAAGGAAAACAGATTATTATTACAGCAAAGGTAGGTTTCCATGTGGTATCCAAAGGACTGTTTGTTATTTGTGTCCATAGACTCTCTTAAGGTACTACGTGTTTTGTGGCAGTTCTTCAGGTTTAATTATAATATTAGCTAATGCTTAGTGAATGCTTGCTATGAGCTGGGCAGTGTACTAATTTCTTTCAGGTTGGAGCTGAGTTGAACCTCAGATAGACAGTGTGTTACTGAGCAAGGTGCTGTCGTTATCCTTAGCTGACCTGTGAAAGAAGTGAGGCACCCAAAGGGGCGGTAACTCGCTCAGTGTCACATCACTGGCAAGAGGAAAGGGGAAGTGTGACACCAGCCGAACTGCCCCAAGGGTCAGTGCTCTTCATTGTTGTATTTTATTGCCCAGAGGGTTGGGGACGGTGTAATGTCAGAAAGGGAGAAAGAAAAGAAGAAAGTTTTGTTTTTTAAAAAATTCTTCTGCTGCGTGGTATGGGAAGGTGGAAGTAGGCAGAGGGCAAAGGACCCTAAGGTATGTTTTATATTTCAAGGCAATAACCGGGAAAATGGGGTCTAAAATCGGCAGTAAAATATGGGAATAGAAAGAATTCTATGGCTGATACAAATATTAGAGAAAAAGTTAAAGGCAGACAGATGAAGACGGGCGAAGAGAAGGGAGAAAAAAAGAAAAATAGAGGAAGGGTGAGAAAGAAGTCAAAGCTGAAGAAATAAAAAGGGACAAGGAGAATTCCCTTAGCCTCTCTACAGTGGAAGAAAAGGACAAGAGGAAGAGAAACACATACACATACTTGAAGGGTCAAATAATGGAATAAAAGTGAGGAAAGCCCGGCAAGATGGTGCACACCTGTAATCGCAGCACTCAGGAGGCTGAGGCAGGAGGATCACTGCGAATTAGAGGCCAGCCTGAGCTAAATAAAGAGACCATGTCTCAAAAAACAAACACAAACAAACAAAAAGTTGGGGGGGTGAGAAGAAAGAGGAAAACAGCAAAACAGTAAATAAATAAAAATAAAGTTAGGGCCGGGGATTTGGCTCAGTGGTTCCGCCGCCAGCCTCGTAAGCGCAAGGGCCTGAGTTCAATCCCCGGTCAAAAAAAGGAGACAGTTTTCTGTTGTTTTGAACATATGGCTCTTTGCCACAGCTTAGGTAAGGAGCAGAACTCAGGCCAAGATGTGACTCTGCTCTTGCTGAAAGTCTGAGGCGGCAGTCCCCGTCCCCCACCCCCTCAGTGGTGCTGGGTGCAGAGAGCCACATACAGCAAGGACAGGGTGCCAGTGTGACCTTCCAGGAGTCCTGTCGCCCAGGCCGACCCTGGCCTCTGACCGCACGAGCTGGATCCTGTTCACCAGCTCCCGCCCCTCCGCAGGACTCCCTCCGGCCTGCTCAGTCTCCCGTGGCTGCCCTTCCCTCGTGCGTGCTGGGAACTTGACAGTGGCGCATGGCTTGGAGCCAAGGGGCTGCTCTGGGACCCAGGCTGGAACGCTGGGCCCTTCCCTGCAGTGGCGTCCCTGCCGGCTCTCACTGTGCCCTTGTGGGGGTGGGCACCAGGCCACGGTCCCTCGCCACCCGCTGCCTGTGGAAGGCCGGCCTGGGGGCAGCGTCCCTTGCTTTCCGCAAAGGTTCCAACTGCCGCTGAATGTGTCAGTCTTCTCTCTTCCTTTCAGGATGCTCTTTGTTTATCTCCAAATAGTGAATCTTCAGAACAAAACTCAGACATGGTCACGACGTGGTTTTCGATCCATCCATCGCTGTGTCCCTTTCTTTTTATGATAGAGTCTCTGCCTCCCTGGGTATCTGTTCATGTTCTCTGCGTTGCTCCAACATGGCTCCTCCTCCACTAAGCCGTGTTGGATCTTCCAGATCCTCCCTTCTCAGTTTCTGTGATGGGACTTCTCCTCTAGCCAGCCGTGTGAATCCCATTCCAGACTTTCGCCTGGCCCAGTAGCAGATGTGTTGTTTGGCTGGCACTTCTGTGGTCCATGAAAGGAAACAATGCAGAGCCAGCTCCACGCTGGCAGTGGCTGAGCCCAGGTGTGGATCCGCATTGGTGGACGTGGTCAGGGACCAGCCCACGGGTCCAAGCGTTCCTGATAAGAGTGATTACTTCTTAGAAGGAAAACTCAGTAAGAGCGAGACTGGAAAATGATTCAGTCTTTTATATCACTGAATAAACCTTTTTGAATGCGATGAAACCAGTGCCTGTGTTTTAGAGAAGCTACAGTGGGAAGGTGGCAGGTCTACTTAGGGTTACAGATGAGAAACAGCGTCTTCACGAGGACTGTGCAGCTATACGCTGGGCCTCCAGCCAGGAGTCTTCAGTCTGTGCAGATGAACGCTCTTCAGGGTCATCCAAAGAGATCATTGTCCCATTTCTCGGTCACCGGCATTCATGTGTATTTTTTCCAAAAGCAAATCTGGATGAGGACTTAACCATTTGGTTCTCCTTTCTACTTTATTTTTTACAACAGTTTTACAAAAGAAATTTAAAGAAAGCGTACTCCTTACTCGTCCTAATCGTACCTTGGTCTAGTGTTCCCATGTAAGAATGAGGGTACAAATACTGATATTTGTACTGAGAAAGGGAGGCCAGGCATGGTAGCACACACCTGCAATCCCAGCACTTCGAAGACTGAGGCAGGAGGATCGCCAAGTGCAAGGTCAGCCAGGGTTACATAGTGAGTTCAAGGCCAGCCTCAACTACATGACAAGATCCTGTCTAAAAAATCCCCCCAGAACAAAAAACACTGTACAGAAAAAGTGAATGGCCGTAAATACTAGAAGCAAATTCTTTTGTATGTTGTTTTCTTCCCCGTAAAAGTGAAGGTGGATTTAACTGTCAGTCTAACGTATTTAAAAGGTGGCCTGGGGACGTAGCTCAGTAGAAAAGGGCCTGAGTCACTGGGTTAAGTCCCCAGCACAGGGACGGAATATATGTGTATTTCTAAATTATATATGTGTACACGCATGCACACACACACACACACACACACACACACCTATCCATCTATCTATCTATCTATACTGATTATTATGTAACTACAGGCTGCGGGAAGCCCTCAGAGGAAGCCATGTAAGAGACACACACCCTGGCAGAGCTGACCATTTACAGATAGGGTGTAGTGAGACTCAGCGACAATACAATTCCTATTTTTATTCTTTATCGATTCAACCCCCAGAAATCTTCACTTAAGTAGTAAATGAGAATGAAGTTTTGTTAAAAAGTATCACCACCATGCCCAGCAAAAAAGATCCTTACCCTTAAATGCATTTCTAATAAAAGTATTTGTAATAGTTACCAACATTTATGATGAATTTTCTCATTGTTTTAATTGTGTATTAGTAATGACTCAATTTAGAATTTTAAAATACTTTTAAAGCCTTATAATTACAGGTAATCAAAAGGTATAAAATTTCTAGTTATGTCTGTATTTTATTGGAAAGAAACAGCACAAGTGATCACTTAAATTTTCAGGTATAAAAATGTATTAGGGCCAGGCGTGGTGGTGCACACCTCAATCCCAGCACTGGTGAGGCTGAGGCAGGAGGATCGCTGTGAGTTCAAGACCAGCCTAGGCTACATAGTGAGTTCCAGGTCAATCTCAACTACATAGTGAGACCCTGTCTCCAAAAAACAAACAAACAAACAAACAAGTATTAGGATACATTGTATGGGGAAGTAGAAAGAGAAGAAAAAGGGTAGTGTAAAAGTACCAGCTATTGAACATAAACTTGTTCCATAATGAAGATAGATAGCAAATTATTGTAGCTGTAGTTTTCATTGGATACAGTAACAAAAGTGATACAATAATTTTCTTTTTAAGACATCAGTGTATGAGCTGGGGATTGTGGTTCAATCATAGATTGGGCAACTTAGTGACTTAGCAAGACCCTGTCCAAAAATAAAAGAAGGCCTAGGGGTGTCACTCAGTGTGAAGCCCCTAGGTTCAATCCGCAGCACCAGTAAATAAAATAATGAAAGGAGAGAAAAAAAAGGAACATGAAGGGCTGGAATTTAGCTCAACAGCGCTGACGCATGCCTCAAAAGTGCAAGGTACTGAGTTTGAATCCCTGGTACTGGAGGAAATAAATAGAATATGAGCTGGGAATTTAGTTCAGTTGTTCCACTGCCTGCCTCAAAAGGTAAAGGTCCTGAGTTCAGTCCCCCGGTACCAAAGAAAAAGAAAGTGAATATGGTCTGAGAGTGTAAGTCAGTATTTGCGCAGCATGCGCAGGGCTGTGGGTTCAATCACCAGCATCACACACACACACATACATACACACACACACACACACACACAAACAGTATATATAAAATGTTCAAACTTAGAACAAGAATTGTACCATATGAGATTTCCAAAAATTTTATTAAAATGTAAGCACAAAAAATTTTGAAGACCACCGTCAAAAATAAAATATGAGTTACAAAAAATGTCATTCCAGCATGGGCATGATACTGCATGTCTATAATCTCAGATCTTGGGAGTCTGAGGCAGGAGGATCATTGCAGGTTCGAGGCCAGCCTGGGCTACATAGTGAGGTCAAGGTCAGTGTGAACTACATAGTGAGACCCTGTCCAGCAGCGACAAAAAAAGTCATTCCAACATTCATTTTCCTAGTTGTATCACAAAAGTATCTTGGTTTAAAAATATGTGGACCCGCAGGGGATTTAGCTCAGTAGTTCTGCTGCCTGCCTCACAAGCACAAGGATCCAAGTTTGATCCCTGGTACCAAAAAAAAAAATGTAGACCCATGTAAGTTTTGTTTTGTTTTGTTTTGTTTGAGACAGGGTCTCACTATGTAGTTGAGTCTGACTGGAATTCACTATGTAGTCCAGGCTGGTGTCAAACTCACAGTGATCCTCCTGCCTCAGCCTCCCGAGTGCTGGGATTACAGGCGTGTGCCATCATGCCTGGCTCCATGTAAGTTTTAGACCTGGCTCTGTTGCTTGAATAAAGACTGCTGATTTAGATTTAATAATAAAACAATGGATATGTATAAATTTCAAGGATCACAAATTCTTATGATATGATTTCATAAATATCCTTTTAACCACTTCTTTTCAGTAAGTAACTTCATTATGTAAGATAATGGTATATATTTATTTGTGAAGACTCAGGAAATAAGGATAGAAACATCATATAGAAAATACACAGAAGTTCAGAATATAGAAATGTTATATTTATAGGACAATCATACTGATAGCATTAGAGGTAAGTCTGTAATTTGAAGCCGGATGTGTTGGTGCACATCTGTAAGTCCAACCCTCAAGAGGTTGAGGCCTGAAGATCCCCTTGAGTTCAAGACCAGCCTGAACTGCATAGTGAGACCCTGTCTCAAAAAAAAAAGTCTGTGATTTGAAAACTTGATTGGTATGCACATTTATTGGCAGAAATGTAGCAACAAGCCTTTTGTATATTTCATTCTCATTCACTTGTTTTTCTTCTTTTTTGGCGGGGAGAAGGGAAGATTGAACTCGGGCCCTTGCACTTGCGAGGCAGACGGTGGAACCACTGAGCCAAATCCCCAGTCCTTTGTTTTTCTTCTTTACAAGTAATATAAAAGAGTCTGGTGTGGTGGCACATGCCTGTAATGCTAGCAGTCTGGGAGGCTGAGGCAGGAAGACGGCGTGTTCCAGCCCAGCCAGGGCAACTTAGTGACGCAGCAAGACCTATTCTCAAAATTTAAAACATTTAAAGAGTTGGAGATAAAGATCAGTATGAAAGCCCTGAGTTCAGTCTCCGGTACCCACCCACACACACATAAATAAATAAGGGTACGCAGTCTTGCAGTATTAAATTGACTCTGAGAACTCAAATTATAGCCATTGTGTTTATTTGCTTTGGGTGATTGTTTAGTAAGTAGTTCCAATTTTAAAAAGGATTAAATTTGTTCATTCAGCCATCTTACTAATTTACCTGGCCTTTAAGTTATGGGTTGGTGAAATTTTTTGCTTAAGTTCTGATTAAGTTGTCTACAACAGGAAACTTGCTGCTTGATTATAGCAAGTACTGTGCTCTGGGTACAGATTATAAAAGACGGTGTTTCTCTAAAGTAAAATGGTCCTGGACATAGCAGGGGGCTTTTTCTGTGTGTAATCGCTGTATTAACAGGAGCTTTCGTTCCTCTTGTGTTGACAGCATTGGAGAGACTAATGTAGAAAGAAAGACCAAGAAAAAAAGGTATGTGTGGCTTGGGAGTATTTTATAGATAACACTGGTTAGAGGAAGGAGCGGTGATTTTGAAGGAATAGTTATAACATTTGCGTTTGGCGTCTCTTGTTTGCTGTTCATAATTAACTGTCGTTTTGTTTTGTGCTTTTTCCTTTTCCCTTGCCTGGAATTTATTGGCATTTCTCCTCTTTGCACATCTTTCTAGAGTCCTTAGACTTGGAAATAGAAGTTGACTTAGAATAGGAATTATTATTAGATTGGTTAGGAATTACTGGCCAGCCATTTCTGATATGAAGAAGTTAAAATAAAGAGTATGCTGGGCATAGAGGGTCACGCCTGTGAGCCTAATTGCTTGGACGGCTGGAGCAGCAGGATCGAAAGTTTGGGGTGAGTCTGGGAAACTTAGTGGGATCCTACCTCCAAATATGACTTTACAAGCTGGGCGTGGTGGTGCATGCCTATAATCCTAGCATTCGGGAAGCTGAGCCAAGAGGAGTGCCATGAGTTTGAGGCCAGCCTGGGCTACATAGTGAGTTCAAGCCCAGCCTGAACTATATAATGAGACCCTGTCTCCAAAATTAAAAAATAAAAATAAAAAAAATATATATATACATATATATATATATACACACACACACACACACACACACACACACATACATACATACATACATACAAAATTTAAGTCTCTTTAGATAGATTACACACACACACATACATACACATACATACATACATACATACATGAAATTTTACAAAGGGCCAAGAATGTAACTCAGTGGTAGTAGTAGAGCTTGTGCAGGGACCTGGGTTCAGTCCCCAATACCTCTTAAAAAGAAAAAAAAGCATGAAGCATTTGCTAGCCCACATGAGGTTTAAATAAGTTTAATTGTTACCCTGCAACTTTTTTGTCATCTTTTCTGTTCTGAAGCGTAGTACAGGAGACACACTTATTGTGACTCTGTTCTTCACTTGGTCTTAACCGCCAGGCGGAGAGGCGGTGATGAGCCCCGTGCTTGCGGAAGCAGCAAGACCTGTAACGGGAAGGGCACTGCTTGCAGCAGTGGGGGTGGGTAGGTGACACCCTGTCGTGCTGCTTTTATGCAGCCTGTGAACTGCCAGCTTCCCATGTGTACGCTGTTTGTTGTCTGGCAGGTCCAAGAGTGTAACCAGTTCCAGTAGCGACAGCAGTGACAGTTCGGCCAGTGACTCTTCGTCGGGGAGTGGAGACACATCTACCTCCTCAGCGGGGGAGGAGGACAGTGACTCTGACGGGAGCTCCTCCAGCGCGTCATCCTCTGCCTCCTCCACAACCTCCTCCTCCTCGTCCTCCTCGGACTCGGACTCGGACTCGGACTCCAGCTCTCCCAGCAGCAGCAGCAGCACGGAGAGCACCTCTGAGGACGAGCCACCGAAGAAGAAGAAGAAGAAGTAGAATTTCCCACCCACATCGGACCCGTGAACCGAAAACGCAGTCGTGATAAAGCCAAATAGATTAATCGTTCAAAACTTGTAGAGTTCAAAAGTTTCTAAGTGTTTTACATTGTAAGAGCATAAAGGTAACAATGAGTTATATGTATGAACAATTTTTATTTTGGAGGTGAATCTTGTTTTTCTTTTTTTAATCTTTAAAATGTAGCTCTAGAATTTAAAACTAAAATCCAACAAATCTCTGGGCGTGCCGGCACGCACCTGTAATCCCCATACTCGGGAGGCTGAGGCAGTGGGATCATCATGAGTTCGAGGCCAGCCTGGCCCAGTAGTTATGTTTGAGGCCAATCTGACAAGTGAGACCTGTCTCCAAAAAAAAAAAAAAAATCCAGCAAATCTGTTTTTGTGATGAGCCTTATATTTGCTCCCTGTGAAATGAAGGCCTAGCTTTATTATATGTTCATGGTATATACTGGACAGGTTTTCAGGGTAAATCATCAGATTATCTGGCTGTGTTATTACATAAAGTATAGTATATTGTTACTGGAAACTTGGGAGTTTTCCTACTGTTAAGAAATATACTCTATTTTTATGTTGATGTTCAGAAAGTTGTTCTATTTGTCCTGAATAAGAGAATGTATTAATATATTTATAACTTTTGAACGTTACAAGTTGCAAGTTGTTATGTTTCATCATTCATTTCCTCCTGGTTTCTTAAGTGCTTGGAGTTACCCTTTTCTGTGGAAAATAATTCTAGAGGAACCTAAATGGGGCAAAAAAAATCTGACACGAAGGAGTCTAGTCTTGGTAACTTTTAAAAATTCAGCAGACCAGAAAAGAAAGCAGCTATGTAAAAGGCCAACTTAGAAAAAGCACTCTATCGTGCTGCAAAAGGCACCATTCTAGGGGAGAAAAAGGAGGAAGAAAGGGACTTTTACAGAAAGTTAGGACATTGTTGGTTGCCTTTATTAAAAAAGATTTTTAGCGCCAGGGATTTAGCTCAGTGGTGCTGCTCCCTACCTCGCAAGTACAAGGGCTTGAGTTTGATCCCTATATAAAAAAAAAAAAAAAAAAAAAAATTTTTAAAGATTGCCTTTTGCCTTTTTTTGCAACTATGGTATAACAGCTTATTTGGTAACTGGTCTTATATGACAAGTCTACTGCTTAAATGAACAAGTAGGGTTAATCTGCAGTGTTTATATAGTACGCACACAGTTTAAATCTAGGGTGAAATGTTCAAAAGGAAATACTGCACAGTGTTTCTTAAAAGTAAAATATTCTTGCTCTGAGATTGAAATAACATCACATTATTCTGTGATGCTTTTCAGACTTTTTGGAAAGAAGTATGTTTGTAGAAAAACCTTGATCCGGCAGGGCATGGTGGCGCACACCTGTAATCCCAGCACTCAGGAGGCTGAGGCAGGAGGATCACTGTGAGTTTCAGACCACCCTGGGCTACATAGTGAGTTCCAGGTCAGTCTTAACTACATGGTGAGACCCTGTCTCAAAAGACCGAAAAAAAAAAACAAAAAACCCAACCTTGATCCAGGTCACATATAGGTTCTCAAAAGTAGATGTGGTCTTTTTTATATTTTTATGAGAAAGTAGTAGAAAGTTACTTTTGAAGGAAATAGGCTTCTACTTATGGTGAAATACATTATGTTGTGAGTTGAAGAAATCTGTAATTACCTATGTATTTTACAAAACCATCTGCTTTCAATTATTGTATGTAAGCTTCCAAAGCGTCATTTCAAAAGGCTCCATAGAAATGTACTGCTTCCTAGGTTTTAATAGATTACTAATTAAAAACTTTTCCAATATTCATAGTCTCCATAAGGGCAATTGTAGCAGTTAAAGAATTTGGGAGAGAAAAAAGTGTACATAGGATGCATCCCTTGCAATTAAATAAAAGAGTTTGTGCTCATAGAGTCAACATTTTGCTCTCTTTTAAAAAAATTTTTGGTTTTTTTGAGACAGGGCCTCAGCCACAGCCATATCAAAAGGAGCCATTAACTCACAGGTTTCCAATCCATGAACATTTTGTTACCATGACTGCAAAATAGTAATTTTGGATTAGAATCAAAAATCCAGCATTAGGATTAACACTGAAGGCACAAGTGCAGGAGCTTGAGCTTTATAGTCAAACTTTTATTTAACTTTTTTTCAGTACTGGGGATTGAACCTATGCCTTGCACATAGGCAGCTGCTTTCCTGCTGAGCAACATTCCCACCTTTTTATTATTTATTTGACACAAGGACTCACTAAGTTGTCCAGGTTGGCCTTGAATTTGCAAACCTCCTGCCTCAGCCTCCCCATGTGGTTACAGGTGTGCATCATGGCTGGCGCTGGCTTCTAACATTTTTTTGTTTTTTTTTTCATGCCAGAGATCAAACTCAGGACCTTGTGCTTGCCAGGCAGGCGGCGGAACCTTGAGCTAAATTCCCGGCCTTCTGTATCTTTTCATTTTGAACTGATCATACATTTACAAAAAGTTTACAAAGTGAGCCCAATTTCCTTACATACCTCAGCCAGCTTTCCCTTATGTTAACGTCTTTTCACTGCTCACCCTTTTATAGTGAACGATGTTTACGAATGTCTTAGTTACACTTTTTACACATCATGAATAATAAGTGTACACGGCGGTTAGATAAGGTGTGGAACCTTGGTGTCTTCATCTGTTTTGTGCCTGGGTAGCTTATAACAAATGCAGACTAACCTCAAATCTGGAGGATGACAAGTCCATGATCAAGCTGCTGGGGTCCATAGGAGCCCTTGAAACTGCTTCATCATGTGGCAAAAGGCAGAGGGGCCAAGAGAAAAAGGGTGCCAGTCACCATTTTTTTTTTTTTCTTTTGGTACTGGGGTCGCACTCGGGACCTTCCGCTTGTGAGGTAGGCAGCGGCACCACTGAGCTAAACCCCCGGACCTCCCCCCATTTTTTATTTTGTTTTTTTGAGACAGGGTCTCACTATGTAGTTGACATTGACCTGGAACTCAGTATGTAGCCCAGGCTGGTCTCGAACTCACAGCGATCCTCCTGCCTCAGCCTCCTGAATGCTGGGATTACAGGGGTGCGCCACCACACCCGGCCTCCCCCTTTTTAATGATGGTATTAATGCCACATTGAGGAGGGAGCTTTCGAGGCCTTTGTTGGTTTCTTGAGACAGGGTCTAGATATGTAATACAGGCTGGCCTTAAACTCAATATGTAGTGCAGGCTGGCCTGAAACTCATGATCTTCCTGACTCTGCCTCCTGAGTGCTGGGATAACAGGTGTGCACCGCAATGCCTGGCCAGACTTCTTACTGTCGCTATAATGGCAGTTAACTTACAGCGTGAGCTTTAAAGCACAAAACCTTCAGGCACTAGCCCTTGCTGCCTGGAAGAATAGGACGTCATTGCCTTCAACATTTCCCACTTTTGCTTTCTGTACTTTCACAGTACTCTTATTCAGAAGTGATGCTTTCTTTTTTATTTTTATTTATTTATTTTTTTTTTCTGTATTGGGGATCACGCTCAGGACCTCGTGCTTGTGAGGCAGGCAGCGGCTCCATGGAGCCAAATCCCTGGCCCTGTGGTCTATATTTTTTATGGAACCCAGGGGCTTGTGCATGCTAATCATAAGCTTTACCACTGAGGTAAATCCCAAGCCTCCAGCATTTTCTTCTTTGACAATAGGAAGGAGAGGCAAAGTCTTTAACTGAAAATTGTCATTATTAGCTGGACCTAGTGGTGCACACCTGTGATCCCAGCACTCTGAGGCTGAGGCAGGAGGATGGCAAGTGGTCCAAACTGGGCAACTTAGTAAGACCCTGTCTCAGAAACAAAAACGAAAAGGCTGGAATATAGCTCAGTTTGAAAGCCCTGAGTTTAATATCCAGTACCAAAAACAAAACAAAACAGAAAAACATTATTGTCTCACCTTTC
Organism: Fukomys damarensis; assembly: GCF_012274545.1. NCBI lineage: Eukaryota > Metazoa > Chordata > Mammalia > Rodentia > Bathyergidae > Fukomys > Fukomys damarensis. Next base: position 3,982,642 of record NW_022900921.1, on the reverse strand, counting down.
ATACTCTGTAGTACATGGTATTCAGTCGGCTGGGGTGTGGCTCAGGGACGGAAACCTTGCTTGGCATGCATGAGATCTGTTTTTTTGGTTTTTCTGAAACAGGATTTCACTATGCAGTTCAGGGTGGTCATGAACTCACTATGTAACTCAGGCTGGCTTTGAACTTACAGCAATCCTCCTCCCTCAGCCTCCTGAATACTAGCATTACAGGGCCACCGCACCCATCCTGGAGAGTTTATGTTTTGGACTAAAATGCACAAAACTGTGAGCCAAAATTAAATCTTTCCTCCTTACAGTTTTGTACATCATGTATTTTGTCCTAGTGACAGAAAAGAGACTAATACCTGATTTCTTCCTGAAATCCAAAATGACAGAAAAGCCGGGGATTTAGCTCAGAGGTTCGGTGGCCTGCCTCGCAAGCACAACGACCCGAGTTTGATTCCCGGTACCACCAAAAAAAAAAAAAAAAAAAAAAAAAAAAAAAAAAAAAAAAAAAAAAAAAGACAAGAGAAAAACAAAACAAATAAACGAAAACCTACTACATAAACCAATAATACAAAGAGAAGTCCTACGAGAGCTCTCTGGAGAAGCAGAACCAACAGGATGTATGAATGTCTGTGTGCACCCTACAAATACCATATATAGTTAGACACATGTGAAGAAATTTGTTATGAGAATCAGCACGTGTAATTACAGAAGTCCTACAATCTGCTGTCTGCAACTGCAGAATGAGCAATGCCAGTGACTTAGCTCTGAATTCAAAGACCTGGAGCTGGAGGTTCCTAGGGTTCCAGGCCCGAGAACTAACGTCAGATATTTGAGTCTATGGCTGGTTGGCCCTATTGCTTGTAGGCCTGTGGCAAGGCATGTTTTGGCAAGAGAACCGTGCAAAGCCACTTTCTCTGTGGTCAGGAGGGGAAAAATGGAGAGGTAGTGGGGGAGAGAAAGAGACAGAGAGACCAAAACTGAGGGCACACTCCCAGGACCCAACACTCATGAGGCTGGTGTGAGGGACTACGTGGATTTCAAGGCCAGCCTGAATTATATAGTGAGACCCTCTCTCAAAAAATTTTCCCCAAACAAAACTAAAATAACAAAACAAACATAAAACTTGCCAAGAGTGGTGGTGTACCTCTCTAATCCTCACGCCCACCCTGGAGGCTGAGGAAAGAATTGCAAATTCCAACCCAGCCTGGCAATTTCGCAATTTAGCGAGACCCTGCCTCAAAAAACTAAAAAAGGGCTGGGGATGTAGCTCAATACTGAAGGGGGGAAAAAAAAAGAGATAAATCTCCAGTTAGACTGCTCAGGGTAAAAAAACAAAACACAAATTATCAGTATCAGCTACTCTGAGAGCAGAGATGTCACTACAGATTCCACAGATACTAACAGCACTAAATAGTCCGGTGTGGTGGTGCACACCTGTAATCCCAGCATTGAGGAGGCTGAGGCAGGAGGGTCGCTGTGAGTTTGAGGCCATCCTGGTCTACATAGTTTGTTCAAGGCCAGTCTGGACTACATAGTGAGACCATGTCTCAAAAAAAAATAAATAAATAAATAAAAAGTATGTCACCAAAAACACTAAAGGAGTAATAGTATGGAGAACTTTACTTATTTAACTACGTGAATGGACACATTTCTTGAAAGACAATTTACCAAAGCTGGCTGAAGACTAAATGCACTGATGATGAAATAGCCCTATATTAAAGAAACCAGAGGAGGGTTTCTTCAATGGGACTGGAGAGTGTGGCAGGAAGGGGACAGAAAAAGAATTAAGATGTGGTAACTACACGTACCACCTCCTCATGATGAATGTAATCATATACTGCAAACATGTACCAATAGAAATGCTTTTAAAGAAAAAACAATTTGTTTTTGTTATTGGGGATCAAACTTGGGTCCTTGCACTTGTGAGGCAGGCAGCAGAACCACTGAGCCAAATCCCGAGCCCTAGTAAAAAATTTTTAAACTGCCTTTTTAGTTTCAAACCTTCACATCAAGGGAACTCCATTTAAAAAAATTAAGCCGGGCACAGTGGCGCATCTGTGTAATCCCAGCACTTGGGAGGCTGAGGCAGGAGGATCACTGCGAGTTCCAGACCAGCCTTGGCTACATAGTGAGTTCCAGGTCAGTCTCAACTACGTAGTGAGACCCTATCCCCCCAAAAAAAACTTAATTTAATTTTGTTTTTGAGACAGGGTTTCATTATGTAGCCCAGGCTGGCCTCAAACTCTCAGCAATCCTCCTGCCTCAGCCTCCTGGATACTGGGACTATAGGTATGTGCCACCATGCCTGGCAACTTTTAATACTTTTAATAGTTAAACATTTAAATGTATGCATTAATAGTTTGTATACTGTATATAAGGAAATAAAATTGAACCAATATAAAAATTAACATGAGTGTTCATTAATAGGTTATTTTTTTCTTTCTGGAAATTGCTCAAAATTGTTACAAATACATGTGGGAAAATCATAGCCTAGATTGTGATAACCAGCTTCAGAGAAGGTGGTCAATGATCCTCACTTCCTGTTCATATGCCCTTGTGTATCCCTCCCACATGGAACCCCGGCGAAGCCCTCTGACCAATGGAATGGAATGGAAGTGACAGGGTGTGATGTAATAACAGGCACCATAGCCTCTGAGTCCTCTCTGGAAACGCGCAACCAGCCTGAGCGTGGAGGGTGTGAACAATCTTGCAAAAAGGTCTTTCAAAACTTGCAAGAGATCCCAACCCCAAACCGCCTAGCAAGGCCACCTGAATTCCTGACCCACAGAAACTGTGAGAGATAATCAGTGGTTATTATTTTAAGCTACGAAGTTTTGATTAGTTATGTGATAATAAAAAACTAATGCTCACCTCTTTTGAAGTTAATATTTATTAAAAGCTGCATTGTTTTTTTTCTTTTTGGTACTGAGGATTGAAAGCGGGACCTTGCACTTGGGAGGTAAGTGGGGTGCTGCTACTAAGCTAAACTCCCAGCCCCGATGCATTCAGATTTCTGTTTAAAATGTGTCTGTGAGCTGGGTGTGGTGGTGCATGCCTGTAATCCCGGCACTTAGGAGGCTGAGGCAGGAGGATCCTTGTGCGAGACCAACCTGGGCTACATAGTGAGTTTCAGGTCAGTCTCAACTACACAGTGAGACTCTGTCTTAAAAAAAAACAAAAAAACAAAGAAACAAACAAACAAAAAAGTCTGTAAGAGGTTTTTCTTGGTCAATCTGTCTAAATTTGCCCCTGCTCTCATTTCACACCTTTGCCTTGAGTTTTTCCTCTTCCCGTTTGCATGTGACAGTTTTTATTATGGAAGCATGTGTGTGACTCTTTCTACTTTAATGGAAGCCCCATTTTATGAGGACAAGGACCTAATTTTTTTCTCTATTGCCACTGAAGCCTAGGCTCAGAACACTGTCTTGTATTTAACAGCAACTCAATAGGTAGCTGTTGAACTAATGAATCATAAATATAATTAATATTCGTATTTTCTATGATATGCTCAAAGGCATATATTTAGACAAGATTTTAATAGAATTTTATAAATTTCTTTCAAGCAAATAACATTTTCAGTATCACAGGCCAGTTTGACATTAGATATGTGGCAGTATCTGTATGAAAAAGCGTTTTAAAAAGTGAAATACAAAAAAAGTCTCATTACAGATCAGCGTTGACTGTTCAAAATTCCTCCTGATGGCCGGGTATGGTGGCGCACGCCTATAATCCCAGCACCCAGGAGGTTGAGGCAGGAGGTTCGCTGTAAGTTCAAGACATGAGGTACATAGTGAGTTCCAGATCAGTCTCAACTACATAGTGACACCCTGTCTCAAAAACAAACAAAATTGCTTCTGATGATAGAAGACATTCTTTGACCCATAATTCAGTGAAATGTTATCTCTTGCTACGTTTTAAAATTCTAATTAGTAACCCTGAATTCCAAAATTTATTCACTACTACATTTTAAATTTAATGGATAAAAGTTTTTGCTAGTGATGAAGAGACCTCTCTTGGTCCACAACGGATAAGCTCAAGTCTTGGTATGGTTCGTTCGGTTCGACAAGCTATTTTGGGGGTATTTGGGGGAGTTCGCAACTGATAATTGTTTTATCCATATGCTGAGAGACGATACACTAGATGTTTAATAAATACTTGATAGTGAAGAGGTTAGCAGAATTTTTAAGTAGCTGGGGTCCTGACCTGGAATTTTCTCTATCTAGTTATTTTCCCAAAGTAATAGTGGAGATCATTTTAAAGCCTGAACTTTGTTACATGGATGTTTGTAATTGCTTTATTATTATTTTCTTTTTGGCACTGCGGATCGAACTCGGGTCCTTGCGCTTGCAAGTCAGGCTGCGGAACCACTGAGCTAAATCCCCACTGCCCACCTTTTTTTTTTGTTGAGGTGGACGCACTAGTTCTGGCTGGCCTTGAATTCACTGCGTATCCCAGGTTGGCCTCAAACTCTGCTATGCCTGTTGCCTCAGTCTCCTGGTGCTGGGACGCTCCACAAACCCCGGTTTATTGATACTTTAAAAAAACTGGAAATAACCAATATGTAGCTCAATAGCTAAAGAAGCTATGTTACATTCGTATAACTTTTAGGGTATTTTTTCCTTTTTTGCCTTAATAAAATTCTTAGTTTACAGACATAAAATTTATGTAGCTACGCATTAGAGCGGTACCTTAAAGAAGGAAGTGGTGGTTAGAAATTTTAAAAATGAAAACATCCTACCGATGCTGGTGAATTACCAGCTTTTAGGGCTTATAAAAGCACTTTCGTTTCTTAGACGTACGGGGCAGAAAATTTCATTAGGAGCCTTCAAATAAAGCATGGAGGAGACGTGATTTTCACACGAGCGAGAGAGCTGGCCCCACGGGACCTTCAAATCCTGTCGGGTCGCAGCAAGTGTTCAGAATGAACCAGAAAAACAGCCGAGGCGAGCGCGGTTTAGACGCGGACCGGGAGGGCGCGGCCCTCCGCCCGGAGCCAGCGCAGCC
>NW_022900921.1:3959377-3976909 GCF_012274545.1 Fukomys damarensis | reverse complement strand
AGGGGAGAAAAGCCGGCCCGAGCCCCGGACGTGCCCGGCGCCCATGTTTCTGCCGTCTTCTCCTTTCCTCCCGGGGTCCGTCCTCTCCCTCAGCCCATCGGCCGATCCGTTCCTTTGAATACCCTCCGCGATCTCAAGTTATTCTGGTGAGAGAGAAAATAGGCCCCAATTTCTGGCCATCATTACCAACTAGTTCTCGCTTTCCTTCTCGCGATCCTGCGCACCTCCCCCACCTCTCCCTCCTCTGAAAAAAAAAAAAAAAAAAAAAAAAAAAAAAAAAAAAAACACCTCTCCCTCCTCTGAAAAAAAAAAAAAAAAAAAAAGAGAAAAAGAAAAAATTACGCCTTCGACGTCCAAGGGGGTTGACTAAAAATGGAAGCTTGGGGTGTAATCCTTGAATGCCCCCCCACAGCTTGCGATCGGCCTGTTTCCCGGTTACCCGAGAGCTTGCGCTAGGATATTGATGTCTAGGCCTTTCCTCCAGCTGCCTGTGCTCGAGGTTAATCTCGTAATTGACGTCAGTGCTTTGTTCCTTCCACTCTTTGAGGTTGGATCATGCGATACAGGAGTTTGGGGAGTAGCCTTCTTGCCTTTTCGTTCACCGACGACATCATTATACGGAGTTGAAAGTAACAGATCTTAAATGCTCGTGTGACGAAGAGTTCGATTTAGGGTAGTCGTAGTTTGGTCAGAATTCAGGCTTGTGCGGTTTATTCCTTGCTGGCCATAGGGAGATTTTGAACTAAGGCCAGTCCTGTTTCAAATGTCTGCTATTTTTCTTGACACAATCTTAAGTTATAGGTGCCTGTGAATAGGCTATTTGTGCGACGGTTAAAATGCCTTCTATTTTTTAGGGCTCAGATGTGAAAGGCTTAATGCTGTGTTTCTATATTGATTCCGCAGAGCTGTATAAAGGCTTGTATTTAACTGCTTTTTAGCTTATCCACCTTCAAGTATTTATGAGAACTTTCTTAATTTGGGATTTGATAAAGAGCCTTTGTGGCCTGTGAGTCTGCCTAGACTCGGCTTTGGTTATATGTGCATTAAGAAGTATTGGCAAGTGGCCCCTGGGCTCTCCGCAAAGCTGTTTCTTCAAATTTCCGGTTTATTTTCCTTATTAGTGACTGCATTTTTCATTCTCTAAACATAAAACCTATTTCAATAAGTTATTTTTAGTTATCTTTCAGAGTGAACTGATTAAAAACCTTTGAAAGCATTAAAAAAACAAAACAAAAAAAAAACCAAAAAAACACCAGCAGATTCATTCAGACTGTGTGGTTTGCAGACTGATTTTTGTTAACTCTGTAGGAACAGGAGGCAGATTTTACTTTAGACAAATTTTGCCTGAAGTGAGGACAAGATAAGGTGACTAAGTCTTTACTGTTTGGCTGAAAAACAAAAAAGAAAGAGTTTAGCTGTTTTGATTGAAATTTGGCCTGCAATTTGGGGGGGGTGTAAGGTTCCTTTATAGTGGTTTGGGGAAGCTGTGCAGTTAAGAATTCCTAAGACAGAGTATTTTCATTCTGATTCACTTTCTACTTGTTAAGAATCTCACACTCAGATTCATACACTCTCTTCTCTGTACCTTTAAATTATTATACCCCTTTTGTAACAGTTAATGTAGTCTACCTAGTGTTGTCATTTTCTTTTACATCTGTTGTGGTATCTTTATGGCAAGTACACTATTTATCCTTTCTCTCCCCAATATTTTATGTATTTATTAGGTTGGATTAGGATATGTTAGCATTTTGAAATTGGTATATCAAGTTACCCAATCTAAAATTTGGATTAACTGGGTAACATTAAAGAAAGCTACCTGGCCAGCCATCAGTATTTGGAGGAGCAAAAATAGTATCTGGAGAATGTGAGACACAAGGTGAATCCTTCTAAAAGTTATGTATGTTACCTCTTTCAAAGAGGTAAGTAAATGGCGTGGTTTATGTGTACCTGAGAGGAACAAAGAAAACAGGTATTTCTTCTTTTGTGGCCATCACTGGTTTAAAACAGAGTCCAAAACTTATGTGGCTTTTCCTTTTCTTTGTAGTATTTTTCATAAACTCAAAGAGTATTCTTAAGTATGGAGGGCACACCTGAACAGTGGCCCAGAAGTATAGGTTGTATCATAGAAATTGATGGCGTAGTTTTTTTTTTTGTTTTGTTTTAACTCTATTCTACAGATATTTAAAAACTTTCCTTTATAAAGCTTTCTTTTCCCACAATCCTCATATTTTATCCTTTCCGTTCATTTCCTCTGATAAGTTGGAACAATTATATTTGATTTCTGGGAGGGTATTTGTCAGTCTCAGTTATTGTGAAATGAGGTGTAGTTAGTGACTAAAGACTGTTCAAAGCTAACCAGACCTGTTACCCTGCCGCTTTTTTCTTTGGTTTAAGAAACGTATCTCCACATTTTCCAGCTCCCTGTATGTGCCCATCTTCATTATTTGAAGTTACAGTCTGCTACGTAGAAGAGAGCAACAGACATTCCAGTTACTAACTGTTGGCTGATGATTTACATTCCTTGTTGTCTTGATGTTCATTTTCACTGGCATCGTATCCTGAGAATTTTAATGGTATTGAAACATAGAAGATATTAGAACTACTAAATTTAGTTCCAAAAATATTTTAACGTTGAGATTACCTGTTTGTTGGTTGTTTTTTGAGAGAGTTTTACTGTGTAGTTCAGGCTGGCCTTGAACTCACTTTGTAGCCCAGGCTGGCCGTGAACTCTTGGTGATGCTTCTGGGATTACAGGCATGTGTCCTTACACCCAACCATCTGTTCTATTTTTTTTTTTTTTTCCCTTCAGTTTTTGAGGTGGTCTTACTGTAGTTGAGACTGACCTGGAACTCACTATGTAGCCCAGGCTGGTCTCAAACTCACAGCAATCCTCCTGCCTCAGCCTCCCGAGTGCTGGGATTACAGGCGTGCGCCCCCACACCCAGCCCATCTGTTCTATTTTTGAAGGAATAAAAAAGTCTTAAATATCTATCCGTTTTGTTAGCCTTGTTTCACTAAAAAATCTTTTGACCTGAGCAGTGATCTTAGGGAAGGTATTTCATGTAACTTTATCTTGCTTGCAGTGCCTAATGAACTGCGGTATAGTGGCTTTCCTGTGGTGTATGGAGACAATTTATTAGCGGGTACTTTTAAAAACTTAATTATTTAATAATCATTTCCTGGAACAGGTAGAAGAATCTCATGAATTCTTTTACCAAGCTTCCTTGTGGAGGGAGGGAGGAAAAGGGGAAAGAGCAATACATCAATTTGTTGCCCTGGAAAGCCAGTATGATTTGTTACCCAGAGACTATAATGATCTGTTTCTTTCTGGGGGTTCCTGGGAGTAGTTTGGGCCCAAATGGCTCTCCTACCATTTTGTTAATTTGAATTTGCCTGGTGGGTTATGCTGTTTACTTTGACTTTTTCTTTTCGAGGCATCCCTAAGGACGGAACAGTTTTACAGAGAGGCGAACACAGCCCAGTACTCTACATCTATAGGGGCTTTCTCACCTCTTTTCAGTTGCTTCCATTTTTTCCACCTGAGATGTAATTTTTTTCTTCTCATGTTTCCTATTAAAATTTCGCCATCTTTTAAGGCCTGATGCAAGTAACAGTTGCCTTCCTAACTTTGGCTTGAGTTCTCAGCCTCTTCCAGTTATGATCTACTTGTTTGGAATCCCTGTGTCACTTTGTATCTCTCTGTAACTGTTAAACAGCTACTAGGAGACTAGCCTGATGGGTGACAAAGTGCTCAATGTGTCAGTGGAAGACTTAGTAAAAGATACACTTTGTATGTATTTCATTTTGTATCTCTAAAAGATAACGATTGAAACAATATTACATAGTAGTCAGTATCTAGTGAGTGTTCATGTTTCTCTGGTAACAGTTTTTGTTTTGTTTTTAGTTTAATTTTATAAATTGTTTGATTGTTTTTATTTTTGTTTTTGTTTGTACCAGGGATCAAAGTTGGGACCTTGGGCTTGTAAGGCAGAACCACTCAGCTAAATCTCTGGCTTGTTTTTTTTTTTTTTCATCAGGTAAGTTTTGGTTATGTAGTTCAGGATGGTCTTAACTCACTATGTAGCCCTGGCTGGCCTCGGAACTTATGTCAGTTCTCCTGTCTCAGTCTCTGTAGTGCTGAGATTACAAGTGTGCAGTACTCTGACCTGTTTGTTTGAATATGGATCCGTATATTGTGTTAGATTTTTCGTATTTTGGTTTTTGAGACAGGGTCTCACTATGTAGTTGAGACTGCTCTGGAACTCACTATGTAGCCCAGGCTGGCCTTGAACCTCACAGCAATCCTCCTGCCTTAGCCTCCTGAGTGCTGGGATTGCAGTTGTGTGCCACCACGCCAGGCCTTATTGTGTTAGATTTAAATGTTTCGACTCTTTTTTTTTTTTTTTTTTTTTTTTTTTCAATCTGTGAGTTCCCTTCCATTGTTTAATAATGTTGGAAATTGAATTGGATGCAGAGCCCTCTTTGGTTTTTAAAACTTTTTAAAAGAGAAGTTCTGGGTATTATTGCTAAATTGCTCAGGCTGGGTTTGAGCCTGTGATCCCACAGCCTTTGCCTCCCAGATTGCTGAAATTACAGTGCTGGAGATGGAGCCCAGGTGTGCTCTACTGTGGAGGTACATACTCATTTGTATTTTTTATTCTGGGATAGGATTTTGCTAAGTTACTCAATTTAAGTTATTTGGATTTGTGATCCTTCTGTCTGAGTGTCCTGAATAGTTTAGATTACAGGCAAGCACCATTGCCCCATTGTCTTCCGTCTTTGTGCTGTTGTTTGCATAGAATTGTTTTATTGAAGAAAACCAATCATTTACACCCTGAGATTTGTGTCTGAATTGTAGTGATGGCATCCTTGTGGTTTCCTGTAATATATTCTTCTGTCCCCTGCATTTTCTGTAAATGGATAGTTACATGTAGAAGTTTGATTTGATTCAGAGTTGATATGTTTTTTTTGTTGTTGTTGTTTTTTTGAGACAGGGTCTCACTATGTAGTTGAGACTGACCTGGAACTCACTATGTAGCCTAGGCTGATCTTGAACTCACAGTGATCCTCCTGCCTCAGCCTCCTGAGTGCTGGGATTACAGGCATGCACCACCATGTCTGGCGATCAGATTTGATGTTTTAAAAAACAGCAGGCATATGTCTTAGAAAGTATTGTGCACTTATTCACTCTTAAATCTTCAGCATAGTTTCTCATTCCACCATCCCAATGATAATCACTTGCTATAGTACTGTATGTCGCCAAACTATGTAGTTATTGCTTAGTCCTTTATGTCTTTCTGTGCTTGATATTACTGTTTTGTTTTGGTGCAGAGATCAAACTCAGGACCTTGTGGCCTGCAAGGCAGGTGCAGTACCACGTATTAACTATTTCTTCGTTGGTACTTTTTTTTGACTTTTGTAATTCTGCCTCTTTTTTTTTTTTTTTTTTTTTTTTTTTTTTTTTTTCTCTTTTTTTTTTTTTTTTTTTTTCATCTTTTCCTACTACTCTTGGCTGTTTTTCCTTTGCAGACTGATATCTTTGGTAACACCTTTATATCGGTAGTTCTGCATTTTAGCTTTGGCCTTTTTTGTTTTTTGGTACTGGGGATTGAACTCTGGTCCTTGCACTTGCAAGGCAGGCCACCGAACTGCTGAGCTAAGTCCCCGGCCCTCTTCTTTTTATTCTTATCAGTACATGTTAGAGATAAGTAGTAATGGCATTCACCATAGGGAATTTGTATCTGAACGTGATATATCTTGCTTCTTTTTCTTCTCATTCCTGCCCCACTTTGACCCCCCTTCCCCTTCTTATTTACAAAAGCTTTGGTTCCATTTTTTAAAAATTTTTATTTAAAAATTTTATTTATTTGTTTTTTGTACCAGGGATTGAACTCGGGAATTTGTGCTTGTGAGGCAGGCAGCAGGACCACTGAGCTAAGTCCCTGGCCCTTCCATTTTTCCCTTCTATTCTTTTTTTTCCTTGTCCTTTCTTTTCTTCACTCTGCCCCCTCCCTTGTTCCTCTTCTCATTTTTGAACATTTTTTCTTCCTATTTCCCAGTATCTCTTACACATTTTAGCCCTAATTTGTGCTTTTGGTTTTTCACACCAGACAAACAGTGTGATATTTAAATATGTGAGTCTGCTCTGTCTCAGTTAAGCTATGGCCTCAAGGTGCATCCATTTAGCTAGAAATGCCTCAAGCTGTTCTCCTTTATGGCAGTCTAGTACCTCATTGTATAAAAAACCACTTCTCAATTATCCATTTGTCATTTGGCGGGCATTTGGGCACTTTCTAAGCTTTAGCTATTATAAACTAGCTCTATAAACATGAGTATGCGTGTATTACTATGGTTTGATACTTTTAATTTTTTCAGGAAGATACCAAGAAGGGGAATAGCTGGGTCAAAATTTCAATTTTAGGTTTTTGAGAAATCTCCATACTGATTTCCACAGTGGTTGCACCAGTCTCCACTTTTACTAACAGTGGAAAAGGGTTTGTTAGTGGTTGATTTCTTTCTGTACTGGAGATCCAACTCGAGACCTTGTGTTTGGGAGGCAGGCGGTGGAACCACTGAGCTAAATCCCTGGCCCTGGTTAATTTATTGATAGCAGCCATTCTTTCTGGAGTAAGATGGAAGCTCATTGTTGTTTTAATTTGCATTTCTCTGTCCGGGGGATTTAGCTCACTGGTTCCATGGCCTGCCTTACAAGCATGAGGACCTGAGCTCGATTCCCTAGTACCTCTCCCCCAAAATTAATTTGCATTTCTCAAATGACCAGAGAAGTTGAACATTTTCCACACACACACACACACACACACACACACACACTTTTTTTCTGTTTCTACTTCTTTATTTGAGAAGTGTCTGTTCATTTCAGATGCCCATTTTTGGATTGAGTCTTTAAATTTGAGGGGTCTTTTTTTTTTTTAGTTCTTTATATATTCTAGAATTTGTCCTTTGGGGAAAAGTTGGAAAAATTTTTTTCAGACACTGTAGGTTGTCTCTTCACTATTAGTTTCTTTTGCTGTGTAAAAGCTTTTTAGTTAGATGAGATTCTAGTTGTTGACTCTTTGAGATATTTCCTATGTAGTCAGGAAGTCTGTAAAGTCTTTGTGTACACCAATGTCTGCAAGAGTTCTATCTACCTATTCTATCTTCCAGCCGAGTTAGTGTTTCTGTTTAAATATGTAGGTCTTTAATCCATTTTGATTTTAGTGCATATTGAAAGATATGGGTCTAGTCTAGGTTTAATCTTTGGCAGTTTTCCCAGCACCATTTATTTTTATTTTTATTTTTTTGGTACCAGGAATCAAACTTGGGACCTTGTGCTTGTGAGGCAGGTGGTAGGACCACCAAGCTAAATCCATGGCCCTCCAGCACCATTTATTAAAGAGGCTGTCTTTATTCCAGTGAGGGTGTTTGGCTGCTTTCTCAAAGATATCATCCTTTTTTATTTCTTTAGCCACAGTGTTAGTTAACTTTCCATTGCTGTGACAAAATACATACCTGAGGTAAAACTTTAATACTATCTAAATAACATACTATTTAACAATACATAATATACATACTATTTAACAACACATACTAATCAACAATGCATAATAATAAATACATAATATTTAACTACATATATACCTGAGGTAAAATATATACCTGAGGTAAAAACTTTAAAAAAACTTTATTTTGGCTTATAGTTTCAGAGATTTCAGTCCATGGTTGCTTGGCCTAGTTGCTTTTAGACTTGTTGCAAGGCAGTACATCATTATAGAAGCCTGTGATGTTTATCTCACAGTGGCCAGGAAGTAAAAGAAGAGAGAAGGGGCTGTGGTCTTAGTATCTCTTTCCAGGGCACCCCCGCTCAACTTCCTTCTACTGGCCTCACCTCCTAGTAATGCCCCAAGCTGGAGACTGAGCCTTTAGGACATGAGCTTTTGCAGGACCGTCTAGAACCAGACTATAACACTTACTATCTTGAAGTGATTTGTTATCACCAGAGCTCTTTCATCTCAGTATACTCTTTAGATTGTCCAGTAGGTACTTTGTTTTATTTTGGAGAGTAACATATACCTAACTAAAGCAAAAAGAGGAATTTATTGGAAACATACTGGGAATCACATTTGTCTTATTTATTTTTCTTGTTGCTGAGAAAAAAATACCTGACACCCACAGTTAACCCACAGTTAAAGGTTTATTTGGCTTACAGTTTGTAGAGGTTTTAGTTAGTAGTTGGCTGGCTCCAAGACAGAATGGCATGGCAGAGGGTCATCTCAGCGGAGAAACACTTCATTGTAGGTGGAAGGCAGAAAGCAGCAAAAGACAAGCAACCACAGAAGCTGTCTTTCTTTTTTAGAAGCTATCTTCCTCTTCATTATATACTACTTACCCTAGGCAAGTAGCACTCACACTCAGGGGAGAGCCTTTTCATTTTGTACTCCAAGAACTATGCCAAACCAATCAGTGGATCAGTTTAGTAGTCACACACCCTTAATCCCAGTGTCACACACTTTAGATCCGGCCACCTCTGAAACACCCCACCTATGACTGCATGAGGCTTTTAGGGAGACATCTAGACACAAGCTGTAACAGCATGAATTCTAAGAAAGATGACAAGGTGTAGGACAAGTAGAACAGCTGTGTCCAAGGTTTAGAATGTGGTCAGGAGTATGTCTTTATTTCTCACTTGAGATGTAACCTATTCAATTAATTCTCTTTTGCTGCAGACTAACTGTAATACTTGCTAATCTCTTTTGCGTTTCAAATCTTGGACACAAGATTTGTCATCCCAGAGAGACTGATCTGATTCTCAGTCCAAATCTCAGGAAAGAGACTCATTTGATTCTGTGTCCATGTTGGGGCTATTAACTCCAGTTAGGCTGTCTAAAATTTAGTAACATACTTTATTTGTAACATTACAGGAAGAAATAGAATAAAGCATATTTAAAATATAGTTATTAACCCCATTTATCTCATAGTTATTTAGTATACATACAGTTTTACTTTTTCTATATGTATTAAATATTTTTCATTTAATATAATCTATTTTTATATATCACTAAACAATTTCATTTCCTCTAAGGGAGATAACCCAAATTCATATCTTTTTTTTGGTACTGGCTCTTGAACTTGGGACCTTGTGCTTGCAAGGCAGCCAACAGAACCACTGAGCTAAATCACTGGCCCCCAAATTCATATCTTGCAACTTAGCCAGAGGCCACTGTTCTCTAAGTCTTGATTTTTTCTTTTTTTTTTATGTTTAAGTTTTGCTTTTAAAGGTGATGTTTCTATTAATCACAAGTCTTAAAACTGGGCTTAATACCAAGTGTGATTATCCCTAATGTAACTGATACAAAGTAGTGGGAAAAAAATGAACTCTTCCAATTAGAAGAGAAGGTATTATTATTCTAAAATTTATACCATACCAAACTGCGTACAAGTAATAGAACCAGCAAATTCATTTGGTGACTCAACTTCCTTGCAAATGGAGATCTTTGATCAGCCAGGTAAAGGTTTTCAGTTCTGTCCACTGGGATAGTTTCCTTGTCTCTTGTCTGATGTTAGGGTGAATACTTACCGGATATTTGGGAAGGAATTTTAGGGCTTGGCAGTTTTATGTTGCCTTAGAACAAGAGTCAGCAAACCATGGTCAGTAAACACAGTGCAATGTACTGCTTGTTTTGTACGGTCTGTGAGCTAAGATTTTTCATTTTCTTTTGAGGAATTGCTATGTGTGATCTTTGTCGTCGTCCCCCCCGTATCTGGGATTGAACTCAGGACCTTGCACTTGCAATGCCAGGTGCGTTGCCCCTGAACTAAATCCCCAGCCCCCCCTTATCTTTTGCGACAGGGTCTCACTATATAGTTCAGGCTGGCCTTCAACTCTTGGCGGTCCTCCTGCTTCATACACCCAAATATCAGGATTACAAAAAATTAAAAGAATGCTGGCTTTATTTTGTTTTGTTACTGGGGATTGAACTCAGGACCTTGCACTTGCATGGCACATGTGGCACCACTGAGCTGAATCCCTGGCCCCCAAAAATGCTTTTTTTGTTTTTGTTTTGTTTTTTTTTGTACCGGGGATCGAACCGGGGTTATTGTACTTGTGAGGCAGGTGACAGAACCACTGAGCCAAATCCCCGGCCCTCTAAAAAATGCTTTTGACTAGCGAGTATTAAAAGAAATCTAATTGTAATACCCATAAATGAATTTTATTGGAAAACAGCACACCCAGTTGTTTATGTATTGTCTGTTTCTGTTTTTACTGTTCCAGTGGCAGCATTAAGTAATTGTGACCTTATGGCCTGTTTACCCTAAAATATTTACTCTGTGTCCCTAAGAATGTTTGGTGACTCTTGGTTTATTTTAGCAGATTAAATGGACCTTAGTGGATATTTGGGTTGAAGGATTACCTTAAGATTGAGCAGCAAGTGGCTGGGAATGTAGCTCAGTGGTACTGCGCCTGCCTTGCAAGTGTAAGGTCCTGAGTTTAATCCCAGTACAAAAAAAAAAAAAAAGAAAAGAAAAGAAAAGAAAAGATTGAGCAATAAGTTACAAGTGCTCTATATAGAGGCTATTAGGGGTCTTTCTATGTAGAATACATAAAAATGTGCATAATGTACGTGCTATGTTGCACACAATATGCATTAGCTAATATATATTGTACACAGTAATGCTAAAACTTATACTGTATAGTCAATAGTTTATATGATGCACTATTATAGTGGGTCATATTGTTATACTAAACAGAATATGATACAGGTGGGCTCTTGGCACTGGTTTAGTTGGGGATTCAAATTCCATCTGTCAGCTACCCTGCGAGTTGGTTCTTAGATTATATTGTAATGTGTCTGTTCTTAGTACAGGTGTGGGAATGGAGGAGAGAATTTCCAGAAAAGCTGGGGATGAGATGAGGCTAGATGCTGGTCATGTGTTCCTCCTAAGTGTTCACATGTACAGATGAACCAATCTCCTTTTATGTTCCTTCATCCACAAATTGTGCATTGGGAGCACTACCACTATCATCGCTTTTCCCACAAAACTGCAAATTTTCTTTCGTCTGTTTTACTTTTCACATCTGCCTGGCCTCTAACGTTCTACTTCCTTAACATCTTTGAGTCCAAACCCTTTCTCAACATTATCTTCATTTCTGCCTGGCATGGTGGTGCATGCCTATAATCCCAGCACTCTGGAAGCTGAGGCAGGAGGTTCGCTGTGAGTTCGGGGTCAACCTGGCTCCATAGTGAGGTCAAGGCCAACCTCAACTACGTAGGGAAACTGTCTCAAAAACCAAAACCAAGGACCGGGGATTTAGCTCAGTGGTTCTGCCTGCCTCTCAAGCGCAAGGTCCTGAGTTCGATTGCCGGTACCCCCACAAAAAACCCCCACATTATCTTCATTTCTACTACTATTTCCTTCTCACCTGGATGATTCTGACAGCCTTCTTGCTTGTTTCCTTATTGCCAGTTTAATCTACTTCATCCTGCATCAGTGATTTTTTTTCTTTTAAACTGCAATTTTTATTGTGTGTGTGCATGTCACCAGGTATTGAACCCAGGGCATTCTTCACTGAGCTCCATCCTAGGCCTTCTTTATTTTTATTTTGAAACAGGGTCTTATTCAGTTGCTCAGGTTGGCCTTGAACTTGAGACCTCTTGCCACAATCTCTTGAATTCTTGGCGGCACCTGTGCACCTCTGCACCTGGCTAACCTGTAAGTCTTATTTTGCCCATCTGTTCTTTCTCCCCTCTCTCTCCCTCCCTCTCTTTCCCCTTTCTCTCTCCCTCCCTCCCTTCATTTCTTCCTCCTTTCTCCTTCTCTCTCTTTCTCTGTCTTCTTTCTTGACAGTCTCTCATTATAGCTCAGGTTGGCCTCACACTTGCAACAGTCTTTGTGCTTCAGACTCCTGAGTTGAGTGCCATGATTCCAGTTGTTTGCCACCATGCCTGGCAATTTTGACCTTTCTTAAAACTTCTTAGTAGTTTTTTATTTTGTGTAATATTTTTTTGAGAATTCTTGGGCATTGAGTCTTAAGAAACTTCTGAAGGGACTGCTTTATAGGCAGACACTCCCTTGGGCTTTTGTGGCTGTGTTGAGATTTTGTTTATTGTTTGTATCAGGTTATAATGCATTGCACTAATGATTTTGCAGTAGTTCAAGTAGGGAAAGATGGTGGCTAAAATTGGACCATGACATGCTGTGTGTTAATACAGGTAGGTGAAACCCAAAAGAACTCTGACATCATAGTGTATTTCCACTTTGAGATGAATCTGGTGTAGCCCATCTTTAAAATTACTTAACATGAAACTGTAATCTGAGTGTATTGTTCCAGACTTCAGCACTGCTAGTAGATATGCATTAAGTGTTGATTTTAAACTGGGAATGGCTGTTTATGCTTATAATCTCAGTACCTTGGGAAGCTAAGGCAGGACAATTGCAAGCCTGAGCTCAGCTTGGGCAATTTTTTTTGTGGGGGGGACCAGGGATCAAACTTGGGACCTTGCACTTGCAAGGCAGGCAGCAGAACCAGTGAGCTAAATCCCTTGTCCCAGCTTGAGCAATTAAATGACTTAATGAGACCCTATTTCATTTTGTCTGTGTTCTGCTCTTCTTGAGACAGGGTCTAGCTGTATATATATTTCAGGCTGGCCTTGAACTTGTGACAGTCCTGCCTTAGCCTTCCTGAGTGCTGGATTATGGGCACGTGCCACCATGCCTGGAATGAGACCCTGTTTCAAAATTTAAAATAAAAATTAAAAAAGGATTTGGGATGTAGCTCACTGTTAAGGCCCTGGCCTCAATCCCTAGTAACACACACACACACACACACACACACACACACACACACACACACACACACACACCCACACACCCCTGGCCTCAATCCCTACTACCACACACACACAGAGCTAGGGATTTAGCTCAGTGCTTCCGGCACCTGCCTCACAAGTGCAAGGACCTGGGTTTGATCCCTGGTATGGGGGTGAAAAAAAGTCAGTAAGATACTTGAGCACAAATAAAGAAGATAGATTAACAGAAATGACAAATGAAGCATCTTTAAAGTCAACATTTAAGAACTTCTATCTGGTATGGGAGTATAAGGTTGGATTTCTTTGAACTCGCGTGTAAAGACTTGGAATTAGTACATCCATTCAATGTAACCTATTTATAAGCATTCTCTTCTTTAGTATTATTGAAGTCAAAATTTTAAAAATGTAGAACAGAACCTGGAACTATATAATTTTTTCATTTAACTACATTTTGGTTTGTTTTCTTTAAAACAACATCATTGGTTACATTAATGTTATTTTAGCCGGGCCGTGGTGACCGAGGCTGGAGGGTCACCCTGAGTTTGAGGCCAGCCTGCACTACAAAGCAAGACCTGTCTCAAAGACCAAAACAAAAAAGTTATTTTAAATTTTGTAAAGTTACATAACAGTTGTAATGTTGAATTTATTGCTTAGTTTTATGTTTATACTGTTGACATTTATGACAAAGGTAATTGAAGTCAGAGCTTAGGTTCTGAGAAATTTAATTTTGATTGAAATGATGTTCCTACCTATCTGATTTGAGAAAAACTCATCTTTCATGTATCTCTCCAGTCATATCTTCTAGTTGAAGACCCCAGCCCCATCCCTATTTCACCTGTACTTGGTCTTTCTGCTTTCCCTGAGTGCCCTGGTTCCTCTTTTTCTGGGCTGTTGAACATGTTGTTCTCTGGCTGGAGCACCCTGCTTTGCCTTCTGCCTTTCTGTTTGTTTGTTTTTGTTTTTTTGAGACAGGGTCTCACTATGTAGTTGAGACTGACCTGGAACTCACTATGTAGTCCAGGCTGGTCTTGAACTCACAGCAATCCTCCTGCCTCAGCCTCCCAAGTGCTGGGATTACAGGTGTGCGCCACCACGCCCGGCTGCCTTCTGCCTTTCTGTAGTCATGCTAGCTGCAAACAAATCTTAGGGGAGAAAAATAGGGTTTTGTTTGTTTGATTTTTTTGGGGTATCAGGGATCGAACTTGGGTCCTTGCACTTGCGAGGCAGGTGGCAGAACTAGTTTTGTTTCTTATATCCTCTGACATAGTGTATACCAGTGGTGGTGAACCTGTGGCACCTGTGTTACAGTGAGCATGCGGAACCCTCTCTGTTGGCATGCAAACCAAGTCTCCCCAGCAGCCAGCGTTGGATAACAGTTATTTTTTTGTTTTGTTTTGTTTTTTGAGACAGGGTTTCACTATGTAGTTGAGACTGTCCTGGAACTCACTGTGTAGCCCAGGCTGGTCTGAACTCGCAGGAATCCTCCTGCTTCAGTCTCCCCAGTGCTTGGATTACAGGCATGGGCCACCACGCCCGGCCAACAGTTTTTTTTTAAACTAAAACTTCAGTATTCAGGTTTAATTGCAGTGTTGGCGCTTTGTGAAGAGTAAGTGAGTTTGAGGCTGCAGTTTGGGAACTCATCTCTAAAAGGTTTGTCCTCCTGGACTAACTACAGAGTCTGCCAAAAAAATGTATACCCATTTCAGCAGTTCACCATGCTCATAAATGTCTGGAAGCTAATAGCCACCCCTGTGAGCATCTATGGTAGTTGCAGAGGCCTAAGGTAATTTGTATTAATCTCATAATATCTCAGTAAATTTAGTATCAAAGTATTTATACAAGTTTTTCTTTTCCTGATGTATACATTTTTTTGTATGATGATTAGTTGCTGAATGAACTTCAATGTTAACTAAACTTCAGTGTTAACATTGTACCTTATGTGTATTATAAATCCTTCCAGAAGAGGCAAATTTTTATTTATATTTGGTGAATATTTGTGAGAACAGCATTTAGACAAGATAGTAATTGATCATTTCTGTATATATGTGTTGGGTATATATTTTCCTTTCAGGTAAAGACTTAGAAAAATGCCTTAAAATAGTAGAATTCACTTAGTTTCATTATTAATGCTTTTACTGGAGTAATAAAATATATTGGATATGGAGAAAAGAAGACTTAACCAGAAATCTTAGAGAAGGATTCGGAGGCTATCTGTGGATAGGAAAAGATGAGTGACATCATATTCCAAAAACCCAGTCTTTAGTGAGTATTTTCACTTGGCTCTTGTGCCAGTCACGCTACAGTAATGATCTTACAGAATTACAAAGCGTTTTGAACATCTGTTTTGATGCTAATGATGAGGTTAAGCCCTTGAAGGAAAGGAGAGAAAGGGAAGTTCAAGGACAGCTCACTTTCGCTCCCCCACCCCTCGTACCGGGGATAGAACTCAGGACCTTCCACTTGCAAGGCAGACTAGCAGACGTGGTACCACTGAGCTAAATCCCCAGCCCGACAGCTGTATTTATTGCTCTCCAGAGGCTTATAATGTGGGAGTAAGAAGGGAGTAGAGATAGAATAACACTAAATGCAGTAATTCTAATATAAGGTAAGTATTAAATGCCAAAAGTGATACAAAGAAATGGTTGGGGAAAAGAGTGATTTTAGTGGCAGAGCCATTTTGGAAGATTCATTAGAAGAAGTGTGTTATATGTAGCAAACTTGGAAATGTATTTGGAAGTGGATAGAAGGCAGGCCAGTCTAGTTAGAGGGACTAATTAAAGTAAAGACTTGGATCTGAAGGTGTGCAGGCTGTTTTCACAGCCATAAAATCTGGAAGCTTTATAAAAGTGGCCAAGAATTAGACTGTGGATGTCAGTGATTCATTTAGCTCAGTGGTTCCACTGCCTGCCTCACAAGTGCAAGGTCCCGAGTTTGATCCCGGGTAACAAAACAAACAAACAAACAAAAAAGAATTAGACCGTGGACAGTTTTAAATCCTGGAATGAGAATTTTCTATAGTGCAGTTACTGATTTTTTTCAGTACTGGGGATCAAACTCAGAACTTTGTGAATTGCAAGGACGGAGCAGTGCCACTGAGCTAAACCCCAGTCCTACTTACTAATTTTTAATCAGAAAAATGTGTTAATGAAATGTTTTATAAAGACACTAAAATGATGGGCTGGAGATGTAGCTCAGTGGTTCCACAGCCTTTCTCTCAAGCTCAAGGACCCAAGTTTGATCCCTGGTACCAAAAAAAAAAAGAAAGAAAGATAGTAAAATGACTTCATGTATTAACAAAGTCTCAAAGCGCCTCCTGGGGATCAAATTCATGGTGCTGCTGAGCTATATCCCTAACCACTTTTATTATTTTCAAACAGGGTCTTGCTAAGTTGCCCAGGATGGGCTTGACGTTGCCATCCTTCTGCCTCAGCCTCTGAGTGCTTTGGTTGTGCATATGCGCTGTCACACCCCGCTCTTTTTTCATTTCTGTAAAGTTGGTAGTATTGGCCTCTCCCATTCTTTGATTTTAGTAATTTGAGTCTTCCTTTGGAGATAGAACCTGTCAGTGGCTTTGAACTCACTATATGTAGCTCAGGCTAGCCTCAAACTGGAACAAGTGACGATAGTCTTGCTTCAGCTTGGGGTTACAGGCATGCACCACTGCACTTATCTTGAATATTCTCTCTTTCTTGGTTATCATAATTAACTGATTTTCTTAATCTTTTTTGTTTTGTTTTTTTTGCTTTTTTTGAGACAGGGTCTCTCTTTGTAGTTGAAACTGACCTGGAACTCACTGTGTAGTTCAGGCTGGTCTTGAACTCACAGCGGATCCTCCTGCCTCAGCCTCCCGAGTGCTGGGATTATAGGCCTGCACCACCATGCCCACCTTTTTGTTGTTTTTGAGGCAGGGTCTTGCTATGAGGTTCAGGCCTCTTTTGAGGGACTCCCTATGTAGCCCAAGCTGTCCTTGGACTTGCAGTGAGTGATCCTTCTGCCTCTGCCTGCCATGGGCATGCCCTACCATGCTCAGTTTACAGTATTTTAAAATGTTAAGTTAATTAAGAGCTAATTGCCTATGAGAGTTTGTTGTTAATGTTGTTTGGTATCTTACTTTGAGAATTTTTGTTGGAAAGGTACCTTTCCACATATAAATAATCTGTATTTGTAGATAGTCACCTAAATCACGTATGATTTAAGGAATTGTACATCAGGAAATGAAGGATCCTTTTTTTTTGGTACTGGGGATTGAACTCGGGCCCTTGCGCTTGTGAGGCAAATGGTGGAAACACTGAACTAAATCCCCGGCAAGGATCATCTTGAAAATTAGTACCTTAGTCTCTTTGGTACCGAGTGTGGAGGAAAAAGAGAATCTCCTTCCTTAAATATTCATTCAGTAGATAGGAATTGTACATGGATTATTCCCAGTACTCTTGAGGTTTCTGGTTTTTGTTACTATTTGATTTGCTTGTTTCTTTTTGGTATTTCTGAGATAGGGTCTCACTCTGTAGCCCACGCCAGCCTCCAACTCATGACATTGTTCCTGCCTCGGCCTTCCGAGTGTTGGGATTACAGGCGTACTCTGCGGTACCTGACTGAGATTGTCGCTTGGTTTGTTCTTCATTCCCCCTTCCTCCCTTCCTGCCTTCCTCTTTCATCATCCTCATCCCCCCTCCTTTTCTCTTTCTTCCCTTCCTCCCATCCTCTCTCCCCCCCTTCCCCCTTTCCC
>NW_022900921.1:3957192-3959318 GCF_012274545.1 Fukomys damarensis | reverse complement strand
CCCTTGCTGTCTCTCCCTCTTTCTTGAGACCGGGTCTTGTTAGGTAGTTTAAGCTGGTCTCGAACTCATAGAAATCCTCCTCCCTCACCTTCCTGAATGCTGGGATTATGGGAGTTCTTTAACTGTTTAATTTTCTTCCTTTCCACAAGAGGTAAAGAATTTTAAGAGAAATATGAATGGCTGAGAAGTGAACTTTGCTTAATTTGCATAGTTCCTCTCTAAGTCAAACTTGGATGGAGCAGCTAGCACTAATTTCTCCTTTTCTGTTACCTGTAGTCAGCCATGGTCTGAAAATATTAAGTAGAAAATCCCAGAAGTAAAACATTACTAAAATTTAAATTGCATGCTGTTCTGAGTATCATGATGAAGTCTCACGGCATCCTGTTCCTTCCCATCTGGGACAAGAATCACCTTATGTCAAATGCGTGCTGTAAATGCTGCTCTTGTTAGTGACTTGCAGCTGTCTCAGTTATTAGATTGACTGTTGTATTATTACAGTGCTTGTGTTCAAGCAGTTCTTATCTTACATAGTAATGGCCCTATTACAAGAGTAGTAAAGGTAACAAGTTGACGTCGAAGAGAATCCGTAAAGTACTTTCTTGAAGAGAAAAGGTGAGGGCTGGGAATTTAGCTCAGTGGTTCAGCGGCCTGCTTGGTAAGTGCAAGGACCAAAGTTTGTTCTGCAGTTCCCAAAAAAAAGCGAGAAAGAGAAAAGGTGAAAGTTCACAACCTAATAAGGAAAAAAAACCAAACAATAAAAAACTGTGTGCTGAAGTAATGAAGATTTATGGTAAAAACAAAACTGTGAAGGAAGAAACTCTTGTTTTGATGTTGGCTCTGACAGCCGAAGTTACTGTCAGTGTGTGAAAAGGGCTTAGGATGGAAAAGATTCAGTTTGTTGGTGGAGAACGTGAGCAGAACAGCTGTTCCAGTTGGTGACACATGTTGTGCTGTAAGCACTGAACCCCTGTGAAGACTTCAGCGGCGACTCCCCTGAGACCAGCGACTGCAGCCCATGTACATAAGTCTTATTGCAGCATATTATTATCGTTCTTCTGTTTAATTATTAGTTTTGTCGTCCGCCCCTGCCCCCCTTTTTTTAAGACCTAGTCTCCCTATGTACTCCAGGCTGGCTTGACTGTGCTGTCTTCCTGCTTCAGTCTCCTGAGTGCTGGGAAGATAGGCTGAGCTGTCGTGCCGTGTCATAGAAGAACATAGCATATACATAAAATGTGGTGCCACCTATAGTTTCAAGTGTCTGCTTAGGGCCTTAGAACATATTCCCTGAAGATGAGGGTCCATTAGAACTGTTATGAATGGTGGAAGTTGCCTGCCAAGTCTCGCTCTTTTTTTCTTTTGGTACCCAAATCCTGTGTTGTCCATTGTAGGATTCACTTTGAGTGTCTGTGGATGTAGATCATGTGTCTCTAATAAGAATTTGATTAGGAGCGCTTAAAATCCAAAAAACACAAAATCTGAAGCCCTTCTGGTCCCAGCCGCTTCCGATAAGGGATACTCAACCTGTAATAGATAACAGAATACAGTACAGTGTCTTTAGCAGAGGAATTTAAAATTATTTACTTACATAATAGTTACCTTGCAAAAATAAAAAATGGAAAACTCCAAAAGATGAACAAATATAGATAAAGGTGAAAGAAGAAAGCAGTGAGAAACAAACTGAGACTTAGAAAAACTATTGGCAGTTTTTGACAACTGCAGCGAAGTGTGTATCTTTTTTTTTTCTTTCCTTTTTTTTTTTTCAGATCGAGCTCAGGACCTTGCGCTTATGAGGCAGGTGTGGTGCCACTAAGCTAAATCACCAGCCCTGAAGTTTGTGTCTTAATTTCAGCAACTAAAGAGAATTTGGGCATGACCTGAGGATAGAACTTAGAAGAAGGCCAGAGGAAGAGGCAGAGAACTGGAAAGTCAGTAAAATCAGGATATGTAGTTTAATTTCTAATCTCAATCTTACATTCCTCCCTTGAGTAGATGATAGGTTAGAAAAACACAGTTATTACATAATCGGAAGACTGTTGCTTTATTAGAAATTGGACAAAATATAGTGCTTGAATAGACGTCATAAAAAAAGAAATATGAGTGGCTAAATAGCACATAAAAAAGTATGC
>NW_022900921.1:3898744-3957084 GCF_012274545.1 Fukomys damarensis | reverse complement strand
GGAACAACCTGGCCTGTTTTCTCTGTAATCCTGGCATAATGCCTAGCAGTTGTAGCTAGGCTCATATGTTTTTTTGTTTCTTTGTTTTTTTGTTTGTTTGTTTTTTAGTGCCGGGGATCAAAGTTGGATCCCTGCGCTTGTAAGGCAGATGGTGGAACCACTGAGCTAAGTCCCCAGCCCTCTTTGATTGTTTTTGAGATGGGGTCTTCCTCTGTAGTTCAGGCTGATCTTGAACTCTATGTAGTCTAAGCTACCTTTGAACTCCTGGCGATCCTCCTGCTTCAGCCTCCCTGGTGCTCATTTATAGGCATGAGCTACCATGTCTGGCCTCATATATTTGTTGAATAAATGAAGTAAACAAATGATATTTTTTAATACCTTATAGATTGGTAGCACAATTTAAAGATTCATTATGCCTATAGTTAAAAACGGCATGGTTAAAGCACAGTTTCTAGTAGGGTTGTCAGTTGATACAATCTGTTTACAAAGCAGTTCATCCAGGTGTAGTGATGCACACCTCTAATCCCAGCCCTGGAGAGGCTGAAGCAGGAGGATTGCTAGGAGTTCGAGGTCATCGTAGGCTACGTAGTGAAATGAAGACCAGCCTGAGAAACGTAGACCCTGTCTCAAAACAAAAGTAAACACATGGCTAGGGATTTAGCTCAGTGGCACCGTACCTGCCTTGCAAATACAAGGTCCCGAGTTTGATCTTTGGTACCAAAAAAACAAAACAAAACAAAAAAATCCACACATACCTATGATTATCTCCTAAGAATTCTATTTGTTTATTTTAGAGGAATAAAATTATTTTAAAAATTATTATTGCTTTTGTGGGGTGCTGAGGGTCAACTACAGGGTACTGTGCTTGCTAGACAAGTGTTATATCAGTGAGCTACTTTTTCATCCAGAGAAATTGGTGGCTCTATTCTGTATTTAGGCTCCCTGTCCCCACTTTTGAGATGGAGTCACTGTGTTGTCCAGGCTGGCCTCGAAAACTGCTGGACTTAAGTGATCCTCCTGTCTCACCTTCCCAAGGGAGCTGGGCTTATAGGTGCATGCCACAGCACCTGTTTTATGTTTTGGGAAAACCAAAACTATCACATTATAAATGTTTGGAAAATATATGTGTTTATAAGAATAGCCAAAACAATAACTGGGCATAGTGCACACTCAGCACTTGGGAGGCTGAGGCAGGAGGATCACTGAGAGTTTGGGGCCAGCCTGGGCTACCTAGAGAGTTCAAGGCCAGCCTGAACTACACAGTGAGACCCTGTCTCAAAAAAAAAAAAAAAAGTTGTAATAACTATTGACTCTTACTTTGGATAAATTAGAGGTTCCCGTTTACCTTACGCAGTTGTTGATTGTTGATGTTGATGGTGTCTTCTAGCCACACATGAATATGGCAGTGTAACTTTCAGGAGTGAGGAAAATGGAGTGATCATTTTGAATTTGGAAGGGCGCATATTAACCACAAAGGAAAATACTTTTGGCCTTCCAGAAGGGACAGTTTGGTAGTAAACTCCAAGGCTGAATTAAACATGTTATATAGAACCCCCAGTCCTAGCCAGGCGTGGTGGCCCACGCCTGTAATCCCAGCCCTCGGGAGGCTGAGGCAGGAGGATCACTTTGAGATCGAGACCAGCCTGGGCTGCTTAGTTCCAGGGCAGTCTCAACTACATAGTGAGGGCCTGTCTCAAAAAAAAAAAAAAAAAAAAAAAAAACACAAAAAGACAGAACCCCCAATGCTCTAGTATATATCATCACCCCTTTCCTCCCACATTTTATTTCGAAAAATGTTAAACATAAAAAGATATGATGAACATCTATCTGCCTTTTGCCCAGATGTACCAGCTTGTAGCAATGTTTGCTGTAATTGCTGCTCAGCTCTTCTTCATTTCTTCCTGTCCCTCACTCCCCTCCATGTTTTTGTGTGCGAGTGAGCTTATTTTTACTGATTTTAAAGATTTTATTTTCTCCTGGCGCTTGGGGTGGTACGGAATATCCTATTTTTCCCAAATATTTGTCCAGTGGTTTAGCATTTATTGGTGTCTCTTGCCTGTTACTACTACAGTGGTTGCCAGTATGTGACTTACTAATTTTTTTGTTTCTTCTACATTTGTTAGTTGTCACACTGATACAAAGAAAGCCGTTTATTTTTTTTTTTATTGTTAGGTTCTCAGATTTTTTTTTTTAATCTTCCATTCTTGTTCATTTTTTGCTCAAATGTTTTAAAATGTGAACAGTAGCCCATTTTAGGCTTACTGTGCCATTTTGATATGTCTGCACCTGTTTTTGAGTGCTCTCAACTGGCACAGGCTCACGTTGTAACTTCCTGGCTGTGTCCTGGAATGAGCTGTTTCTCCAGGTAGTCCTTTCTCTTTACGGTGGGCGGTGACATTAGAAATCACAGTGCCAGTGCTGGAGTCTTCCTTCCTGTTGAATGTCACTGCTTCCAGATCAGTGAGGGTGAACCTTTTAGAGCTTTTGACAATAAACATAGCCCGCTGAGGCATGTGTGCCGAGACTTCACCACCTAGGTAGTTTGAGCTGATAGAGCTACGAGTCTGTATTCGCATCATAGAAGTTTTTCTCCTTGCTTTATGTGAAATTGATCCTTTCCTTCTCTCATAGCCAGATCTTTGCTCTCTCATTTACTTCTCATTTCCTCTGTCAGCAGCAGTGAATTTGCTACCCCATCGTCACCAACGCCAAATCTACAAAGTTGAAGATTTCGGGTTTTTGTGCCCATTGAGAATGGTTTATAATGTGTAGTGTCAGTTTAACATAAGTACTTCATGGGTACTTAAAACAATTCACATTAAGTAATTAAAATTTTAGATAATGCTCAACTTGCTTATTTTCTTTTAGAAATATTTAACTTAGTCATCCCATATATTTTGTTGTGATACAGCAGTTGGCTAATTTTAACTGAATCCTATTTCTATATAATAGTTGCAGATACCCTGAGGGTTATTCTATAAAATAGTTTTGCCTGGTCAGCAGAGATGTGCCTCAGACGGGCTCACACTTAAATTTAATGTTAATTTTAGTGGAGCACAGATGAGTGGAATTATTGGTTTGGGGAAAACTTTATTTTAGGTAGCGATACATTGATGATCAGAGACATAGGAGGAAAAAAGTAGTTTGAGACACAAATAAGTCAGATCAGAAAAATAGAGTATGAGAGCTACAACTGGGATATTTTTAGAAGCAGTTAATTTAGTTTTTAGCTTTCTGCCAGCCTTATTAAAACGAAATCTCAGTTGGATGCCTTCCATTACTCACAGAAAGAAACAAAATGTCTTCATCATTAAATCGTGAAAGGATTTTTATTCTGGGAATTGTGATTTTCTTTTGCAGCACATATACAACTAGTCCCTCCTTTCCTTTCCTCTCTCCTCCTCCTCCCTTCTCACCCTCCCTCCCTCTCTCTGTCTCTCCCCTCCCTTCTTTCCCTCCTTTCTTTGCTTTCTTTGGTCAAACCCAGGCTGGCAGTTGTTACAGGCCCAAGAAGCAGTCCTCCTGCCTCAGTCCCAAAGTAGCTGGGACCACAGGCACATTATCATGCCTGGCTCATACAGATCTTCTTAAACGATTATTTTAGTGCTATTGAATACATAACATTAAATCATATACTTTTCTAAAAAATGGTAGGAGCTGAACCTAGGGCCTGATACACTCATTCTACCTCTGAGCTGCATCCCCAGCTGAGGATCTTTCAGAATTTGAATTTAGGCAGTTTATGCATACTGGTGGTTAACATGTCCCTTATGACTGTTCATGTCTGTATTGACAGCACAATAGTTCAAGAGACCTAACTGCAGCTTGATAGTTAGTAACAAGAATTTATTAATCAGCCTAAATGTGCTGGATGGAGGATAGTTATTCTTTGGTTTTAGTCTCTGCCTACTGTAAAGTATAGATGTTTTATGCTATTAATTAAAGAATACTTTTTATGGTTCTGCTTTTAGGGTACTAAATACTAAGAAAACCAAAGAAACCACTCAATATACCCGAAATAGGTAATGTTCTTATCTAAGTTTATTAGAATATCATGCAAACAAGAAAAACTTGAATATACATTAGACACCCTTAAAACATTCTGCATCCTACCCCATTAAATTGCTTTACTTGCATGATACTAAATTGTGCAAATCAGGAAGTTTTTGTTTTTGCTTGTTAGTTTTCACTGTTTGACCTGCTGATAGAAATCCTCAAGAGTATATTGATTTTGCCACCCATTCTCTTTTTATAATTATGGCTATCTTGTTGTACACACCTGTCATCTCAGTGCGTGGGAGGCTAAAACAGGAGATTCACCATACGTTCAAGGCCAGCCTGAATTACGGAGCAAGACTGTCTCAACCCCCCCCCCCCCCCCGAGCTGGATGTGATGGCACACGTCTGTACATAACCCCAGCCCTCACGAAGCTGAGGCAGGAGGATTGCCTCGAGTTCAAGGCCAGCCTGGGCTGCTTAGTGAGTTTGAGGGCAGCCCGAACTACGTAGCGAGACCCTGTCTTTAAAAAAAAAAAAAGGTTATCTTGATTGGCTTTAATTCTCTGACATGGTTTCAAATTGTAGGCTAGAAATGATACGTGAAAATAATTTGATTTTTCCTTTTGGCCTTCGGTACCACTTGTTTTTTTATTTTATTTAAAAATTTATTTTATTTTATTTTTTGCTACCGGGGATTGAACTCAGGTCTGTGTGTTTGTGAGGCAGGCGGCGGAACCACAGAGCTAAATCCCTGGCCCAGGACTTGTTTTTTTTAAACACAGTCGTAACACATGGTTTAATCTACCTGTACATATAATAATCCCTCCTGTCAAGGTTTGACAACTTTTTCATCATTGTCTATTTAACCAAAAGTCCCTGCTGCTATAAGCTATTTCCTTTGATTTTTTTCTAGTGAAACTACAATGATTACAGAAATGGCACTCCTATATTTTTATGAGTGCAGAAAAAGTACCCTTGCATTTTCCCCTTATTCTAAGTTTATCAGCAGTTTTTAGTTACAGTTATTAATCTAAATTAATGTTAGATTCTATCACTGAATACCTCAATCTAGCCATTTATGTTGTTATTGATTGAGATATTAGTATATTTCGAGTAAAAATATCATTTTTAAGGAAACCTAAAGCAACAACAAAGCTGAGGTCAAACTGCCATAAGGGTGAAAGTCAGGGAAGTTGTTTGGGACAAAAAGAAATCAAGATAAGAAAACTACGAAGTAGAGAAAAAGAAAAGTTGAGGGGGTGAACAAGTGGGAATGTTTTGTATGTCGCTAAGGGCAAAGAATAGGTAGATTTGTGAAGCGGAAGCAGGGAGACCTTATAGGAAATATTGAAGATTGGGATTCTTTAAATGCTCCTTTTCCTCTCAGTGTACATCTTTCGCTGATTTTCAGCTGGCAGAATACTTGGAAAATGGATAAACTCATTCCCATGATTCCAGTTGCTTGGGAGGCAGAGGTGGAAAGATACCACAAGTTGGAGCCTAGAGTGGGCAATTTAGGGAGGTTCTATCCCAAAATACATAGAGGAAGGGGTAGGGCGGCTCGGGATGTAGCTCAGTGGTCAGTCTCTCCTGACTTCAGCCCCTCATAGAGCCGCACACATACACACAGTTGACAAGGCTGGGTCACTGCTCCAGCTCCGTGGTAGAGTACTCGACCACTGCACACCACAAGAAATTAAAGACAAAAGCCTGAGGAGGGTACATGATTCAGTGAGGGATGGCTTCTCTATTCTGGACTGGAATCTTTTCTCTGTGTAGTCATAGAAGACTGTTGGTAGTGATAAAGGCCTTACCAAAGGCAACTTCAGCGTGAATACCTGTTATTACTTGGAAGGTGAGAGGGAATCTGATTCAGGAATTAACCTGACAAAATCAGTATATAAAATTAAATTTTCTGTTTTTGGTGTCATATGAAGATTGTTTTTCTCTTCATAGCAACATGAACCTTGAAGACCGGAATGTGCTGCGTATGAAAGAAAGGGAAAGGCGGAATCAGGAAATTCAGCAGGGTGAAGACGCCTTCCCACCTAGCTCTCCTCTCTTTGCTGAGCCGTACAAAGTTGTAAGTTGTCCTTCTTTGAATTTTTCCCATCTATGTCACACTTTGGTTTTTAAAATGTTTTTGTTTGTTTATTTTTTTGGTTTTTGAGACAGGGTCTCACTATGTAGTTGAGACTGACCTGGAACTCAGTATGTGGCCCAAGCTAGTCTCGAACTCACGGCGATCCTCCTGCCTCAGCCTCCTGAGTGCTGGGATTACAGGCATGTGCCACCATGCCTGGCTTAAAATGTTTTTAGATTTTCACTTTTTTC
The DNA here is from genome assembly GCF_012274545.1 of Fukomys damarensis. Taxonomy (NCBI): domain Eukaryota; kingdom Metazoa; phylum Chordata; class Mammalia; order Rodentia; family Bathyergidae; genus Fukomys; species Fukomys damarensis. The sequence goes on along the minus strand of NW_022900921.1, from coordinate 3,950,751 downwards.
TTAGAAAAAGTTATCATGGATACCATTTAATATTTTTTCTTTTCTTCTAAATAGAACACACTTTTTTGGGTAAGCTTTTTGGGAATATAAATGGGCACATATCAAACTACACAAAATAAGTGTTTTGCCTTAAAGAGTAATGTTTTACTATATGAACAACTTCAGAAAACAAGTGTTCAGTTCAAGAAGTAGAGCATCACCTGTACCCTGGAAGTCTTTTGTCCTGTACTCTTAAAAATGGGATCTGAGCCAGGCATGGTGGTGCACACCTGTAATCTGGCACTCAGAGGCTGAGGCAGGAGGATCACTGTGAGTTTGAGACCAGCCTGGGCTACATAGTGAGTTCCAGGTCAGTCTCAACTACATAGTGAGACCCTGTCTCAAAAAACCAAAAAAAAAGGAATCTGGCTGGGGGTTTAACTCAGTGTTTCCTCCGCCTGCCTCGCAAACACAAGGACCTGAGTTCAATTCCTGGTACCAAAAAAATGGAATCTGCATTGGCTGAAGTCATCTCTTTACTCCTGGCTGTACACTTTAAAGACATTTCACCTTTAAGTTAAAGCCTTTAGTTACTTCCTAGGTGTTCTTTGGCTGTAATATCAATCAGAGATGACTATTTTATAGATACTTTTACTTCTTCATATATCTTGCCGTTAGCTTAGTTTACTAGGTTTCATTAATTTTTTGTATGTTTGAGTAAACATATCTTCACTATAAGTTGGGTTCTTTTTCTGTTATCATAGACTAAATTCTCTTGATTTTCCTTCTCATTCATTTAGTACTTTAACTATCACATTTATATTTAAGTTGTCAGAATGTTCTATGAATTGAATCAATTACAGTTTTTATTATTACTGTATCTGATTTGAGATTGCACAGAAAAGGGAATAGTACCATTTCTAATGACTAATATAACTTGTGACAGATTTGACTTTTTATTGCATTTCAGGTGTTTGTGTTTGTGTATTTGTGTGTGTGTGTGTGCGTGTGTGTGTGTGTGTGTGTGTGTGTGTGTGTGTGTGTGTGTGTTTTAACCTGAGACAGGGTCTCACTATGTAGTTCAGACTGCCCTGGAACTCACTATGTATCCCAGCCAGGCTGGTCTTGAACTCACAGCCATCCTCCTGCCTCAGCCTCCCGTGTGCTGGGATTATAGGCGTGTGCCACCATGCCTGCTAGGTGTTTTACATTTTAAAGCCTTTTGCTATGTTTAATAGCAATAGCTCTAGTTTAGCAGTAGTGATCATTGTTGGTTTATCATATGAGATTGAGAAGGTGTTACACATTTTTTCCTGATGGGATATTAAAAGTGACACAGCCTCATTGTAGCCCGATAACATTTAGTGTTTATGGAAGCAGTGTTCACTGTTGAAGACATTTGTACAGAGCTTTTAAGAACTTTGCAATTTATTTTCTTATTTGTTTATTTTTTTGGTACTGGTGATCAAACTTGGGACCTTACACTTGTGAGGCAGGTGGTGGCACCACTGAGCTAAATTCCTGGCCCAAGAACTTTCCAGTTTAAAGGCAGTCATACCGGTATCATTTATGTGAATGTAATATAAAACTTGGAATTAAGAATTTGGGGTTGAGGATTAAATTAGAGATTAAAGACATTGAAAAAATAGACGCTTTCCCCCAGAATTTTTTTTTTTTTTTTGGTACCAGAGATTGAGGTTGAGACCTTGCGTTTGCCATGCAGGCATAGTGCCACTGAGCTACATCCCTGGCCTTTACCCAGAATCTTTGAATTGTACTATCGTTTATTTTATAATTGCGCTGTAATAATTGGATTTATTTTCTGATTGTGATATCTGTAATACTTCTCGGACATATTTTTTGAACAATGTAAAATCATTTTTGGTATTTGCCAATCTCAAAATAGTGATAGTTCAGTTTTTATTTCTTTTTACTTAGTAAATGTCTATGTGTATCAATGTGGAAGAGTCCTAATGCTTCTAGATGTTTTGGACCTTCGTATTTCCCAAGAATGACTTTTGAAACTTGAAGTAGTCAGAATTTATTAGTCAAAGTTAATTGCCAGGATGTAAACCTTCATCAATAAGTTCTTCATGCTTAATTTTAAGGCTTTCATTAACTGGTGAGTTACAGCAGCAAAAGTAATTAAAATTGAACTGTTGGTTGTAACTTGTTTCACTAAATTGTTTGTATTTCTAACTATGTTATTGAATTATAAGGGATATAGTGCTTTTATAGACTATCAATATATGAGTTAGGTAATCTGCTGGTCTGGAGCTTATTAAATAATGGCTGATTACTTTTCTGCTTTTCAAAAAACTGGTCCTGAATGTTTATTATTGAAATTTGTATTTTTTTCTCTCCTGGAACCTACCATATGTATTTTTAGTGTCCTGTAGAGTATTTGTATTTTACCGTGATTATTTTCAGATACTTTTGGTGTTTTTTTTCACCATAAAAATTAGATATTTAGAGCTTGCTTGTAGATACTAACTTTAAGATTTGAGGGGAAGAAGACTCCCTTAGAAAAGTCCCTTTTCCATTTGAAGGTTAGCTAGAAGCATATCTTATTTCTGATTATGCTAATAGAGTAATTTTATTTTGTCTTTTTTGTAGACAAGCAAAGAAGATAAGTTATCAAGTCGTATTCAGAGTATGCTGGGAAACTACGAAGAAATGAAAGATTTCATAGGAGACAGAGCTATACCAAAGCTTGTTGCAATCCCCAAGCCTACACTACCAACAACAGATGATGAAAAATCAAAGCCAAATTTCTTTGAACAGAGACATGGAAGTTCTCATCAGAGTAGCAAATGGACCCCTGTAGGACCTGCCCCAGGTACTTCTCAGTCTCAGAAGCGGTCCTCAGGCTTACAGAGTGGACATAGTAGCCAGAGGACAAGCGCAAGTGGTAGCAGTAGCTCTAACAGTAGTGGCCAGAGGCATGACCGTGACTCGTATGGCAGCAGCCGGAAGAAAGGCCAGCATGGATCAGAACACTCCAAATCACGATCTTCTAGCCCTGGAAAACCCCAGGCTGTTTCTTCATTAAGTTCCAGTCATTCCAGATCTCATGGGAGTGATCACCATGGCAAGGAACATCAACGTTCCAAATCACCCCGAGACCCTGATGCCAATTGGGATTCTCCTTCCCGCGTACCCTTTTCAAGTGGGCAGCACTCAAATCAGTCTTTCCCACCTTCGTTGATATCAAAATCCAGTTCAATGTTACAGAAACCCACTGCCTATGTGCGGCCAATGGATGGGCAGGAGTCCATGGAACCAAAGCTGTCCTCTGAGCACTACAGCAGCCAGTCCCATAGCAACAGCATGACTGAGCTAAAGCCCAGCAGCAAAGCACATCTCACCAAGTTGAAAATACCTTCCCAGCCGCTGGATGTGAGTCACACATTTAGAGCTATTTAAACATTGAGACTGTGTGGAATAATTGACCCTGAAATTATGAATTTGAACTTTCTTTTTGCCTTAATAGTAAAGAATATAACCAGGCTGGTGGCACATACCTGTAATCCCAGTACTTGGGAGGCTGAGGCAGGAGGATTGCTGCATGTTCAAGGCCAGCCTGAATTACAGAGCAAGATCCTGTCTCAGAAAAGTAGAGAATATAAAAGTTTATGGGGCGGGGTGCTTATGAAACATTTGTCTCTCAAGAGGATTCATAAAGCTGTGAGCTTCTGTTTTGAGAAATTAGAGAAAATGTCATTCATTTAGCATTCACATATTAAAATGGCAAGTCAATTATAGAATAAAAGTATGATCCATCAGTACTTTAGTTTTTCTCGAGTTTAAAGAGAAAATTAGCTACTCTTTTCTTATACTGATCTTATGAATAAGATATGGGCCATAGTTCTTGATAGTGATTGTTGGAATCTTTGGGTCTGTGACAATGCGTAGTTTGTTTTTTGTTTTTTGTTTTGTTTTTGAGACAGGGTCTCACTAAGTAAGTCATTGAGACCGACCTGGAACTCACTATGTAGTCCAGGCTGGTCTCAAACTCACAGCGATCCTCCTGCCTCAGCCTCCCGAGTGCTGGGATTACAGGCATGTGCCACCACACCCGGCGACAGCGCGTAGTTTGAATGCTGTCATCCTTTCCTTGTTATACTTAAAGAGGTTGAGAAAGCTGCTGTAACTTCATATTAAATAGAATATTTAAAATGAAAAAGTAATCAATCATTGTACAATAGTTGATATTTTGTTTTAATGTACTTTGTGCAATGAAAAATTCACAAAAGAATGTCAGCCAAAAAAGCTCACAGTTCAGAATAGTGGGGAGGACTCAGGAATACATAAAATACTGTTTTAAGTGCATTTAGGAGTCTTTCCTGTGGCCTTGGGAAACTCAGTGTTAGTTGCATTTGTCATCTTATTACTTCTCTCCAGAGAATGGTAAAGTGGTGATGTGTTAAATTTGAGTTCAGCTGTGTAATTCTTGTTTGTGCCTTAGAATAAGCAGTTTATTTTCTGTGATTTAAGAGAGTCTGTAAAATGTCCATCGTGTTTCAGACTAGTAATGTTTTATTATACACATTTTACTCTATTAGTCTATGTGAAGTGTTACATGTTGATATGATGGTATAGTTTGTATATCAATACACTTAAATTTTTAGATAAGCTACTTACCTGAAAAATTACATTTAAAAAAATTATTTAAAGTGTAAGAAAGGTTTAAAAAAAATTTTTTTTTTTGGTACCGGGGATCAAACTTGGGTCCTTGCATTTGCGAGGCAGGTGGCAAAACCACTGAGCCAAGTCCCTGGCCCAAAATTTTTAAACTTAAAAAATACAAAGTTTTCACCAGGCATGGTGATGTACTCCTGTAATCCCAGCAGTCGGGAGGCTGAAGCAGGAGGATCACTGTGAGTTTGAGACCACGCTGGGCTACACAGTGAGTTCCAGGTCAGTCTCAACTACATAGTGCGACCCTGGCTCAAAAAAACACAACAAAACGAAAACAAAAACACAAAGTTTTCAAGTTATGCAGTATGATAATTAAAATTTATATTTAGAGAAAGTAGTCCAAAGATTTGAACTAGTGTTCTGGTTTACAATAGTGGAATTATGCATCTTTAAATTCTGTAATTTCTAATTTTTTAAAATCTGTGCAGTGAATAGTAAAAATTTGTTAAGTTACTCCAAATTTCATATGTGTTTATTTTCTTTTTCTTAAGGCGTCAGCTTCTGGTGATGTGAGCTGTGTAGATGAAATTCTTAAAGTAAGTTTTTTTTAAAGCCTTTTCAACTTTTATTTACTTATGATACTCTGACCCTTTCTTACTCTCCTTCCACCTGTTTCACAAAGGATCTGAAGCAACAGATTGGTTTTATGTGTAACTTCATTGTTTGCATCATAAAATAATTGTTCTCCTTGCGCTTAGGTTCTGAATCACATAATTTATTTACTGTTTGCCTTCAAAAATTGACTTTGTTTTTATGTAAAACAAATTCTAATCTTAGCAGTTTCCTTTGAAAAGAGGAAGAAACCAGATACTTTCTCAGGTTTATCAGTCAATAATTTCAAGCATTAAAAAACTCAGTAGTTATCATTCAAACCATTAAGTTGAAACTGGCTGGCTCTGTGGTTCATCTATCCATACTAGTGAAATCTTGCATTGAAGGGGCTCTTCTGAATACTGAATATTTTGAATGTTTATTGCATACATTTTAAATCTGGACATGACCAAAAAATTACGTTCCTCTGCTGGATGAAAAAAACTTCTGTTGGAAAGAAAGTACAGTAAATTGGGGAGTGACAATGATTACTTTTTTGCTCAGAGGAGAAAACTGTCATATATTACTATAACTTTTTGGGGTGGCAGGTGAGCTCCTGAATTTTTATTTGTACTTGAATTTCACTTTTTTTGAGACAGGGTCATGCTCTCTACTTCAGGCTGTCCTTGAGCTCACTGTGTAGCCCAGGCTGGCCTTGAACTTGTAGCAGTCCTCCTGCCCTAGCCTCCCAAATCCTGGGATTATAAGGGTACAGCACCATGCCCAGCTTTCACTATGGATTTTTGAGACTACCTGCTTCAGCCCTTTTCGTCCATTCTTTCGTTCAGTGAACTACTGTCTCTCTTTCCTTCTACCATTTTGCTTATTACCTTTTCCTTTACAATGGGGGTTTAATTTAAGCTCCCCCTCCCTTTTCAGTACTGGGGATCCAACCCTGGGCCTCATACATGTGAGGCAAGCCTCAAGCATAATCTTCCTGCCTCAGCCTCCCTGAGTAGTTGGGATTGCATGCCACTGTACTGGCTTGAGTTATTTTCTTTATGGCCCTTGTTGTTTGATCGTTTTAAAGTTTCTTCTTTTCTTGACTATTGTTATGCTTTGTTGTTTTTATTTCCTATCCACCTTGCTTGCCAGCTTGTTCTCTGTCTTTTTGCAAGCCTCTGGCCTCTCTTAACTTTTAAGTAGGAGTGTATTCTAGTCTGTTTTTTTCTGTACTATAACTTAACTCTTGCCGCCTTCCTTGGCTTTATCTGTTAAATAGCTCTCAGTTTTTCTCTCCTGCCTTGACTTCCTTTGGGTTTTTGTTTATGTCTCTGAATTGCTCCTTAACTGGGTTTCCATTTGAGTTTCAGGCTACTTCTTCGGACTCTCAGTGTATAAAGTCATAATGTTAGTAGTACCATCATTCTCCCATGCTTATGTAAAATCCTCATTATATCTTAACTTAATCCTGTCATATTCTCTTTAATCATAAAACTAGGTATGGACTTTCAAATTTCATTGGATATATCTTCCTTTCTTTTGCATTTCTGCCATCTTGAGCTTTAATAATTTTAACAGTCCTCTTTCTGTCTTCCATGTTATTCTGTTCGTCTGTCTTTTCCATTGTTTCCACATTCTTTAATCCCTGGTCTTCATAAATTAATTTTTTTCTCTTAAAATTTTTAGTGGCTCTCTTAGATCCCTAAAAACAAAGAATGTCGAGATTGAACAGTCTAGACCCTCCACAGGCCAATACTAACTTTCCCTACTACTGATTGACCACTTTTGCTGAATTGGTTTCCGTAAACCATACACTCAACAGTTTTCCCTGCCCCTACTCCCTTCCCAGGTACTGGGGATGAAACACAGGACCTTCACACTGAGCTACATCTTCAGACCTTTTTTTTGCTTTGAGACAAGGTCTTGCCAAATACTAAGTTGCCCAGTCTGGGCTTGAACTTGCAATTCTCCTGCCCCAGCCTCTCAGAGTGCTGGCATCACAGGCACACACCACCCTGCCTGGCTTCTTTTACTTCCAAGAAGTAAACTTTTTTGGAGTGTTTTTCCTTTCTCCTCAGTAATACAAAGATTTTCTTTTTCCTTAGACTCCAGTGAAAACCGTCTTCCTCCCTCACAGTGATAACTGTTTCCGTTAATCTTGTAACATTTTTTTTAGGTACTATGTATCTGAAATCTAAGAGAGCGTTGTACCTTTCCTCCTGAATCCTCAGTAATGCATGGGAGTTTAATACCTGAAAGATTTTCTTGTATTTAATTATCTCTTTGATGTTGCTGACCATTTATTTCACATTTTCTATACACAATGCTTGGTACGCAGCCTTGATGGTAGAGAATTAAAGTATGTTTTCAGTTGGGAGAGTATTGTGTTTTTGAGATGGAAAATGCCAATGCTAAAACCCTGGGGTACGTGAGTTTCCGTTTGTTTTCCTTTTCCCTACGCCCAGTCTGCAAGAAACTTCAGATCCACATTCCCTTTGTGTTTTCTTGTTTTTATTTTCATGATTTGTAGTAATACTGTTTCTAGGAACCCCATTAGGAATGTAAAAGAAATTTTAATCCACTGTTTTATTGAAAATTTTTTTCTATTATTTCAAAGCATGCTAAGTAAATAACTATTTTCTGCCGAGCACTGGGGATACGCTGCACACTTGGAGTGGACCTTCTCAGCCTGGGTGTAGGAAATAATTAGAGCAGTGGAAGAGAGTGAAGGGCAGTTTCTGTGCAGATGGCCGTTTTAAGTGATTCTAGTACATACTGTGTCATGCCCTGGTCTCTTCTTTCTGTTATTCTAGTGCCCAAAGGAATCCACTGTTAATCGACCTCCCAGAGACATTTTCATATATACACATTTAGTAGGACATAGACTATGATTTGTGATTGTCATCTAACAGTATACTGTGGACATCATTTCATATCAAGTTAAATTTCTCTCATTTTAATGTCTGCTTGCTGTTCCATTATATGGATGTCTGCTAATATATTTAATTGGTTTATATTCTTAGGTATTTCCATTTTTTAAATGTGAGCCCTTGAAATGTATATTTCCATATAACTGTAGTTATCACTGTAGGATAAATTCCTAGGCATTATAAAACACCTTTAATTTACATGATGGCTTATTTTGGATTAAATGCCAGAAAGAAAAAGTTTCTTCCTTTTTCTGAGTCTGATACCTCTCTCTCTGCTACTTTTCTGACATACAGTAATCTAATCTAAACCCCACTTGGGCATATTTGGCATGGTTAGACAGAAAGCATTAAGTGAAATTGGAGTTAAGGTCTTGCTTGTCTGTTTTCCTCCTCATATGCTTTTGAAGTCTCTCTTCTGAGTTTCTTACCTGGCCCGATTTTTCTGTTAGCACGTGTGCTCTGTAGCCAGTCTTTCTAGGATGAAATTTTGTGCCCGTTATTTACTAATTGAGTAACCTTGAATAAATTGAACCTTTATGCTTCATTCTCATCCTAGGTAGATCTAGGTAGTGAGGCTGTTTGTGTCATAATGGCATTGTGAGTACTGAATGAGCCACAAACGTGTAAATCGCTGGTCCATTGACACCGCGGTAGGTGCTGGCGGTTCCCATATCCCTTTCCTCCGTTCTCCTAGCCGGCTCTCCTTAGTAGTAGTGCTTTATTTTGAGCCTCATAAATGATTGCAGGCTGATACTATTCACAGATTTCATCATCCTGACTGTAAACTCCTTGAAGCCAGGGAGTATTTATTTTTTAACCTTCCTTTAATTACCAGCCCCGTAGTGCCTTGCACCTAGTTGTGCTTTGCCAGTACGTACTGACTAAATATAATTTTGGAGGATCGATCAGAAAAGCAGTATTTATAAGTGCAGATCTGGCTTTTAGCTGTATAGTCTGTTGTCCTTGACCTGGTTGAAAACAAACTGTAATAATTACATTTCAGGAGATGACGCACTCATGGCCGCCCCCTCTCACGGCTATTCACACACCATGCAAAACAGAACCTTCCAAATTTCCTTTTCCAACTAAGGTAAGTGAATAAAGTGTGTCTTTGGTAATGTAAGAAAAGCTCAAAATGGCTCAGTTAAAAGCATATAAGACTAAAATTGTCGTTCCCATTCTAGTGGGAAACGGACTGTAAATTTAACAAATATGTAAATAGATAAGTTCAGATAGCAACGACGATTATGAAGAAATTTAAACAGGGTAATGGAATCAATAGCATTTTGGGCTGAGAGGTACTTAAGAAAGATTAGAAGGTAATATGGAGAGAGACTTTAAAAAAAGAATTGATGTTTATTGCAAACTTATGGTATCGGAGGTTTCAGGGGCTTCTTAAACTTTTCTTTGAGGAGGCTCTTAGAAATCAGCAGCCATACAGTGGCCATGGAAAGAGGTTTCTTAAACAGCAGTTGTTAGTGCATCTAAAATCAGCGGATTTTTAAAACTTAATTTATACAACACTTACATAAATAGTTTGACCACGAACCTTAATAATAGCTTTTCCCAAATCTTGCCCCTTTCTCACCTGAGCTTTTATATGTACCTTTGCAAATCCTTTTTACATGCATCTATATGGAATTTTATGTAGAGAGTCATTACATATGTGTTTTATTTCTATACAGATATATTCTGTATCATTAATCATTCAGCAGTAGTTGTGGAGACCTTTCCATATTACTACACACCGATCTTTTATTTATTTTAACTTTATCGTTATATAAATATCCTAGTTTATTTAGTCATTTCTCTTTGGCATTTAAGTTGTTACCAAGTTTTTAGTTCTTGAAACATTTCTTTAGTAGTTATCTTTGTTCATACCTTCTTGTGTGGGTGTGTGTTTTTTGTTTGTTTGTTTTTGTCTTGTTTTGTTGTAGTACTGGAGATTGAACTCAGGGTCTTCACACTGAACTACATCCCCGGCCCTATTTTCTTCTTTTTCTTTCTTTTTTTTTAAGGCAGGGTCTCACTAAGTCACTGAGTAGCTGAAGCTGGCGTGAACTTGTGGTCCTCCTGCCTCAACCTCCCAGAGTGCTGGCATTACAGGCATGTGCCACCATACCTGATCCTGACATTTCTTTAGGGTGTGAAACAAGAGTATTGCTGATATGTAATGAGTATACATTATATTCAGCATGTACTCTCCAAGTCCCTCTGTAGTCACACTACAGGATTTGTAGCAGTCAGTAATTCCACATGTAGTACCTATTATTCCACATGTGCGTACCACAATTTGGTATTAGTAAACACCAATCTTTTGAGGGAAAAATGTCATTCTTCTTGCTGGATTGCTAGTAAGGGCCATCATCTTTGTACATTTAACATCCATTTGATTTGGGGGCTGTCTTAAAATTTAAATTTTTATTAGTACATATTTGTAATACATAATTACATTTATTGTGAGAAGTTGGTACATACACATAACACAGTTTAATTCTTTTTACCAATTAGATTCTTTATGAATCTGCCTATTCCTGTTGTCATTTGGAGTGCATCTTGTACCTAATGACTTTAGGAAGACTTCTTTTTTGGTTTTGTGTTGTTTTAATTCTAGATTCTAATAATTAGTTATTTCAAATACATCTCCCAGTTAGATTCTTGTATAAGTTTTATGGTCTAGAATATTTTAATTTTGATAACTATAATATATTCTTTTATTTAGAGTGTTTGCTTTAACATCTTATTAAAGAAGGCTCGTCTTTCTCCAGGATCATAAACATACCCTCATATTTTTCTTTTAATGTGGTTTTAGTTCTGGTTGTTTTGTTTTTTGAGACTGGATTTCACTATTTAGTTCAGACAAGCCTTGAACTCATTATGTAGCCCAAGCTGGCCTCAAACTCATGGTGATCCCTCCTGCCTCAGCCTCCAAGCGCTGGGATTACAGATGTGCACCACTGTGCTGGGCTCCAGCTAGAGTTTTATCATTTGGATTCCTGGAGTTTTTTGTTTTTTTTTTTTTTTCTTCCTATTTCTTCTTTCTTTGATTTTTGCTTTTATTGTGATTATTTCTTTTTATTTCTATTTTTAAGGTAGAAGCTTGTAACATTGTACACATTGTTTTCTAATATAGGTATTTAAAGTTATTTCACTGAAGTCCTGTTATAGTTGAATCCTATAAATTTTTTATGTTTTATTTTTTATTTTATTTTGAGACAGGATCTCACTATGTAGTTGAGACTGACCTGGAACTCACTGTGTAGCCCAGGCTGGTCTCGAACTCACAGTGATCCTCCTGCCTCAGCCTCCCAAGTGCTGGGATTACAGGCGTGCGCCACCATGCCCAGCAAATCCTATAAATTTTTATGTAATGTCTTTATCATATTCGGTGCAGTGGACTTTTCTAATTTTCTGTGATATCTTTGATCCATGAGTTACATAGAAATATGTGGATTAGGGCTGGGGATTTGGCTCAGTGGTCCTGCGGCCTGCCTCGTAAGACACAAGATCCTGAATTCAATTCCTGGTACCAAAAAAAAAAAATGTGGATTTGTCCTCAAATATTTGATGAGTTTTATGATATTACTCCCAAGTGGGGATTACAGGCGTGCGCCACCATGCCCAGCAAATCCTATAAATTTTTATGTAATGTCTTTATCATATTCGGTGCAGTGGACTTTTCTAATTTTCTGTGATATCTTTGATCCATGAGTTACATAGAAATATGTGGATTAGGGCTGGGGATTTGGCTCAGTGGTCCTGCGGCCTGCCTCGTAAGACACAAGATCCTGAATTCAATTCCTGGTACCAAAAAAAAAAAATGTGGATTTGTCCTCAAATATTTGATGAGTTTTATGATATTTTATAATTAACTTCTAATTTATTTGTTTTTTTCTAGACAGTATATGTTGTATAATTTGTTTTTGTAAGCTTATTGAAATTTGTTGTATAGCACTGTATGTAACTTTTTTACTTACTGTTTTATAGTACCAGATACTATCTGTATAGCTCATGTCAACGTTATTGAGAGTCCGCATAGCTCATCAGTCGTGTGTATTTTACTGACTTCCTACTTGTTCCACCAGTCACCGAGCGGAATCTTGACATCTTGTCTTTATGGATTTGTCTCCTTTTTCCCTTTCAGAAAATTTTGTCAGTTTTTGCTTCATGTGATTTGAAGTTTTATGATGAAGTTCCTACCTGCACATTTAAGATTACTGTGTTTCTGTGCCGAATCGGTCCTTTTCATCATCTTGAGATGGCCATTTTTATCTCTGCTATCAATGTTGATTATGAAGTCTACTTTTTCTCATACTCATTTAGCCACTCCAGGTTTCTTTGAATTTATTATTAGTCTGCTTTGCCATTTTTTATTCTTTTAATCTGTGCCTTTGAATTTAACCAGCCAGCCAACCTCCCTTCCTGTATACCTTCCTTCTTCTTTCTCTTTCTCCTCACCTCCTTTTTTTCTTTTTCCAGTACCCTTTTAAATTTTGAGACAGGGTTTCACTAAATTGCTGGCTGGGCTTAAACCTGTGCTCCTCCTGCCTCAGCCTCCCCAGGGTATAGGGATTACAGGTGTGCAGCGCCATGGCTTGTATTTGCTCATTGATTTTCAGTTATTTTTTGTGTGCACCGTGTGGTGGGCGTCCACAGTTGTTACGCATGTGCATCTGTAGTGGCTCTCATTGTTAAAGTTTGCTCTTCCCCATTAAATTGTTTTGGCTCTCATGTTGACAATCAGTTGAGTGTAAATATGAGGGTTTATTTCTGAGGTTTGACTTCTGTTTTGTTGAACGTCAGTTTTATTTTTTTGAGACAGGATCTCATAATGTTGTTTAGGTTGGCCTTGGATTTGAGGCGATCGTCCTGCCTCAGCCTCTCCTGAGTGCTGGGATTACAGATATGCACCGCTATGCGTGGCACTATTCTTTTAAATAGTTTCACGAAGGCTTTTAATTCAACAAATGGCATATATTTAAATTATACAGTTTGACAAGTTGCATCATATGTATATAGCCATAAAGCCATCACCATAATCAAGATAATGAACCTCAGAAGTTCTGAACAGGGCCGGGATTTACCTCAGTGCTGCCTGCCTGACAAGCACAAGGTCCTGAGTTCGATCCCTGGTACCAAAAAAAAAAAAGGAAAAGAAAAAGAAACTTGAGAAGTTCTGAACATACTAGAATAAACTTCCAGAAGTTTCCTAATGATTGTGCATAATCATCTCCTCCCTTCTGTTTTCTATCCCTAGGCAACCACTAATCTGAGTTATTTTTTGTTTATACATATGTTTATACAGTTTAAAATCAGTAGTAAAGATACGTGATTTACAAATAGTACACAATACACAGAGCTGTGTATCATAAGTTCCATATAGTCAATTGTATGTTAAAAATGCTTTCTCCAAAGTTTTCCCGAATTCATACCGACATGCAGTTTATGGTTGCAGCTCAAACATGATTTGACAAATGGAGTTTCATTCAGGTTACTTACTTCCCAATAAATGTATTTTCATGAAACCAGAAATGTGATCCTATTATCGTTCATGTTTGTATAAATTTTACTCACTAACTGGGATCTCTTTCAGTTTTAGCACTATCTAGTGGAACTTCACTCGTTCATCGAAGAGAGGAGTGACTTTGCTGAATTGGACGTGTGTGTGTGTGTGTGTGTGTGTGTGTGTGTGTGTGTGTGTGTGTGTGATCAAATTCAGGGCCTTGTGCTTGCAAGGCATGCGCTGTGCTGCTGAGCTAAATCCTTGGCCCTGATAATAGTTTTTAAATAATTGAAGAACATCTCCTTAGTGGTTCCTGTTACTCATCACATAATGGCTATAGACAGTGCCACATTTTCAAGTTTAATCTGCATTTTTAATCACCTTTTTTTTTTTTTTGAAACAGGGTCTCATGTAGTTGAGACTGACCTGGAAGTCTAAGCTACATCTTCAGTCCTGTTTAACTTTTTTAAAAAAGCACACTGCTTTTAAAAGTGGTCGGACCAGTCTGGGGATTTAGCTCACTGGTGCTGCACCTGCCACAGAAGTGCAAGGTCCTGAGTTCAGTCCTAATACCCAATGGTTGGACCATTTTATATCCTACCAGTAGTACATGAGAGTCCTAATTGTCTCACATCTTCACCAAGGATCGATACGCTCAGCATTGACATCTTTTCCTGTACTTTGTCATCTGCTTATGTTCTTTGGTTACAGTATCTGTATGAATCTTTTGTCTCCTTTTTATTGGATTGTTGTATCTTTTACTTTTAAGAGTTGTATTTTCTGGATGTAAGTTCATTGTTAGATTTGTGGTTTGCAAAAACATTTTTCTCAGTCTGTGGCTTGCCTTGTCATTCTCTTAACCGTTTTCCTGACAAGAAAATTGATGAAGTCCACTTCATCTGTTTTTGTTTTTGTTTTTACTATGTGTTTTCTGTGTCTAAGAAATTTTCATTATTTTAGTTACATTCTTCTTGCTGGGACAAAATACCGGGTGCCCAGATTTTATTTTAGCTCACAGTCTGTAGAGGTTGCAGGCCATAGGTGGCTGACTCCAGGGCGGGGTGATGCCTGAGAAGAGAAGGAGTACGTGGTGCAGCAGGCAGGAAACAGTGAGACTTACTTGTTCTTTGCCTTTTATGCCACCCAGGCTGTAAGCCTATTGGTTGGCACCACCCACACTCAGGGTGTCTTTTCTCCTCAGCAAGTCCTCACCCACTTCCAGAACTGTGCGAAACCGATCCAGTACTACATGCCGATGATCCAGTCACTCTCCAAAGCCCCATCTATGAGGGCATGAGGCTGTGAGGGTGCAGCTAGATGTAAATCGTAACTCAAAATCTCCTGTGTTTTAGTCTTGACTTTTTATAGTTTTTAGGTTTTACACTTAGGTCTTTGATCCATTTTATTTTTTTGTATATTGTGACAAGATATGGAAAAAAGCTCTTTTTTTGGTGTATTATATAGCCAGTTATTCCAGCATATTAAGCTGTTTTTTTGGTTTTTTTTTGGTACCGGGGATTGAACTTGGGTCCTTGCACTTGCAAGGCAGGCCTCCGAACCGCTGAGCTCAATCCCCGGCCCTAGGTTTTTTTTTCTCTACAGTGAATTCCCTTTGCAGTTGTAGGTGTTTCTGTTTCATTTTGTCTTTGTATTTTTGAGGCAGTGTCTTGCTGTGGTAGTCCAGGCTGATCTTGAACTTGGCTGTGTAGCCGAGGGTGGCCTTGAATGTATGAAAATCCTGCCTCAGCCTCTCCAGTGCTGGGATTACAGGTGTGCACCACCACAACCAGTTTGCAAGTTGTAGTTGACTGTATATGTATGGTATGTTTCTCACCTTGTTCTGTTTCATTATTCTGTTTATCACACTTAAGGTGCCAGTACAAACCTTTCTTGATTACCTCACGTCAAGTTTTGTTGAGTAGGTGTCATGGTATTCCTGTAATGGTACACCTGTAATCCCAGCACTCAGGAGGCTGAGGCAGGAGGATTACCACGAGTTCAAGGCCAGTTTGTACTATATAGTGAAAGCCTGTCTCAAAAAATCAAAAGGGCAGGGATTTAGCTCAGTGGTTCCACCACGTGCCTTGCAAGTGCAAGGTCCTGAGTTCAGTTCCCAGTATCAAAAAAAGACTCAATATAATGTAAATTGTCCAGTTACATTCTTATTTTTCAAAGTTGCTTTTAATAATCTGGACATTTTGCAGTTCAAGATGAATTTTATTTTTTTTTGCAAACCATTTAATATATATTTTTGTACGTAGACTACTATGCAAGAAAAAAATAGAAATTTTTTTGGGCAAGACTTGATTTCTGGGCTTCAACAAGATGCGGAAAGTTTTCTTTTAGAGCTTTTTGTTTCTTTTTCTCCAAAATTTTCTTTCTTGCTGAAATGCAGGCTTGTTTCTCAGTTTCCAGTCTGATAAAATGATCCACATAAGGCACTGCAAAGAATCATTTCCTGTTCTATCTCTTATTTAGGTACCAAGGTATATAGGCCACTGCTTGAACTTGTGCCAGATGATTTTTGCAGAGATGTCTCTTCTACATGCACCAGGTCTAGCTTTTTCTTGACCAATCTGGAGAAACCTCAGAGCATCTTCTCTTTCCTTGACAACTTTAAGGCATCCATGGAATCAACTACCTTTTCTTATCGTCCTGTACTTGGCATTGGCAAATCCTGCAGCTTGGCCTCCTGTTCTAGAGTTAAAAGCATGTTTCTTTCAGTAAGACGTACCAAAGTTTATGTAAATCTTCATTACTTTTCTTCCTTAATTGCTGACATATCTATGCAGCTCCAGATTTCACTTTTTCTTGCCCACAATTTTTTGGGTCATCAAAAAATTTTCTTTCAGGTCTGTCCTTGACAGTGTGGTGTGAAGTGATCTATACTGATGAAAGTATATGACATTTGGTGCATTGTTAGGTAACAAACTAAGAGAAAACCCTGAGTCAGCAGGGGACTTAGGCTTTATTAATAATCCAGAAGCCTTCAGGACTGCTGAGACTGTTCTACAAAGAGTAGCCACACTGGCCGCAGCCATTTTTTTTTTTCCGCTAAGATGAATTTTAATACCAGCTTGTTGGTTTCAAAATTGAAGTTTTGTTGTTGTTGTTGTTTTGTTTTTTTGTTTGTTTTGTAACAGGGTCTCACTATATAGTTGAGACTGACCTGGAACTCATTATGTAGCCCAGGGTGGTCTCCAACTCACAGCATCCTCCTGCCTCAACCTCCCTCGTGCTGGGATTATGGGCGTGCGTCACCATGCCTGGCTTCAAGCTTTGGTGTTTTGATAGGGATTGTATTGGATCTATGGATCAATATAGGGAAAAGTGACATTAACAGTGTTGAGTCTCCTAATTTGTGAACGCTAATTTCTTTGTATTTAGGATTACTTTCTTTCAGTACTGTTTTGTAGTTCTCAAGAAACAGATATTGCAGATGTCTTACCCTTCTAATGCTGTTATACGTGGATTTACAGTATATGAAAATTTTAGTATCTGATTTTTCCTCCTAGTCTATGGAAATATATTGGATGTGTCTTTTTTTTTTTTAAACAGGGTCTTGCTAAACAGTTCAGATTGGTCTTAAGCTCACAGTATAGACCAGGCTGGCCTCGAACTCACATGATCTTCCTGCTTAAGCCTACTGAGTACTAGGATTACAGGCATGCACCATCACACCTGTCTTATCCTTTATCTTGCAACCTTTCTAAATTTACTTAGTCTTAGTAGTATACTTGTTGATACCAACTGGATTTTCTACTAGATGATAATGTCATCTGTGAATAAGGAGGATAGTTTGATTTCAGGATGCCTCTTTTCATAGCTTTGCTTTATTGTACTGGCTAGAACCTGTAGAAAGTGTTGAGCAAAAGAGGTAAGCGTAGATACTCTTACCTTATTTTTGACCACAGAGGGAAAACTTTTTTTTTTTTTGTACTGGAGATTGAACTCGGGTCCTTGCACTTGCAAGGCAGGGCTGGAACCACTGAGCTAAATCCCCGGCCTGGGAAAAGTATTCTTTTATTTTTTGTTTTTTATTTTTTCCAGTACTATGAATCGAACTTAGGATCTTGCACTTGCTAGGCAGGCACTGTGCTGCTGAACTACATCCTAGGCCTTGTTTTCTTTTTCTTGATACTTGTTTTTTTTTGTTTTTAATCTGGTTTTGATATCATATACTAACCCTGCAGAATGAATTAGCATGTAACTTTTTCCTCTTTCATTTCTGAAATAGTTTGTGTAGAGTTGGTATTATTTCTTCCTAAAAATATATTTACCCAGTGAAACACTCTGGATATGAGTTTTCTTTGTGGGGCAATTACAGCCTTAGGTTAAAAGTCAAAAGTTGGAGCTACGTGTGTGAGGTGGTGCATACCCATCCATGGTTCTAGTACTCTTTTTTTTTTTGGTACTGGGGATCGAACTTGGGTCCTTGCGCTTGCAAGGCAGGCAACAGAACCACTGAGCCAAATCCCCAGCCCTGTTCTAGTACTCTTAAGAGGCTGAGGCAAGAGGATCACAAACTCAGGTTTGAGCCCAGCCTGGGTAACTAAGCAGTTTAGTGAGACTCTGTCTCTAAAATTGAGAGCTGGGGATGTAGCAGAGAGTGAAGACCCTGAATTTAGTCCCCAGTGACCCCCACACATAGGAACAAAGGATGGAAAAAAGTATGACTTTGTAAAGTAAAAATTATGTTTCTTTAATAAATATAGGGCTGTTCATGCTTCTGTTTCTCCTTGGATGAGTTTTGGTGATTTACAGTATGTCTTTCAAGGAGTTTTTGTTTTTATCTATTCATTGCCAATTTTTTTGGTATAAGTTTTTAGTAATACTCCTTTATACATTTAATGGCTGTTAAGATACTGCAGTACTTCTGTTCTTCCTGATAATGGTTGTTTTTTCTTTTTTTTCCGATTGTTGTGGTTGGATAGTGTCAGTTTTATCAGTCTTCTCAGAGCACGATTTTTTCCCTGTTGCTTTTCTTTTTTGTTATATTGATTTCCTCATTTCTTTCTCTTTTTTTTTTTTGTGCTGGGGATCGAAGTCCAGACCTTGTGCTTGCAGGGCAGGCAGCAGCTCCACTGAGCTATAAATTCCTGGCCCTAGAAATTTTCTTGAAGTGGAAGCTAAGGTCATTGAATGGAGATTTTTCTTATTTTCTAATAGAGGCTCTTAGTGCTATAAATGTGCAAAGTAAAGCTTAGTATATGTCAGCTAAGTCAAATTGGTTTGTAGCATTATACAAGTTTTCTGTATTCTCATTTTAATTTTATTTGGTCTGTTTCTTTTTGAGAATTAGGTAATTGGTAAGTATACTTTTGAATTGATATGTCTTGCACATTTCTTCATGTTTTTCATTCTCTTAAGTCTGTAAGCATTTGGGGTTATTTTAGCTCATGAATCAACCTTTCATTTCTATGAAATGACTGCTTTAAATTTTACTCATATACTGTACCATTAAAATACTGTTACATCGCTTCTCGGCCTTTTGGCTAAGATCAAGTGTAGTAAAATACTGTTACAAAATAATATAAACATTCCAGCTTTTTATTTTTTAAAATTATTTATTTCGATTTTTTGAGATAGGGTTTCACTATGTAGTTGAGACTGACCGGGAACTCACTATGTAGCCCAGCCTGGTCTTGAACTCACGGTAATCCTCCTGCCTCAGCCTCCCAAGTGCAGGGATTACAGGCTTGCACTACTATGCCCAGCTTAGCTTTTTCAAAATTGATGCTACCATGGTATACTTTTTCCCAACATTTATTTTTAACCCATTTGTGCCTTTATATTTAAAATGCATTTATTGTAGGTAGCATATAACTTATCTTTTTCAGTCCATTTTAACACCTTTGCTCTTTAATTGGAGTATTTATTTGTTTCGATTTTATTGAGATAGGGTCTCACTTTGTAGTTCAGGCTGGCGTAGAACTCACTGTGTAGCCCAGACTGGCCTTAAACTCACAGTGATCCTGCTTGCTGTCTCCTGAGTTCTGAGATTACAGGTGTGTACCACCTGTAGGGTTTGGCTTAGTTGGGGTACTTAGACCATTTATAATTTAGACCAATTGTGATTATTAATATAGTTGGATTAAAATCTGCTGTCTTTTTAATTTCTACTGGTTTCATCAGGTGGCTATTTTGTTTTTGCCTTGACTGTTGTGTTTCTTAATACTGACCTAGGTTTTGTGGGGCATACCTTTATCATTCTGTTTTTGTAGGAGTTCTGCGTTCTTGTCTTTCTCTCTCTTTTTTTTTGTAGAGGGATTGAACAAAGGACCTTGGGTTTGCAAGGCAGGCACAGTGTCACTGAGCTAAATTCCTGGCCCTCTCGTCTCTTGTATAAGAAACTTTGCTCATTACGTTTGCATTTCTCCTCTTCCATTATCTGTTATTGTTACGTGTAATTTACTTCCACTTAAGTTATAGACACTACAATATTGTTACTGTTTTATTGAAAGCCTGTTTTGTCTTTTACTGCTATTTAAATAATAGGAATAAAAGGCTGCTTGGGAAGCTGAGGCAGGAACCCAGGTTTGAGTCTGGTCTGGGCAGCTTAGTCTCTTGAAAATAAAAATAAATAAAAAGGGCTGGGAATGTCATTCGCTGTGATGGTTCTAGGTTTAGTCCTTAATACCACACAAACACACAAAAGGGCTCCCTCGCCCCACCCCATATAGTTAATAGTTCTTTTGTTCTTCATTCCTTTCTATTCATTTGAATTCCTATCTGGTATATTTCCTTGAGATTTCGTTTAGCATTTCTTTTTAGTGCTTTTCTGCTGTATGTTCGAAGTAAATATTTTATTTTACCTTTCTTCTCTTCATTCTTTGTTGAGGTGGGACTGTCGGTGTGCCACCGTGCCTGGCTTGTTTTTGTTTTTAAAGATACTTTTTGGGGTATGGAATTTTAGATCAAAGATGTTGTCTGTCTGTGTGTATGCTTGCATGTTTGCTTTCTTTCTTACTCTTTCTGTCTCTCTTCCTTCTCTCCCATCTGCTTCTCTCTCTCTTTTGAGACAGGGTCTCCCTGTGTAGTTCAGGCTGGCCTTGAACTCAGAGCAATCCTCTACCTGAGCCTCCTGGATACTGGGCTTTTACATGTGAGCCGCCATGCCCAGCACATTGTTTCCTTTGTTTATATGTAATGTGTTTTTCCTCTCCCCTTGCTGGTTTTAAGATACTTCTTATCTTTATTGCTGGTTTTATTGTTTCCCTTACTATACATCTTGATACAGTTTTCTCCATCTTTCTTGTGCTTGGGATTTGTTCAGCTTCTTGGAATTTCCATCAATTTTGGAAAGTGCGGTTATTTACAGTACTCAAAATGTTATTGTCTTTCCCTCTCATCTTTTCCCTTTCTCCAAGGACTCCAATTGCATGTGTGAGGTACCTTTAAGATGTCCCACCTTTGTTTTGTTTTAATGTTGTAGCTTCATTTTGTATTGTTTATGTTGCTGTAGCTACAGGATTGAAGTGTCTTATCTGCTCCTCTGTGCCCCACTTAATAGATTTTTGGTCTCAGACTTTACAGTTTTCGTTATGATTTTTTTTTTTTTTTTTTTTTTTTTTTTTATGGTACCGGGAATCAAACTCATGACCTTGCAGTTGTGAGGCAAGCGTGGTGCCACTGAACTAAATCCCCAGCCACTATTTATGAAAGTTTAATGTTGTTTCTTTATTTCTTTCTTTTTTTTTTTTTTTTCCAGTACCAGGGATTGAACTCAATACCTTGCGCTTGTGAGGCAGGCAGTAGAACCACTGAGCTAAATCCCTGGCCCGATTTGCTTATTTTTTCAAAGGATACTTAATAAGTTTGTACTGTATTCAGAATTTTCAGTTATTCCTTACTGATAACCATTTTTTAGTAGAAAGCTGAAGACAAAAGATGGATTACATTGGGCTCAAAAGATTGAAGATAATCAATATGTTAAAAAAAAAAGTGTTTTGAAGTATTTTCTGTGAAAGAGCAGGAAAATGTGCTAGGAATGTCATGGTTATGTTTAGAATGATTTTGTGGGAGTATTTTATCAAGTTTATGTGCTGATCATGATTTAGTAAAAAGTAAAGAAACACTTGATACATGGGAAAGAGAGGAAGTATTTGAGAAGTCATCAACAAGAGGGCTTGAGACTTATTGCCCAAGCAGAAGAGCACAACAGGATTATTCTTTACCACAGGAGGGACGCAGAGAACCCGGGTATCGTTGGGGATGGCACAGTAAATTCTCCCCTGACAGTCTGGAAAATGTTCAGGCGATTCACTGCCAGTGCATATACTCTCCATGTGCTGGAACAGCCTCTGATGGTGCTTAGGTGCTGCAGGTATAACCCTGTACATTTACACATTCCTCTTCTCTAGGTAAGCTGGATATCCAGAAAGAAAGGAGAAGGGCCAGGGACTTAGCTCAGTGGCACTGTGCTTGCCTTGTGAGCATAAAGGCCTAAGTTTGATCCCTGGTACCAAAAAGGAGCAAAGTAGGTGCCAGTGGGTCTGGTGATGTAGCTCAGTGGCACCACACCTGCCTGGCAAGCGAAAGGTGTTGAGTTTGATCCCTGGTACTGAGATGAAAAAATAAAGTATGTGCCAATGCCTAGAATAATGCCTGGCACATAGCTGTTCAGTAAGTGTTTGTTGACTGAATTTGGAGATGCAGATACTCAGATGTTTAGATTTTTGGGTGTTTCTGAGGCAGCTCAGCTATTTACTGATTTTTAAAATATTTTTATTTTATCCAATTCTCCCCTCTAATGCCCCCCCTCCCTATGTATAAAAAGCTTTGTTTCCATTTTTTTACTTCTATTTTCACCTTTTTCCCTTGTCCTTTCCTTCCTTCCTCCCTCCCTTCTCCCGTGTTCCCCTCCGCATTTGAACATTTTCTTCCCATTTCCTACTGTCCATTATACATTTCAGTCCTTATTTCCACTTTCAGTTTCTCACACCAGAGAAACAGTGTGATATTTAAAAATGTGTCTGATTTGTTTCACTTGAGTATGGTCTCACGATCCATCCATTTAGCTAGAAATGTCTGAAGTTTATCTTTTTATGGCAGAGTAGTACTCCATTGTATTTAAAAAAACACATCTTCTTTATCCGCTCATAGGTTGAGAGCCACTTGCACTGTTTCCAAAATTGAGCTATTACAAACTGCCACTATAAACATGGGTGTGCATATATCATTGTGGAATGATGCTTTGAATTCTTTTGGGAAGGTACCAAGAAGAGGGATAGCTGGAACCTCTAGTTTTAGTTTTTTGAGGAATTGCCACACTGTTTTCCAAAGTGGTTGCACAATCTATGCTCCCACCAACAGTGGAGAAGGGTTCCTTTTTCCCCACAACCTCTCCAGTATTTGTTAGTGGTTGATTTCTTGATAGCAGCCATTTTTTTTCTAGAGTGAGTTGAAATCTAAGTGTTGTTTTAATTTGCATTTTATGATTGACCAGTTATATTGAACTTTTTTTAATCTATTTATTTGCCGGGCTGGGGATTTAGCTCAGTGGTTCTGCTGTCTGCCTCGCAAGCGCAAGGACCTGAGTTCGATCCCTGTACCAAAAAAAACAAAACAAAATATATTTATTTGGCATTTCTAATTCTTTATCTGAGAAGTGTCTATTCATTACAGATGCCCATTTTTGCATTGGGTCTTTAAATTTGGGAGGGGTTCTGATTTTTTTTTTTTTTGTAGTTGTTTATTTAGTTTAGATAATAGCCCTTTATCTGAAGAGCTGGTGAAAATTTTCTTGGACCCTGTGGGTTGTCTCTTCACTCTGTTGGTAGTTTCTTTTGATGTGCAAAAGCTTTTTAATATGATGAGGTCCTAGTTGTTGATTCTTTGTAGTATTTTGTTTGCAGTCTGGGTTTTGTTCATGAGGTCTTTGCCTACTCGTATGTCCTCAAGGGTTCTACCTATTCTCTCTTCCAGAAGATTTAGTGTTTGTTTTAATATTTAGATCTTTGATCCATTTGATTTTAGTTCAGTGTGTGGTGAAAGATAGGGTTCTAGTTTCAATCTTCAACATATGGAAAGCCAGTTTTTCCAACACCATTTGTTAAAGAGGCTGTCTTTTTTTCCAGTGAAGGTGTTTGGCTCCTTTGTCAAAGATGAGGTGTCCCAGGCCAGGGATTTAGCTCAGTGGTTCCACTGCCTGTCTGGTGAGTGCAAGGATCCAAGTTCAATCCCTAGTACAAAAAAAAAAAAAAAAAAAAAAAAAAAAAAAGGTGCATGCCTAGATGAGGTGTCTGAATACATCTGGAGTTGTTTCTCTGCATTGTTTAGTCTATTCTGTTGATCCTCAGGTCTGTTCCTTGAAAAGGGATTTCTTTCCACTTTTTGATATCCTCTTCAATCTCCTTTTTCAGAGTACTGTAGTTTTCAGTGTAGAGATTGCTTGCTTCCTTCATTAGATTGATTCCTAGTTTTTTTTTTTTTTGGATGCTATTGCAAAAGGGATTGTTTTTCTAATTTCTCTCTCCGTGAGTCTATTATTCCTGTACAGGAAGGTTATTGACTTTTTTGGTGTGTGTCCGAGGAACTGAACTCAGGACCTTGCACTTGCTACGCAGGTGCAGTGCCACGAAGCTACATTCCTGGCCCAAAGGCTGTTGATTTTTGAGTGATGACTTTGTATCCAGCTACGCCACTGAATTTGCTTATCAGATATAGAAGTCCTTTGGTGGACTTTTTGGGGTCTTCTATGTAGAGTATCTTGTCATCCACAAATAATGATAATTTAACTTCTTCCTTTCCAATCCTTATTCCTTTTATTTCTTTCTGTCGTCTAGTTACTTTGGCTAGTGTTTCCAGAACTATATTGAACAGAAATAGTGATAGTGGACATACTTGTCTTGTTCCTGATTTTAAAGTGCTTGAAAGCTTTTCCATTTAGTATGATTTGGCCGTTGGTTTGTCATAGATGGCTTTTATCAGATTGAGATAAAGATCATCTATACCAGTTTTCTGGAGGGTTTTTTTTTATCATAAATGGGTGTTGGACTTTGTCATATACTCTGTATCTATGAGATAATCATATGGGTTTTGTCCTTGGCTCTGTTAATTTAGTGTTTTACATTTATCGATTTGTATATGTAAAACCATCCCTGCATCCGTGAGATGAATCCAACTTGGTCTTGATGATTTGCTGCTTCTATTTGCCAGTATCTTGTTGAGGATTTTTGCATCTATGTTCCTTAGGAAGAGAGACATGTAGTTTTCCTTTTTGTTTTTTTGTTTTTTTGTTTTTGTTTGTTTGGTTGGTTGGTTTTTTGAGACTGGGTCTCACTGTGTAGTTGAGACTGACCTGGAACTCACTATGTAGCCCAGGCTGGTCTCAGACTCACAGTGATCCTCCTGCCTCAGCCTCCCAAGTGCTGGGATTGTAGGCATGTGCCACCACGCCCGGCTAGTTTTCCTTTTTGGTTGATCTCTGGTTTTAGAATCAGGGTAATGCTTGCTTCCTGGAATTAATTTGAGAGTATTAGTTCCCTTTCAATTTCATTAAAGTGTTTGAAAAGTAAAGGCATTAGATCATCTCTGAATTTCTTGTAGATTTCAGCAGTGAATGTTGATAGTTTTTGTTTGTTTCGTTTTGTTTTTTTCTAGTATGGGGGTTGAACTCAGGATCTTGCACTTGCAAAGCAGGTGTAGTGTCACTGAGCTAAATCCCCAACTCGTGGTAAGTTTTTAATTACATTTTCAATTTCATTGGCTGATTATTGGTTTATTTAGAATTTCTATATCTTCTTCATTCAATTTTGATAATTCATGTTTCTAGGAATCTGTCCTTTTTTTTCTATATTTTCCATCTTATTAGAATATAGGTTCTTGAAGTTGGTATTGATGGTCTTCTGGATTTCTGCAGGGTCTGTTTTGATTTCACCCCTTTCATTTCTAATTGCATAGATATGGGTCTTTTCTATTTTTTTATTTTGATAAGGTTGGTAAGGGTTTGTCAATTTTATTTAGTCTTTCCAAGAACCAACTCTTCATTTCACTGATTTTTTGTTTTGTTGTTGTTGTTTTTAGTGTCCATTGCATTAATTTCTGCTGTGACTTTGATAATTTCCTTCCTTGTACAAGCTTTGGGCTTAACTTGCTCTTCTTTTTCTAGAAGCTTGAGATTCAACATTAGGTTGTTTATTTGTGCCCACTCTGTTTTCCTGATAAGGGTATTCACAACTATAAATTTCCCTTGTAGGACTGCTTTCATTGTGTCCCATAGGTTCCAGTATGTTGTATTGTCATTATTGTTTAATTGTAGAAATTATCTGTTTTTTTCTTTAATTTCATCTGTGACCCATTGGTTGTTCAGGAGAGTGTTGATTTCCATGTGTTTAAGAAGATCTTCTGGTTTCTTTTGCCATTGATTTGCAATTTCATTGCACTATGGTATGGTGTAATATGCATGGGATAATTTCAGTTTACTTAAGCATGCATTTAAGATGTTCTGTCCACTATTATTTGCTCTGTTTCGGAAAACATCTCACGTGCAGCTTTGTGTAGTCTCCTGATGTGGGCTATAACATGTACACATCTACTAGATCCATTTGTTCAAAAGTCTGGTTCAGTTCTAATATTCCATTGTTGATGTTTTTGTCTAGTTGATCTGTATACTTGTTATAATGGGATATTGAGGTCTCCCATTACAACTATATTGGTGCTTATATGATTTTTCATGTCTGTTAATATTTTATATTGTTGGGTGCACTGCTGTTTGATGCATATATATTTGTCATTGTCATCTCTTCCTCTTGGATTGTTCCCTTTACAAGGATGTAGTGACTCTCTTTGTGTCTCATTCAATTTTGGCTTGAAATGCATTTGTCTGCAAATAGAATAGCTAGCCTTGCTTTTTTCTGCATTCCTGTCGCATAGAGTATTGTTTTACATCCTTTGAATTTCAGTCTGTGAATTTGTTTTTTAATTAAGTGTGTTTCTTGTATGCACTATATTGTTAGATCTTGCTTCTTGATCCATTGTGCCAGTCTCTCTTCTCCTGTCTTCTCTCCTCCTCTCCCCTCCCTCTTTTTTATGTGGGATCAAACTCAGGACCTTGTGCATGTAAGGCAGGTGTGGTTCCTTTTCTGTTTAATTTCTTGCCTAGGCTGGTGGATTCGTTCTGTTGAGTTTCATGGAGTTATAGTCCTGGTTATCTCTTTCTAGAATATCCTTCAAAATACTTTGGGGTGCTGGTTTGGTGGTGATGAATTTCTTCAGGTGTTCTCTCTGTCAGGAAAGTATCTTAACTTCTCCATCAATTTTGAAAGATAGTTTTCTACAGGGTATATCAGTCTGGGTTGGAGATTGTTTTCCTTTAGTGCTTGAAATACTTCAAACTTTCTCTGGCTTGAGAGGTTTTTATTTGTTTGTTTTTCCAAAAGTTTATATTGATAAGTCTCCTATGATTCTGATAGGCTTTTCTTTGTAGGTGATTTGTTTCTTTTCTCTAACAGCTTTTAATATTCTGTTCTTGTGTTGAATTTCTGGAAGCTTAAGTACTATATCCCTTGGGGAAGACTTTTTTGTCCTGGCTAATTGGAGTCCTATATTGCCTCACTTATCTATATGTCAGATTCCCTGATTGGGGAATTTTCGGTCATTATTTCTGAGAACAGGTTTTTTTTTTTTTTTTTATGTCATTTGTGCTATCTCCTTTTTTCATTGACTCCAATCAATCAGCTTGCTTTTATAGATAGTTATTCTTATTTGCATCATCTAGCAGCTGCTGAATTGATTTCATGATACTTTGCTGTTGTTAAGAAATCTCTCTTTTCATGATTGCTAACCACAATCCTGTCTTCTATATCTGATATTCTCTCCTCACATTGGCTCATTCTGCTGCATATACTTTGAATGGCATTTTTAATCTGGATATCTGTTTGAATCTGTTTCGTAGATTCCATTTCTTTCCTATGCTGTGCGTTCATAGTTTCCATTATGTTCCTGAGCTGCTTCCTCTTTTTTTTTTTTTTTTTTTTTTATTTGTACCAGGAATCGAACTTGGGTTCTTGCACTTGAGAGTCAGGTGGCAGAACCGTTAAGCTAAACTCCTGGCCTTTTTTTTTTATGTATCTGCTCTGGTCACCATCTTTGTCGTTATCTGGGAAATTATTTCTGCTTTGATTTATTTTATTTCTAGAGCCTTGTTCATCTGCCTTGTTACTTCTGCTGTTAGCACTTCAGAGAGTCCATGTAGGTGGCTTTCAGATTGTTCCACTTCATTGCCCCTGGGGTTTGCCTTTGGTGAGCTGGAATTCTGTGGTGGTTGCATCTTGTTTGTGTCTTCTCATTTCTTTCTTTCTTTTTATTTTTTTAAGTTTGGTTCCTGGGTTGATGCTTGTAAATTGCTTATGATTAGTTTTATTGCCAGTATTCAGAACCCTTCGGAAATGACTGCTTCTCAGAAGTATCTCCCAGGTGTAGCTGGCTTTTGGGTTTTGAGTCTGTTGCAGGGTCCTTCCTCTTCAGTTTATTCGGGATGAGAAGTTTCTGCCTACTTGGCCAAGCCACCAATTCTTTGGTACTCGTGTATAGGTTGATTTTTTTTTTTTTTTTTTAAGACACTCCGGCAATCTCAATCTTAGTATACCAGGAGAAATAGCTGATTAGCACATTTGTGTTACTCTGGCTAAAGTAGTACAATAAGCAACAATAGTAGCATCAGATACAGCCTAGAAAGTGACAAACACTTGCAAATATTAATTTGCTGCCTTTAACTGTATGTCAGCATTTGGGGGGGTACCAGGGATTGAACTCTGGACCTTAAGCTTTCAAATAGGTGGCAGAACCACTGAGCTAAATCCCCAGCCCTACCTTGAACTGTATGAACTAGATTTGTGGCTATATAATGAAGACTAGAACAAATCTGAAAACTTGAATGCAATAAAAGGCAATTTTACCCTTAGGAGAGAAGAACTAAAAGGGGTTAGGGGGTAAAAAACAAATAGAAGAAGAGGAAGCCATCAGAAGCAAGGCTGGAGGACAAACTTTAGGAAACTGTTGAGGAAGACAGGTAAGAAAAAGGAAAAAATAAAAACAAAAACAGAACATAACAACCATGTTCGGGCAACCAAGAGAAAAGCCAAGACAAAACAGGAAGCAGAAAGGAGGGAAAAAAGAAAGAAACAAGAAAAGAAAAAAGAAAGGAAAGGAAAAAAACCCAAAATGTCCACTTCACAGTGTGTCTTTGCTGGCCCTGGTAGGCAGCATGGGAAGACAGTCCAGAGCTAAATTAATCCCAGCAAGCTAGCTATAGCTTCACGGTGGACTAGTAGATCATCTCAGCCAGTTTATCCCTGTAGGTCCTCTGAAGTTCAGGCTGGTTTCTGGCTGCAAGGCTGAAAGCAGATTCCTTGAGCCTATAACAGTCTGTGCATCTCTTGCTGGCTTGAACTCTCCACTTCTAGCCTCTTGCCGACTTGAACTAAATGCCCTCTGGAAGGGACCAAGAACCACTAGATGAAGTTGGCCCACAGCTGTTCGAAGTTCCTATTCCGAGCTCAGTTTAGCCCTCTCCAAGATGTCTCCTGGCAAGTCGTCCTCTCCTGGGTGGTCTGAACCCATATAATTGACCAGCCACTGCAGTCTGGTGTGTCCACTGCTCCACTCTACTCATGCATTTCTCCGTGGAGGCCTCTGGTGTCGCCAGTAGTGATGTGTGTTTGCGGGTTTTGCCGGTTCGATCTACCTTTCCCTTGCCGAGTGTCGGGGATCTGCAAGAGAGCGCTGCTTGCTACCCTCTTCCTCTCTTGTTAAAGTCTCTCTCTTCCTTCTCCTTGTGAACTTCAGTTCTTGTCTCAGATCCTTCATGGGTCCTGGAAACCCACTTCCCTCTTTCTTCTCCTCCTCATGATACTTTATTCCAGAGTTTGACCCTAAATCTTGGAGAGGCTCTCTGCTGCTTATCACTCTGCCATCTTCCTCGAAGTCTCCTACTTACTGGTTATTGCTTAAAATTGATTTGCTTTTACAGATAACTCATCTTACTCTCTGGACTTCAAGTGGATACAGCTTCATATGTGATATGGCATAAAGCTGTATACGGAGCCTGAACAGGTAGCCTCTTAACCATATGGACCAGGTTTAATCATATAACAGAGAAATGAGAAAATTACTTTAGCTAGGGATATTCGGGGATTGTATCCTGGAGGTGATGATACCAACCGGGGCTGAGAGAAGACTGTCAGCAGGTCTTGGGGAGATAAGGAACGTATCAGAAAGGGTTTCACACCACTACAAGTCTGAAAGCAGTTGCAGGCAGTGAGTGGTGGGAAGTTAATTTTAGGAACATATTTGGGGAGCTAGATTGAGTGTATCCTTACCATTAACTTGTCCATCCTTGAATTTGTCTCTCAAAAACACCAGTGACTAAGCTGAATGTGATGGTATTCCCAGAATTTGGGAGGCTAAGGCAGGAGGAGTGCCACCAAATTCGAGGCCAGCTGGGGCTACATAGTGAGTTCAATACCAGCCTGAACTACATAGTGAGACCCTGTCTCAAAAACAAAAACTAACAAAAGCAGCAGTGACAGGCATGGGTATTGGCATGCCCCTGTAGTTCCATTTTCTCTGAAGGATGAGGTGGGAAGATCATGTAAACTCAGCTCTCAACAGCCTGAAGAGCATGGCTAGACTCACCCCCCACCACCACAAAGTAGCAGAAGCAGTGAAATCCCCTTATTGCGCATCCTTTTTCAGACACTCTTGTTTAGAGCTGAACTTGGTAGTTTTTCTTAATTTGTTTGCAATGTAGAGATGAAACCCAGGGCTATCCCCTGGGTTATATTCAGCCCTAAACATACTGAAGATCGGTTTTCATTTGCTGTTTTCTTTGTCCCACCTTCTCCTCAGCTCAGCCCAGGTGGGCTTCCTCTTACCCTCACTGTGTCAGCAGATCCATTTCCATTAAGATCGTCAGTGGCAAACTGGTAATTACAACCCAAATCCTTTTTTGGCAAATCCAGTTAACATTTTTTACTTCTCATCTTCATTGGGCTTCTCATTAGCATTGACTATTATTTTAGTCTCTTTCTTCTTTGTCTATTGTATGTTGCTAATCCAGATTTACCCTCTTTCTCTGGATGTTCCTTTTTTCCCTTTATCTCTTTCTTTATTAAAATTTCCAGGCATTTTTGTGTGTGCTACAAGGAAATACAAAAGAACTGTTTTATGTCAGTGTGCCAAGCATTCAGTTGTAGACATAAAATAATACAAAAGAAAAAGAAAAAAAAGAGGATTTATATAGTAGTGTTTTCGGCTGGGGATTTAGTATAGTGGTTCCGCCACCTGGCTTGGAAGTGCAAGATCCCAAGTTCAATCTCTGGTACCAAAAAATAAAAATAAAAATATATGTTTTTTTTTTTTTTTTTTTTTTTTTTTTTTTTTTTTTTGTTTTGGTACTGGGGATTGAACTCGGGTCTTTGTGCTTGCAAGGCAGGCCACCAAACCACTGAGATAAATCCCCAGCCCAAAAAATACATGTTTTATTGGGTACAAAGTTGTATTTGTCGTGCCTAGATCTAAATTATTTTCTCTTTGTACCTTCTTCATCTAGCACCTTTTACTGAGGTGTTTTACAGACAGTCTCCTTAAGAAAATAGTCTGCCTGTCTTTCTCCTTATTCCCTTCCTCCTTTCTAAGAATAGTCTCCTTTCTTGTCATCTGTTTAGATTCTACATATTCAGGAGAACATGCAGTGTTTGTCTTTCTGGGTCTGGCTGGTTTTGATGAACATGGTGGTCTTGCAAATAACAGAGTTTCTTTCTTATGGCTGAATAACACTCACTTGCTTATACCACATTTTCTTTATCCGTTCATCTTGATAGGCATCCAGGCCAGTTCCATGTCATGGCTGGTGTGAGTTTTGCCATAGTAAACATGAGTATGCAGGTGTATTCCACAGCATGCTGCAAGTATGTGCCAAAGAGGAGTATAGCTGGGTCATATGGTTTTGTATTTTTAATTTTTTGAGGAACCTCCATAGTGACTACTAATTTACATTCTCACCACAAGTATAGAAGTGTTCATTTTTCACTCACATCCTTGCTAACATATTGCTTTTGTGCTTTTGATGATGGCTATTCCTACTGGGGTGAGATGGAATCACAGTGTAGTTTTGATTTGTATTTCCAAAATGGCTAAAGACGATGAACTTTTTTTTCCCTGGTATCAAAGATCAAACTCAGGACCTTGTGCTTGCAAGGCAGGTGCGGTGCCGGCCCCATTTTTACTTTTGAGAAATGTCTCTTCAGTTCATTTGTCCATTCATTGATTGGTCTATTAAATTTTCTAGTGTTAGGATTTTGGATTCTTTATATATTCTCGATATTAATCCTCTGTCAGAAGAATAGCTGGCAAAGCCTTTTCCCATTCTGTGGGATGTGTTTTCGTTCTGTTAGTTGTTTCTCTTGCTGTGCAGAAACTTTTAGTTGGATATACTCCCATTTTTTGATTCTTGCTACTTCCTGTGCTGAGTGCTATTTGGAAAGTCTTTGCCTGTGCTTATAGCTTCATGTGTTTCTCCCATGTTTTCTAATAGCATTTCTAAATTTAGATCTTATAAGTCTTTGATCCGATTTGATTTGATTTTTGTATGGGGTAATGATTTGATTTTTGTAAGAGGTAGGGCTGTAATTTTGGTCTTCAGCATATGGGTGGATATTCAGTTTTTCCAGCCCCAATTTTTTTTTTTTTGTACTAGGGATCGAACTCAGGACCTTGTACTTGCAAGGCAGGCAGCAGAACTCCAGCCCCCAGCACCACTTTTTAAACTCACACAAATCCCAGCCTGACCTCGAACTTGCAGTGATCCTTCTGCATTAGCTTACCAATTGTTGGTGTTACAGGCGTGTACCGCCACAGCTGGCTTCTATGTATAATTGTATGAAAAGCATGATTGAGGCCAGGGATTTAGCTCAGTGTTGGTATGCCCGCCTCACAAGAGAAAGGTCCTGAGTTCAATCACTGGTAATAGAAAGCGAGAGTGAGGCAGAGAGGTGTGGTGCAAACAATTTTAAAAAGGCTGGGGATGTAGATTGGAGCAAAGGCCCTGGTTCATTCCCCAGTATTAATTACACTTCCCGGAAATTCACTTGGCCTGTAGTTCATCCTTTTAAAATGTGCAATTTATTGGTTTTGAGTATACTCACAGATATGTGGAGCCATCACCACCATTTTAGAACATTTTCATTACTCCAAAAAGAAACTTCATGCTCTTTCTTAGGAGTCTCCCTCCTGAGCAACCAGCAGTGTAGTGTGTTGGTATAAATTGTTCTGTTCTAGACATTTCATATAAGTGGGCTTTTACAATATGTGATCTTTTGTAACTGAACTCTTCCACTTAGCATGGCTTCTGCTTTCACTCAAGTTACAGCAAGTATGAGTAGTGTCTTTTCATGGACGAATATTCTATTACATACCGAGTTCTTTTTTGTTTTGTTTTTTGAGACAGGGTCTCACTATGTATTCAGACTGGCCTTGAACTCAATATGTAGCCCAGGCTGGCCTTAAATTTGCAGTGATCCTCCTGCCTCAGTTTCTGGAGTGTTGGATTACAGGCATGCACCACTCCACCCTGCCAGTCACATTTTATTGATAATTCAGCTCTTGGTTATTTCATTTTTTGATTATGAATAATGCTGCTATAAACATTCTTCTAGAAGTATTTGTGTGAACATATGTTTTCATTTACTTGGTTGTATAAATATAAGTAGAATCGCTACATCTCATAGGTTTTTATTTTGGTACCAGGACCTTGCGCTTGTTTGGCAGGCGGTGGCACTACTGAGCTAAATCCCCAGCCTTACATGTTAAAGTTAATTCCATGTTTAATCATTTGATGAACTGCCAGAATATTTCCAAAGCATTTGTAGCAGTTTACATTCCCACCAGGTTTCTCATTTCTCCATATCCTTGTCAATATCTGTTTTGTTTATTGTTTTTGAGGTGAGGCTTTACTGTGTGGGTTTAAACTCACTGTTGAGCTCAGGTTGGTCTTTAACTCACGGGATCCTCCTGATTACAGGCATGTGCTACCTGCCTAGCTTTTGATGAATGATATCAAACATCTTTCGTGTACTTATTTGCTGTTTATATTTTATCTTGGGAGAAATGTTTAGTATTTTAGATGATTTTCTCATTTTTAAAATTGGGCTCTTTTGTATCTTTGAATTGCAAGAATTCTTTATTATTGTGGATGCCAGTTCCTCTTGCAGATATTTTTCTTCCATTGTGTAAATTTTTTTTTCGCTTTCTTGGTGGTGTTCTTTAGAGCACAAAAGTTCTTTTCGTTTTCCAGTATGAGAATCGAGCTCAGGACCTTCTGCTTGCTAGGCAGGCACAGCGCCTCTGGGCTACATCCTTGGCTGCCTAATTTTCTTTTCTTTTCTGAGAGTTTTACAGCATTGGCTTTTTCATTTAGTTAGATCTTTGATCATTTTGACTTAACTTTTTTTTGTACAATGTAATGTACTAACTTCCTTCTTTTGCCTGTGGCAATTCAGTTCCCTAGTACCATTTGCTGAGCAGACAGTTCTCTTTATTGATGGTCTTGGCATCCTTCTTGAAAATCCCATTCCTGAAGCGGAGATTGGGGATTGAACCCATGCTCTTCACACTGAGCTATATATCCTCAGCAAGACTTCACTCCTTTTTTGAAACAGATTTTTAATAAGTCATTAAGTCACCTAACCTGGTCTTGAACTTGAAGTCCTTCTGCCTCAGCCTCCCAGAGTGTTGAGGTTACAGGTGTGCATAACTGAGCCTAGTTTAGGTTTACATTTTTTATTATTATTTATTTGTTTGTTTGTTTATTTATTTATTTAGGTACCAGGGATTGAACTTGGTCCTTGTGCTTTCGAGGCAGGCAGCGTTACCACTGAGCTAAATCTCTGGCCCTATGTTTACATTTTTTAAATAGAGGAACTATAATTTAGCTTTCTTAATGTTTGGATTACTTTCCACAAATAATAATGTTGTAAAAGAATATTGTTCATTTTTAAGTAGCTTTTGAGGCATCTCTATATAATTTTAGCACTACATCAGATATCAACTAGAAACTCAACCTGGAAATACAGAACATAAAACATCTCTTCTAATCATAAGTATTACTTGGAAAGCCATGTTTCTTTCATTGATGGTAACATTTTGGCTTCTGTAACGTTGGTGCTTCTTCAATGCCAGTTGCTATACTGTTACAGGACTTTTGAGAAGAAGTAATGACCATCTCATTCTGACGTCGCTAGTGGTTTATAAGATGTTGGGAACATTGAGAGAGAATAAAATGACATGGCAGTACCCACATGGCTTTTTTGGTTTTTGGGAGGGTTCTACAGAAGTGGTATTTTTTCAATATATGTAGGTTGTACAGTTATTTTTTCCTAGTACGCTGTTTTTAGTATTGCCTTTTTAAAAAAGCACTTGCTTTTTTATGTTTGAAAGTATTAGTATTGTTATGTGCTTGTGGTAAAATGAAGCGTTTCCTTAAGACCAAAATTCTTCAGTTGAAATTATTTACTCCAGACCTCTGAATTAAGTTATGAGTACTGCAAATGTTGCTGTTAATAGATGAATGATAGACTATTGAGTAACTTAATACTTTTATAAAGCATTTTGTAAAGTTCTAGTAAAGTCCATTATTGAATAGAAAGTTGCTATTACTAATTAAATAATAACATCACATTCCTTCAGTGCTTTTGCTTTTTTGTATTGGGATCATTTTTATGTAATTAGAAGCATTTTCCAGTATTGAACTGTGCTTCCTTCACATTACTTTGTATAACTTCATGTCCCTTTTCTTTAGGAATCTCAGCAGTCCAGTTTTGGCCCTGGAGAACAAAGTGAGTATTTGCTTTCCATTTGGTTTTCAAATTAATTTATTAATTGAACGTATGGGCTCCGCTTTAGATTACACTTTAGTAATTCTTTTTTGTGTCTTATAGTTATGCGACCTGATAAGTAGTAATTTCTTCTTTAAAAAATAGAGCTGTGAGTTTATTAGAGATCAAAATAAACTTTTATTTTATTTTTTGATACTGGGGATTGAACTCAGACCTTGCACTTGTGAAACAGGTGGTGGCATCACTGAGCTAAATCCTTGGCCCCAAAATAAACTATTTTAGTTTGAAGTAATAGTTGAAAATCTATAAATTCAGCCTGATGGGCGTCTCATAAATTCAAGAGCCTTGCTTCTGTCTTTCCACTCCTTGAAGATGATTTGGTTCTGTTATGGTCAAACAGGCAAGAACAGGTTACTTTAGCTGACCATGGCTCTGGTCTTGCTGTGTCTATGTCATCCCTGTTCTTCCTGAGTCTTACGGTCTAGGTAGAAATCTGCAGTCTTCTACAACCCTACTTTGACCCCAGCTCTTGACCAGTTAGAAGAAATTCCAAGAATTCATAGGTGATCACAAGAGATGTGTGGATTGGTAGTACTGAGGTCAGGAACCATTGCTTATGCCTGCACTTTATAAAGCTCTATAACAAAGCAGTTACTTTTGCCAAGAGAAATGACTTCATAAATAACATAGATTTGTACTGCTTTTAAGGTGTTTTGAGAGATGAAAATGAATTTTTTTGATCCTTCGCTAGCTATTGTTGGTGATCTTAATGCAAAGATACGAAACTAGCATGTTTTGCTTAATGTTAAACTTTCTATATCTGTATATCCATTTTAGTTCTGCCTTGTAAAAGGAAAAATGGACCTGACCTTGTTGATATGTACAAAATAGCGAGCTATAGACCAGAAGCTTTACATTTTGCTCTTTTAAGAATGTGTCATCTTTGCTTCGCTGTGTAATTCTCTGCCCCCAATGCTAACTCTGGCAAAGAGGATCACAAGCTGAATCTACTCTTTGTTATCTTGTTTTATTCACTTTATTTTAAAATTGTACCACTGTCTGTATAAAGCTCTGTTCATTCGTTCTGATACTAAAATTGTGTTATATGAAAGGATCCTAATTTATTAAACTGATTGTCTATTGAAGAACATTTATTTTCAGCTTTTGCTGTTAAAACCATTCCTCTGTATGGGTTAGTGTTTGTTCCTCCATTTGTTTTGTTGAAATAGGTCAGTAGCAGAATAGGTATAGCATCGATGAGATAAGATGACCAGATTGTCCTCCAAAAACACTGCATGAGTTTATAGGCCTACCAGCAGCACACAGGCATGCCTGTTTTCCTCATACTCATCGTGTCGTGATATTGGACTTCAGTGTGTTGCCAAGTTAATGGTTGTGGAATTAACATGTCGTTTCAATTTATATTTCTTTGAGGGTAGATATTTTGATTGATGTTTTATAATGTGAATAGCCAACTTCACTTGCTTATTTCAGCCTTCTTTTTGTTCTAGAAAGATACAATCCTGCTAAATCTTCAAATGGCCACCAGTCTAAATCGTAAGTTTATTGCTTAATAAGTTTGTTTTGCTGAAAGCTATCTGTATTATCTCAATGTTTTGAATAGTAATTAGCAATATTCATCTTTTGTGTGGGGAGGGCATTGAGGATTGATCTCAGGGCCTTAAGCATGCTAAGGCATATACTTTATCACTGAGTTGCATCTATGGGCAGAAATTCCAATCCTTTAAGGCAGGAGTAGGCAAAATTTTATGTAAAGGGCCAGATAATGAAAATTTTTAGGTTTTTCACAGCTATATGGTCTCTGTCCTGTGTACTCAGTTCTGTCATTATACTATAAAAACTGCCATAATTTGTGATTATGGGTGTATCCCAGTAAAGCTTTCTTCCCCCTGTCCCCTTGGTACCAGGGATCACACTCAGGACCTTGTGTTTGCAAGGTAAGCGCCAGTAAAGCTTTTTTTACAGAACAGTGGTGGGCTAGATTTGGCTTGTGGCCATAATTTGCCTACCCCTGCAGGGAGATCACCATTTTTTTCTTTTAAGACATGGTCTCACTAAGTTGCTCAGACTGGGCTTGAACTTGAGATCCTCTCACCTCCCAGGTAGCTGAGGTTGCATGCATGTTGCATCATTCCTGGCTAAATTTTCCTATTTTTATTTCGTAGGCCGAACCAGGAATATATATCAAAATATAATAAGGGGTGGGGGTGGTGGTACATGCCTGTAATCCTAATTAATTGGGAGGATGAGGCCGAAGGATCGCAAGTTGGAGGCTGGTGAGGGCAACTTAGTGAGACCTTGTCTCAAAATGAAAAAGAGCTGGGTATATAATTCTGTGCTAAGGGCCAGGGATGTATCTCAGTGGCGCTGCCACTGCCTGACCAGCACAAGGGCCTAAGTTGAATTTCCAGTACCAAGGAAAAACAAATAAACAAACTGAATAATTCTGTGCTGCCTGGGTTCCATCCCCATCATTCCAAGAAATAAGAATAATAAAAAATAATAGGGTGGTATATTGGATTGTAATAAATTCCAGCTTAAGGAGTGAAGGTGTGAACTCTTGAAACCACAGGTTAACTCAGCTTTAAAGCCATGAATGCCCAGCATAAGAAAGAATTGGAAACAATAAATGCCCACAGTAAGAAAGAAATGGAATCCATAGGGCAGATTTGAGCAGCTATCTAGGAGATTAAAAACTCCATTGAGAGTGTTCGCAACAGAATAAAAGTGTCCGAAGGTAGGCTCTCAGATATAGAAGATAAAATTGCAGTCAGTGACAGTGAAAAGAGAGGTCTCTGAAAAACAGTAGGGGATTATGAGAAATTGATCGAACAACTCATAGATGATGCAAAGAAGAATAACATAAGACTGATAGGAATCCAAGAAGTAGCAGAAGAAAATGCAAATGACTTTAAAAAGCTGTTCACAAAATTAATTATAGAAAACTTCCCAAACAGAGGGGAAGAATTTGACATACACAAAAGTGAGGCATATAGGACTCCAACTAGCCGGAAACAAAAAAAATCTACACCTAGACATATAATAATCAAGATCCTAGAAACCCAACAGAAAAACAAAATACTACAAGCAGTAAGAGATAAGAAACAAATCACGTGCAAAGGAAAGCCCATCAGAATCACAGCAGATTTTTCAATACAAACCCTTAGGTTAAGGAGAGCCTGAAATGAGACATTTCAAGTACTAAAAGAAAATAACCTCCAACCTAGACTGATGTATCCTGCAAAACTCTCTTTCAAAATGCATGGGGAAATAAGATACTTCCATGACAAAGAACACCTGAGAAACTTCATGAATACCAAACCAGCACTACAAGGAATTCTAAACAAGATCCTAGGAAAAGACAATGAAGGTCACAATACTATGAGGCCCTACAGAGCAAATCAAATAGGCAAGGTAAGGAACTAAAAGGAGAAGGTGAAAAAAATATGCTAATAATAAGTAAGCACATGTCAGTTATAACCATCAATATCCATGGCCTCAATTCACCAATCAAGAGAAATAGACTGGCAGAATGGATTGAGAAGCAAAATCCAAGAATATGTTGTATGCAAGACTCACGTAGTGCAAAAAGAAGCCCATAGACTGAAAGTGAAAGAACAGAAAACTTCTTCATGCAACAGGAGCCCAGCAAAAAGCAGGGGTAGCAATCTT
The DNA here is from genome assembly GCF_012274545.1 of Fukomys damarensis. Lineage (NCBI taxonomy): Eukaryota > Metazoa > Chordata > Mammalia > Rodentia > Bathyergidae > Fukomys > Fukomys damarensis. The sequence goes on along the minus strand of NW_022900921.1, from coordinate 3,911,575 downwards.
ATTCACAGACAAAGTAAATTTCAAACCTGAACTGATTAAAAGAGACAAAGAAGGCCACTACATCCTTGTGAAGGGAACAATTCAAGAGAAAGAGATAAAAAATAATTCATTTTCAATCTATTGAGTATGTTAGAAAGCAAATATGCTCCTTTTCTCTTTTTTTTTTCTTTTTTCTTTTTCTTCCCCTGGTGCAGGGGATTAAACTCAGCACACTGTTCTGGCTAGGCAGGTGCACCACTACTGAGCTAAATCTCAGGCTTTACATATCATATTTTAGAAATTTACCAACACATTAATCTTTGTCTTTATGTGTTGGTCTACCAAATTGATGAGTTATTTTGGTTCTCATTTTCTTTGATTCTCTATTTGAGAATTTATGAAATCTGTATTTATGAGTAGTATGAAAAGCCTTAAGGTGCACCCATCATTCTCCTCTCATCTCTGCCTTCTGCCAACTTCCTTTTCTGTCAGTACAGTTTGGTTGGTTGGAAATTTGTTAAGATAAATTTTGTTAGGTTATCAGTATATCTTTGTACCTATTTTCTACTGATAATGAATATTAATTTTTAAGTAAATTTTATCATGAGTATACGTAAATAAAGGGATAATAAATCATTAATATCATTCAGTATCTGGTACATATTACAAATTCTCCAACTGCCTCAAAGTTGATGTTTGTTTCTCTCAAATCACACAAATCACAAACATTCCACACATCACTGCACTGTTTTATTATACCTAAGTATATATTGTATCGTAGAATATATGCATTGTGTATATGTGGGGGGGGATGTTTTTACACATATGTGTGCACTCTTAAATGAGAAACATGGTCATGAATGTGGTAGGATTTTGCACATTTGTCATATCGATAGTTTCTCTGGCAAACGTATGATTTCTCTAAATTAGATGCTTGATTTAATTCATAGTCATTTGTTTGGGAAGAATATTACATATGTGTTGGTGTTAAATTCTATCATTATGCTTATCAAAATATAATAAAAATAAATATGGGGTATAATAAAAAAGAAACAGAAAAATCTGATCTTAAAAATGTGAACTCTTGTAGTTTTTGGATTTCAGATATAAATATATTTCTTTTCTGTGGGAAGTTTTGTTAGAAAATGTAAGTGATACAATCAACAAGTATATGATACTTATCAAATTAATAAAACCAAGGAGTTTATAAATCATAAAATTTTGAGGATAGTTTCTCAACAATATGTAACTTTGTTTTATTTGTTAATACAGTATTTCCAAAATATATGAAAAGAAAATGAGAAAGAACATATAGTGCTTGAAGATCATATCAAACTAATAATGTATTTGGATTATCAGTCTGTGTTGCATAAATTTTTGTTTATTTTATATCCTTTTTGCAGTCCTATGTATGTATATTTGAAATTTTTATTTAACATCTTCATTTTTTTGTTGTCATGTATGTTTGCAATCTTTAATTTAAAAAAATAGGATAGTATATTGGATGGTAATAAATTCCAGTTTAAGGAAGGTGTGAACTCTTGAACCACAGGTTAACTCAACTTTTAAAGCAAGATTCTAAAGAAACTGTGACTGGACAGAAGAGCGAAGCAGAGGAGGGGAAGTTAAAAGAATTAAGTTGTATTGTGTACATGTAGCAGCTCCCCATGGTGAATGTAACCAGTATGTTCTACAAACATGTACTAACAATAAAAACCTCGTGGCCATAGTGCCAGTTTATTATGCTATAATCACAGATTATACTGATTATCTTCAACTGGTAGCCTCTTAAGTTGAACAAGGGAGGACTAAGTGAGAATGAAAATACATAAGAAGCTTCCCCCTGGACTAGGGATATAGCTCAGTGGCAAATTCCTTGCCTAGCACACAGAAGGTCCAGAATTCAAACCCCCGCACCACACACAGAAAAAGAAAAAACAAAACAGAAAGAAGCTTTCTCCTTCGCTGCTGAAGAATTTGAATTATATTTTTATTTATCATATTATGTCAAAGAACTGATGCATGCCTACCGCATCACTTTGATTGCTAAGGGGGAGAACAGTAGCATGCAGGACACTGAGCAGTCTAGTAAAAGCTTTGACATACTATATTTATATATGTAAATAGTTTCAATGAGCTGCCATTATTAAATCATAAGGGCAGAGAATTCCAAATAAGTACATTTCCTTACAGGAATCAGTCATAGAGATGTACTAAACCCTTCTCCAAGACGAAACTGTCCAGGCATAGTGGCACACACCTGTAATCCCAGCATTTGTTGAGGCCAGGTCAAGAGGATCGCCATAATTTCAAAGACAGCCTGGGCTACATAGTGATACCATATCTCAAAAAACAAACAGACAAACAAACAAACAAAAAAACCCTACTAAAAACAAAACTCTCTTTTCCACCCCCTTTGATTAAGCCAATCTTATAACTTTTCCTTATTATATAATCATATGGTTAATTTATTTCAAGGGGATATTTTGTATAATAATTTGAACTTTGAGTCAGACTTCAAAAAGTAGATTGAGCTTTTGAGGGAAAAGTACAAGTAGTTACTGGAATGAAAGATTTCCAAACCCACTGATGGGAGATGTAAAAAATGTAAAATCTACTGGTAATGAGAAGTTTAAACATTTTTCAAATGCAATTCTCCCTAAACTTTGTGTTGATTTTTTTCTTTCATGAAAAGGACAGTGTTTTGTAGATTGTAATGCAGATTTAAGGTTTAATGGTTTTCATTTTATGGCCTTAAAAAAAACTTACATTTTAAATTTTACTTTTCAAAGCAAAATTCCAGAAAATAATCAGCTTGTGATATTTATGTGTATTTTTAAAAACTAATTTGATGTTTGATCAAGGAAGATTTGGAGCCTGGAGATTTAAAAATTCATACCTGGTCCTTTGTGGTGCTTACAAAGAGAGCATTTGTCCTTCATACTAAGGCATTTGTTGATATAGGAAATTGTGTTCTTCTGTTTTTCACAGTTATTCCATTGCCAATGATTGTAATGTATCTCTCGTTGGGCACATTGAGAACAAATGGATTTGCTTGATGCTTGCATTTTATCTTGCTTTATTTAGGAGTTATATTTCTCTAGTGGAATGTTGGGTACGGTATAGCTGTGTTAATTTGTTGTAATGGTGATATAATGGGTATTTGCATGCATTTAGAGAAACTTGGTGATAACAGAAGTGAATAGGAAGGTTTATAGGAAATAGCTTAGGTTTAATTGGAAAAAAAGGTGACTTTTTTACCCATGACAGTTTAGAGCTTATGAAGTGATTAAATTCTTTTCTCGGTTTTCTGTTTGTTGGTTTGTTTTTCACTTAAATCTTTGGCCATCACAGTGATTATTTCTAGTATTAGTCATAGATATTAATACTTTAGCATGCCATGATAAACTATTCCAAAAATCATAATCCTTTCTACTTTTTCTCTCTAGTATGTTAAAAGATGACTTAAAACTAAGCAGCAGTGAAGACAGTGATGGAGAACAGGTATGTCTACTAAATCATTTCCCCTTCTCATACAGTATTTATTTGTATTTTACTTTATAAAAGAATAATAACGTTTATGAGCCAGTTGTTTGAAATATGTTCTTTTCATAAATTTCCTGACACTGGAATGTTGTAGTTTTCTCACATTGTGCATAAACTTTTATCTTTTTCATTGTTTTTTCTGTTTTTTTGGTGCTGGGGATCAAACTCTAGAGCTTGCACTTGCAAAACAGGTGGCAGCACCACTGAGCTACATCCCTGGCCCTTCGTTGTTTTTTTCTCTAATATTTAGTATGAGTCAGAACATATTCATGAAGAAGGAAATTATTGACAAATACTAACAAATATTTTTAATGTAGGTGATGAAATCATTAGGTAAAAACACTATATTAAGGAAATAATCCTTATGTTAGCAGTTTTTTGTTTGTGTTTTTGTTTTTGTGGTACTGGGGATTAAACTCCAGACTTTGTGTTTGCGAGGCAGGCACTGTGCCACTGAGCTAAATCCCTGGCCCAACAAATTTTTAGTTAAAGAGTTCAGATACTATTCACATTAAACAAATAGAGTACTATTTGCTCATTCACAGATTTTCTTCTTGTGTTTTAATTTTAGGATTGTGATAAAACAATGCCAAGAAGTACACCAGGAAGGTGGGCATCTTTTTATTTTGTTTTATTTGGAGAGGTAAGGTCAGCCTGATCAACATTGTTAATGTTATGATAAATGGCCTTATAAAGTAAATATTGGCAATTGTGATGGTGGTTTTAGAATTCTATAAATTAATACTTAAAACTAGGTGTTAAATCATAAATTAGACCTTTAAACTGAGTGAATTTATGATATGTGAATTAGACCTCACACTTTTAAAATTGGGAGTGTTAATAGCAGAGTAGCACATCAGACACTTGTTTAGGAAAGTGTTGATTTCATGGATAACGAAGTTCTAGGCTAATTAAATTGTAATAGCTTAGGCAGACATTGCAAATAAAGTTGGTTGTCAGATTTGGGTGATTTTCCTATTGTCACTGTAAAAGAAACTTTTCATCATTTATGTTTTACCTCCATTAGCAACTCTGAACCTTCACATCATAATAGCGAAGGAGCAGACAATTCCAGGGATGATTCTAGCAGCCATAGTGGATCTGAAAGCAGCTCTGGATCTGACTCAGAAAGTGAAAGTAGTTCCAGTGACAGCGAGGCCAATGAGCCGTCTCAGAGTGCCTCTCCTGAGGTAAGAGGGTTCTCAGGACCCTTAGCAGTATCTTGTGGAGACCTCTTGAGATGCAAAAAGTGAAGAAGGACAGAGGTTACATATTTTGACAAAAGACAGTTGAATTGTTAATCATTTTGGGGGGCGGTACCAGGGATCAAACTCAGCCTCTTGCACTTGTGAGGCAGGCGATAGAACCACTGAGCTAAGTCGTCCCTGGCTCTGAATTGTTTATCTTGAAAAAAAAAAACCTAAATACTTCATTTTCTTTATTATTTGAACAAATATTTTTCATAGATTGGTAACTACTTAAGGTCATATTATGGGTCAATAAAATAATAGATTGAAGGTTGGTAGCTGTCAGGATTGAACCCAGGGTTTCATGTGTAATAGACAAATACTTTACCACTGAGCTACATCCCCAGCTCCAAGTATTAGATTTCTTAAGCCTGGTCTTTTGTGTGTCTCCATGGAAGTTTATATTACATTGGTATTGTAAACAATATAAAATGAGTCATATAGTATAATTTTATTGTAGATTAAAATGTGGTTTAAAAAGTATTTTTTTCTCTGGGCATGGTGGTGCACGCCTGCAATCCCAGCACTTGGGAGGCTGAGGCAGGAGTATCACTGAGTCCAAGACCAGCCTGGACTACATAGTGAGTTCCAGGTCAGTCTCAGTCTCAACTCCATAATGAGACCCTGTCTCAAAAACAAAACAAAACAGTCTTTTTTTCTTTTTGCCAGTTTTGCTAGCACACACCTTTAATACCAGCATTTAGCCTGAGGCAGAAGGATTGCAAATTTGAGCCCAGCCTGGCTAGCTTAGTGACTTAGCAAGACCCTGCCTCAAAATGAAGGGAAAAAGTGGGCTAGAGATGTACCTCAGTGCCAGGCCTCTGGGTTCAAGCTCCTCCAGTAAGGGAAGAGGGACTTAAAAATCTCTCTTGGTGTGCCAGAGGTTTGGCTCAGTGGTTCTGGTATCTGCCTCGCAAGCACAGGGGCCCAAGATGGATCCCCAGTACCAAAAAAAAAAAAAAAAAAAATCTCTCTTGTTGCTTGATAATGCTTTTCAAATTGGATTCCAAACAGGGTTGTCTGCTATTTAAAGGCCATGTATAACAGTAAGCCTATCATCTTTATTTTATTTTGGTGCCAGAGATTGAACTTGGGACCTTGTGCTTGCAAAGCAGCGCGGAACCACTGATCTATATCTCCAGCCCAAGTCTGTCTTCTAATTCGAGTGATGAGAGCTGATAGTCTTTCACCCTGTGCTTCAGTCCAGTCAGAACCTTTAAAAGCAAATACTTTAATTGCACCCAAAATTATATTTTTCTTATTCCATGACATTATAAAGGAGAAAGCTTCAATATTAAAAGAAAATAAATATTTCTCTCTTTTTCAGCCTGAACCACCACCCACAAACAAGTGGCAACTCGATAACTGGTTGAATAAAGTAAACCCACATAAAGTTTCACCAGCTTCTTCTGTAGATAGTAACATTCCATCATCTCAAGGCTACAAAAAGGAAGGCCGAGAGCAGGTTACTGGGAATAGCTACACTGAGCCAGGTGGGCCTAAAGAAACCAGTTCTACTACTCCTGGACGAGACTCCAAAACCATCCAAAAGGGATCAGAAAGTGGGCGTGGGAGGCAGAAATCTCCTGCACAGAGTGATAGCACAACACAAAGGAGGACTGTAGGCAAAAAACAACCTAAAAAAGCTGAGAAGGCAGCTGCTGAAGAGCCTCGGGGAGGCCTGAAGATAGAAAGTGAAACCCCGGTAGACATGGCTGCCAGCATGCCCTCCAGCAGACACAAAGCAGCCACCAAAGGCTCAAGAAAACCTAATATAAAAAAGGAGTCCAAATCTTCCCCTCGGCCTACAGCAGAGAAAAAGAAATACAAGTCAACAAGTAAATCTTCCCAGAAATCAAGGGAAATCATAGAAACAGATACCTCGTCCTCAGATTCGGATGAAAGTGAAAGCCTTCCTCCTTCCTCACAAACTCCTAAGTACCCCGACAGCAACAGGACTCCTGTGAAACCCTCCTCTGTGGAGGAAGAAGATAGCTTTTTCCGGCAGCGAATGTTCTCTCCCATGGAAGAGAAGGAACTCCTTTCACCCCTCAGTGAGCCTGATGACAGGTATCCACTCATTGTGAAGATTGACCTGAATCTCTTGACAAGAATACCAGGAAAGCCTTACAAAGAAACAGAACCACCCAAGGGAGAAAAGAAAAATGTGCCAGAAAAGCACACAAGAGAGGCTCAGAAGCAAGCCTCGGAAAAAGTTTCTAACAAAGGAAAGAGGAAACATAAGGTTTGTAAAGATTGTTGTTGTTCATTTTGAAACATCTCTATCTGAAATGCTCCGGAAATTTCAGTGAGTAGGTCCTAAGTTATAAGAGAAAGTAGTGCAATGAACCCAAGGACCAGTTGAGACTACATGTAGGAGCAGACTCTTGGGGATTCTGTGCTGTCTCCGGTAGAGCAGAATAGTTTTTAACTAAGAAGCGAGCCAGCTCTGTTGACAGTATATGATGGCCAGAGTAGAGAAGAGGCATTTGCAACATTCTTAATTTGGTTTTGTGTGTTTCTAGTTGGGATATAACCAGTTTTTCTCTTCTATTATCCCCCGACCAAGTCACACTTTAAGATTACTGATTAAATCTGGCTAAAATGGTTAACTCACAATTTTGATACTCTTGAGAATTTCACCCACCCACTACACACATCTTTGCGTAGCTTTTTTTTTTTTTTTTTTTTTTTTTTTTTTCCAGAGAACCAACATGAGACCTTGCAGTTGCGAGGCAGCCACGGTGCCATGAACTACTTCCCCATCCCCTCTATGCCTAGCTTTTTTCCCTTAATGCTAGGTGCTCACAAACATCTGCTGGGGCTGGAGGCTTGGCTAGTGATAGAGCGCCTGCCCAGCATGTGTGAGGCTCTTGAGTCCTGAGTACCACAGTGGGGAGACCCTGCTGGACATCATAAGCGCTCATTCCTCAGTGCTTCCAAGATAACTTGGGGACAAACCTTGGTACATAGTTAAGGTTAGCTTTTTATAGGCCCAGGAAATAAGAAAACTCATGAATATTAAGATTTAAGGATAGTAGTCTTTTAAACATGCCGCGCTCAGTGGTGTGTGTCAGTAATCCCAAATAGGACTGAGGCAAAAGGAATAAAAATTTGAGGCCAGCCTGGATATTGTAGCCAGATCTGATCTCAAAAATAGTAATGAAATAAATATAAAATCCTCCCAATTCTTTAGGTTCGTGTGTGTGTGTGTGTGTGTGTGTGTGTGTATAATTCTCAAAAAGAAGTGCCTTTAAGTCAGATTTTGATTTTATAAAATGTATAACACCAGGAAACTTGATTATGATTTTTGAAACATGATTTTAATGAAGTGTCAGGGTCAGTTCATGAAGACAAAGCCAGTAGAACTGAGAAGAGACACAATGTAAGGCAATAAAAGTGGTGGATAGCATTTTCTCGCTTCTTCATTTGTCCATCTTTAATCATTTGTCCGGAGGAATGGACTCTTCTTAAGACAGAATATTTGTGTTCTTGTGCCTGGTATTTAGAGCAGTAGTAAAACTTAGATTCATCTACAACAGTCATATCAGTAATAGATCTACTGCTTTGGTTTTCAGCCAAAAAGATTTTTCAAACTCTTTGGGCTTAGCTGTAATGAAGAGGTGAAGCTATAATGCAGTGGAGATGTAGAAGGGTGGAAACTTCAGGACAGTGCTGGTCAGGATGTGAGCTAGTGCAGCTGCTCACATACAGTTTCATAGTTCCTCAAAAAGTTAACATGGAATGACTTTAAGTCTTAGTCACTTTCCTCACTGCTGAGACACAGTACCTGACAGCTGCAGTTTAAAGGAAGAAAGCTAAAAAGTCATCTCAAATGGCCGTGGACTGTTGAACAGATAACTAAAATGTCATATGTCCATTATTCAGCTGTAAGTGTGAAATACTGATCTATAACACAAGATTGGCCCTTACAGAAAATGTGCGCTAAGTGAAAGCAGCCAGACACAACAGGCCATGGGTGTGTGATTGTGTTTATATGTGACACCCAGAATCTATAAAGACAAAATGTGTAGATTAGTGCTTGGGTCTGTGGGGAGAAGAGAGTGGAGAAAGAATGCTGATGGGCATAGACTGTCGTTCTGGGGTGCTGGGATCGATTGAGGTCATGGTTCTGCTACTATGAATATACCAAGTGCTGTAGAATGTGTCCTTTCAAAGCTTGAGTAAGTTTATGGAATACCTTCTCCAAAATCATTACCTAAGAGAAAATGCCATCTAAAACTATAGGGAATCTGTTATATATCTGGAAATTCTGTGTATCTAAAATAGACCTTTCTCAGCCTTAAGACCTTCATTATTATGCACTGTTTGAGATGTTCTCCTTCTCATCTTATTTCTGAGGATTTATCAGGCGTAAACTGGGAACTAGTGCTCAAAGCAGAGGTTAGATGAAAAAAAATCAGACCCAGTAGCTGCTGTTTTCCATTTTCCATCCAGAATGAAGATGATAACCGAGCCAGTGAGACCAAAAAACCCAAAACAGAGGACAAGAACTCATCAGGCCACAAGCCATCCAGCAACAGAGAGTACGTCTCCGAAACATGTTGCCAGCCAGAGTTAATATGTGTCTGTCATTTGGTACTGGATGCTTTCTAACATGTTGTCACGGATACTACACGTGTGCTATGCTAAATAATGGGAGCTTTTGCATTTAGCCAGTGGGATTGGAAAGCATTTAAGATTTACTTTTTCCTTTCCACTTTAATAGGATAGAGGTGGATATGAGTAACAGTTAAAACTTTATCGCTTTCTGGGTAGATGGCAAGATTATCTCTAACTTACTGGAGACGTGTTGCTAACTTGTGAACGTTAATCTCTCTATCATTCATTTGTTTTCAGTCATTATTAAGGGCTAACTGTGTATGGCAGGTTACATTTTGAAACAGTGTACACCTGTGGAGAAAAAAGAGAGGAGGGATGAGGAAAAAGAAAAGATACCCACCAGCCCTTACCATATTCAGTCTCATTTCATTTTACAGTCAAATGTATCCTAGTAATCATATGGTGCAAATAAAATTTTTTTTGACAGTGAGTAAAGAGAAAGGAAAAAAATCCATCCTCCCCTATTACTGTGTGGAAGATGAAGGTGGCATTTATTGTATTTGACAGGTCATCTAAACAGAGTGCTGCAAAAGAAAAGGAATTGTTACCTTCACCTGCTGGCCCTGCACCTTCAAAAGACCACAAAGCAGAGCATGGCTCCCGGAAGAGGACTATTAGTCAGTCATCTTCCTTAAAGTCAAGCAGTAACAGCAGCAAGGAGAATAGTAGCAGCAGCAAGAACAGTTCCTCCGCATCAAAGCAGAAAAAGACTGAAGGGAAAACTTCCAGTAGCTCCAAGGAGGCTAAGGTACAATATCAGGGACTTGAGCTTTTCAAAAGCCTCTCTCCTTGTTCTGTGATTTCCTTAGGGTAACACTGTGCTTTGAAATTTTTGTAAACATCTCATAAAATTCATAGGCGTATACATTTTACTCATGCTGTGTGAGAATTTTGAAGATAAATGTATATAATCTAAGATCATGAAAGCAATGAGCAAGCTGTCCACATGCCTATTAATTCAGACAGAAACTTGGAAATGTAGGCCATGACGTTTTAAAAACAAGCACCAAATGATTCCAGTGCTTAGACTGAGTACGTGTGTATGGTTTGCAGTGGGCTCTTGATTTCTTGGAATTAGACTTTCCAAGCAAGTTACATCACGTAAGGTGACAAAGTAGCCACTTGACTCTGATTCTTTTTTTACTTTTTTTGGTACCATGGATCAAACTCAAGACCTTCTGCTTGCAAGGCAGGTGGCAGCACCACTGAGCTAAATCTCAGGCCCTTGACTTTGATTCCTGAAGCAGGAAAAAAAAAATTAGCTGAGCTAACTCTGAAATTATTACAGAATTATGTGCACAATATAGAAAAATATTCTTCATGTCTGTGGATGAAGATTTGGATCTCATCGGGAGCAAACAGTATGTTAGACAAAATTTTAAAAAAAAAATTTTTTTTTTTTGGTGTTTTGAGACAGGGTCTCACTGTGTAGTTGAGGCTGACCTGGAACTCACTGTGTAGCCCAGGCTGGTCTTGAACTCACAGCAATCCTCCTGCCTCAGCCTCCCGAGTGCTGGGATTACAGACGTGCATGCGCCATCATGCCCGGCAGAAATCCTTAAATTTTAAGACTATAATTCACTGGATTATTATTTGTGACTCGAGTGAGTAAAGTTTGAAACTTGAAAAATCAGACTGACAGAACTGTGATCCTTACTAAACATGGTAAATTTTTAAAATTGAGGTCGTTCACATTGTGACAAACTTCTCAAACAGAGATGTACAGAAGATGTACAGCCAGATGCCCTTCTGAAGTAATGTGGAGTATTGGCCTCATTTCCTGAGGACATTGCTCTGTTAGCTTTCTTCCCTGTTCCAGTTCACTGGCTCTTTCTCCATTTGCTATCCTCTAAAGTATAGGAGTTAAAAGGTCTCTGCAATTTTGTTGTTGTTTTTGGCGACAGGGTCTCTCTGTGTAGCACAGGCTGGCCTCAGACTAGCAGTGAGCCTCCTGCTTCAGCCTTCCAGGTGCTGGGACTTACAGGCATGCGGCATCATGCCCGTTGCTTATAATTGTTTCTTAAACCTTCTGGTGTTTTTTTTTTTTAAATGAAAATGCATTGATTGATTGATTGGTACTGGGGATCAAACTCACGAGCTTGTGATTGCAAGGCAGGTGGCAGAACCATGGCCCATTAAAATGTGTTTATTAACTGAGCTTATCTAGAACTGTATCTCATACATAGTTAAAGATCACTGTCTGAGGCTAGGGATTTAGCCTTGTGGCACTGTGCCTGCCTCACAAGCACAAGGTAGCAAGTTCGATTTCTAATACCTGGGGGGAAAATTATTTGTGTGTGTGTGTGTGTGTGCGCGCACACGCACACACACATACTCCCCTGTCTTTCTCTTCCTTATGAAGAAAGTTCCTTCAGTAAGTTTGTCCTTCCTGAAAACAGGTATTTCTCTGTCTGTTCTCCAGTGCTTAACATACTTACTAGGTAATTCGGAAATACTTGTTGGTTCAGATGGAGTCTTTGGCACTCTCTTCTTTTCAACAAAATATAAAATTTGCTTTTACCATTTTGATGTTAAGTGCTTATGATACTTGACAGTTATTAAACTTGTTAATGCTAGTCTTTGGCAGTTTTAATTTAGACAGTTACATGAGTTTGGTGAAGAAAAATCTGTGACTTAGGAAATAGGCTACTTTTTTTAATCAGCTAAAGAAAATTAACCTAGAAAAGCAAAATTGTATGTAATTTTTATAGGAGGAAAAGTATGTTGAAATATGTGGAAATTTTTTTTAGTTTCAAAATAACTTCAGTTTTCCTTAAGTAAATGTAAATATAGGCATTTTATAACATCAACTTTAACATAAAGAATTTAGCATTTCTCAAATTCTGTTTTCGTTTCTTAAAATAAACCTTAATATTGTACATGGACCTGAAAAGTTCTTACAAGACAGAAAAAAACTATTACATGGTCCCTTTTAAGGAGTTTTTAAGCAGAAATGTAAATGACACATTGTCAGGTTTTTCTCCTGTTGAAATACACATGTATTGGGGATACTTTATAGTATTTTACTGTAGGAAAATATACATTGGTCTTATTAAGGATAGGGCTGTATAGAAGGCATTTGGAAAGAGAGAGCCCTTGTATAATGAAATCCTTGATAAAAAGCAGAATAAAGTTTAAAAGTGGGTGAACTTTGAGAATCAGCAGATCAGATCATACATCAAGAGGTATGAACTTAGATAACTTACTTAACTAACCTCTTTAATGCTGCTTTTTTAAAAAATTCAGTATAATAATAATAATACCTATTTTTTAGAGTTGTTGAAGGGTGAACTATGCCAACTACTTAGTTAACTTAGTGCCTGATAAAGATTAAGTGCCCAGTAAATATTATAGCTGTTTTCATTTACCAGTAAATGTTTCCGTAAGTTCTACTGCTGTTTTAATATGGCTTGTGTCTTATATTTCCTTTTTTTTT
>NW_022900921.1:3889405-3898730 GCF_012274545.1 Fukomys damarensis | reverse complement strand
TTTTTTTTTTTTTTTTTTTTTTTTTTTTTGGTATCAGGAATTGAACTCGGGACCTTGTGCTTGTAAGGCAGGCGGCAGAACCACTGAGCTAAATCGCTGGCCCTGTGTGTCATATTTCAACAACTACCTAGCCCAGTGCCTAACTCATAGTAAATTCTTAATAAATACAAGAATGAATGTTTTGGTTACATAATAAAATGAATCCATTTTGTTAAAAGTTTACATTATAAAGTTTTTTAAAGTTTTATAACAATGAAATTAATACCAAAAACAGTGGAATTGGCTGGGATGGCACCTGCCTGTAATCCCAGCACTTAGGAGGCTGAGGCAGGAGGATCACAAGTTGGAGGCCTGGGAGGGCTACATTGAGTTCAAGGCCAGCCTGAACTACATGATGAGAAAAAGAAAACAAAAGATAGTCTCAAAAGAAAGACGGTTAAAAGACTGTCTCAAAAAGAAAACAAAGACAGTGGAATTTTGCTTTCATTTTAGCAGTGGGTGAGGAAATACTGTTAGCTTAATTTTAAATCTCGTCACAGTTTTCAACATAATATATATATACATATATATATATTTTTTTGTTGTTGTTGTTAGGAAAAGGCTCCAAATACCTCTTCTAATTGTCCATCTACACCAATTCCTGATAATTCTAAGCCTCGGAGAACGAAGCTTGCCTTTGATGACAGGTGAGATAAATAGATTTTTTAAAATGTATTTAAGAAATGATTCCCAAGTCACCGGTAAAAGAAACTTGTTTTAATATCTGTCAGTGACCAGAGGTCTCCTGTTTGTGTGTGATCCACAGAATATTTCGGTTTAACTTGAAAGCACCCTCTAGCCCTAGTCTAGTGCTGCTCCTTTAACAGAACTGCATGGTCCTTGGTGGGTGAGGATGAGGCGTACTCCAGCAGGCGGTCACTGTTGCTGACACCACTGTAACCACTGTAATGCTGTTTAAATAAGTATTTTCTTGGCTAAAGAAAAGTAGAGTTGTTGCTTGCTGAATTTTTTTGTTGAAAAATTCTCCTATCTAGGTTTTACTTTGTCCTTGTTTTTTAGATAGTGTCTGACTGTAGTCCAGGCTCATTTTGAACCTGCTGTGTAGCCCAGGCTAGCCTTAAATTGTCAGTCCTTTCACCTTAGCCTTCTGAGTGCTGGGATTACAGGGTGTCCCAGCATGCTTAGTTTTTATTTACTTTTAATCTTTAAAACAACTCAAGAGAGTTAGTAGTTAATACTAGGGAGCTTGAGCCAGATATGGTGGTCCGTGCCTTTAATCCCAACTACTCGGGAGACTGAGTTAACAGGATCCTAAGTTCAAGCCCAGTGTGGGCTTAGAGAGACCCTATCTCAAAATAATATATATATTATAATACCATATATACGTAAGATATTATATCATATATAGAAAAAAGCTGAGGGTGCAGTTCAGTAGGAGGGCCTGGATTCAATTCCCAGAACTGCAAAAAATAAATATGTATATACACACAGTCAACCATATTAGGGAGCTTTAGGGAGCTTGGTTTCTGTTTTCCTGAATAAAACATTTGCCATGGGTGTAAATTATTAACCTGTTAAAAACATTTAATCAAAAAAAATGAAATGAATGTTTAATGATGTTTGTTTTCTTTACTTGAGAATATGAAAACAGTATTACTTGAAACTGAAATGAACTAGTGTTATCTTAAAATATTTTTCTATTTTATTTACAATGAAAATTTACATTGCAGAAATTACTCAGCAGACCATTATTTACAAGAAGCAAAAAAGCTGAAGCACAATGCAGACGCTTTGGTATGTACATGCTCTTGCACTTACGTGGTTAATCAGCTTAGCTTAAATCCCCTTTGCTGTTTGACCTTGCCGTGGCTGCTCTTCATGCCTGCTGCTCTCTCTGTAGTCTGACAGGTTTGAGAAAGCGGTGTACTACCTTGATGCTGTGGTGTCCTTTATTGAGTGTGGGAATGCACTGGAGAAGAACGCTCAGGAGTCCAAATCCCCCTTCCCTATGTATTCAGACACGGTGGAGCTCATCAAGTGAGTGGAAAACTTCGCTACCTTGTCAGCAGTGGCGTTTCTCGGGTCCCTTTGAAAGGGATTGATATAAGCAAACACATAAACCGAAGAGGATACTTAATCCTTTTTCCTGGGAAAAGGACACCTAGATGTCTTAGTGGGTGTTTTATTTAGGTTTGATCCAAATGTTTGAGCACAAAGGACGTCATAAGATCAAAGGGAGCCTCTTAAGATGAGCTCCGGCCCAGTGCTTTTAGATATATTTGTTACTTTATATGCAGTGGTGTTCTTTGGTTCCTTGTTTATTAAGCGTATTCTATTTTGTCTGCAGAATTGTTAAAATAATTCTCAAGTATTCTGCTTATCACATATTTATCTTAATTCACAGATACACTATGAAGCTAAAAAATTACTTGGCACCAGATGCTACAGCCGCAGATAAAAGACTGACAGTGCTTTGGTGAGTGTGGATTCTGGGCTGTCTTCAGTGACAGGCGGTTCCTTGATAAATTGTGCTGTGTATGCTCTGAGAGTAGCTCATGCATCGACCTTCTGTAATCCTGTCGCCAACCTGTTCTGTTAAAGCATCAAGCAGGAAATGTCTTGAAATTCCTACTGAAAGATTAAAATTGTTGTCAGTCTATCTCTGATCCATTGATGTTTTGATGAAAGCCCTGCTGTGGGGACTAATACCGGAACTCTTCATTCAATTAAAGAGATCGCTGTGCGAGCTCTTCTTTTGGTACCCTCTCTCTCCATTCACGTATATCTCCTTTTCTTAGGAGGAAAAGATGTGACTTGTTTGCTTTGTCCCTAGCCAGGGAAATATCATTTCACTTATTTTAGTTTACCTGTGTGTGTACTGAACACTGGGAATGGATCTGTGAATTAATCTGACGGTCCTATTCATCATGGTGTTTATAGTCTAGTTTGAGGAGACAAATTAAATAACCATGTAAGTATATAGGTTAAGTATTTTGAAAGAACAGTCTATGTTAGAAGAGTAAAGATAGGCAGACCTGTCTGTAGTTGGAAAGAACAACAAACTGTGTTTGTGTGTTCCATCAGAGTTATAATGTTCATTATTTTGTTTCTTAATTTTTGGATTATTTATAGTTTGGTCTGGAAACTCTATCCCTTAGCAGCTTTTTAATATGTTACTGTGATCTATTTATTGGTGTCCAGTGGATGGTGGTTTGGTTTCTAAATGTCAGCAACTAATGGGAGGCTAACCCTTGGGTTTTAACCATGTCCCTTGGCTGTGCGGTATACTACCATGAGAACACACCTTCTGGTTATGTCTAAGGCTTAGTGTTAGTGACATTGCTGAGGTCTGCTCACATTTCAGTCTTACAATCTTGCAAGAGCCAGTTCTCCAGTCTTGCACAGTGCAAAGGTTGTCTGTGCATTTGTGGCCAGAGTCTTCTGTCCTGGTAAATAAGTTGCCTTTTCCATTGGCTAGCCTGAGATGCCAGTCTTTGCTGTACCTGAGGCTATTCAAACTGAAGAAGGAAAATGCTCTGAAGTACTCAAAGACATTGACAGAGCACCTGAAGGTAAGTACGCAAAAGAGAAGGATCTATTTCCCGGGAGATAAAACTTTTGAAGTCTCCCATTCCTACTCTGGAAGTTCTCCCATATATAGGCATGACAGATGAGGGCAGGAGCTACTGTTTCAGAACTTTCAAATATGTCTGAGGTTTTGGGGTAAAGTTTCAAAACGTATGTATATCTGATTGTAGAATTTATGTAGTTGTATGCAGCAGCCATATTTATCTCTGAAGTGATCTTTATTTCCAGTACCATGCTTCTTTAAACTGTTATTTTAGTTTTCTAACACATTTTCCAGCTTTTTTCAGGTCAGCACCACATAAATGCTCCTGAAAGTCTGCTCTGGTTATGACTTGGAGCCCCCACTAGTTCACTGTTGTCCTTATGTTTAGGTCTGTACTGCTTACCCAAGCCTATAAGATCTTTAAGGTTTCTGTCTTTCTTACTCCTTTTTTAGACCTCTGCTTTAGGCAGACTGTATGGGTCACATACGTCCTTCTTTCTGCCTCCTCTTCACACAGAGTGTGACTCATCTCCCTATGTCGCTTCCCCATCCTTTTGTCTGAGTGTTACACATTATTCCCTTGCTTCTTCATGCCGTCTTGTAGGACATCCCATCTCTTACTGAGTAGCATCTTTCTGTTGTGCATACACACGCACACGCGCGCACACACACACGCACGCATTTTAGTGTATTCAGTTGGTGCAGCTTCATAAGATGAGCTCTGGCCCAGTGCTTTTAGATTTATTTAGAACTTTATATGCAATGGTGTTCTTTGGTTCTTTGTTTATTAAGTGTATTCCATTTTTTTCTACAGAATTCTTACAATAATTCTCAAGCACCATCCCCTGGCTTAGGAAGGTAGGTCAAATTTTATTCCATGAAGTATTCTTTGCAGCAAGTGTGGTAGCACATACCTTAAGCTAAGCACTTTTAGAGGCCGAGGCAGGAGGATTGCAAGTTTGAACTGAAAGTGGGCTAGTTAGTTGAGACCCTTTACCTGAAAATTTAAAAAGAGCTGGAAATGTAGTTGAGTGTGAAGGCCCTGAGTTAAAACTCCAGTGCTACATTCACACAATAATCGTTTGGAGCAGGTTTACTTATATATGATATGGAAATGGAATGGCTAGAGATCACCTCTTCCCAAAACCGGAAAAAGGGCAGCTAGTTTTACAAATTAAAATAATGTTGAGTAAAGTACTGTATTCATTCCTTCTTCATTAATTGATGCTGGGAATCCAACCCAGGCAGGGCTTTGTGCACACTAAGCACATGTTCTACCACTGAGCTACACCCGTCCCAAAGAAATTTTAGTTACTTTTTTCTGATTTGTGAATTTAAAATGTAAATTAATATGGTCATAGACTGATTAGAGATGAGGCATTTTACCTGCAAATACTTGAATTTTTTATGTGTTTTTTATTTGTTTTGCTTTGGTACCAGGATTTGAATTCGGGACATTGCACTTACAAGGCAGGCAGCAGCACCACTGAGCTCTCTCTCTCCCTCAGATACTTGAATTTTTAACAACACTTGAGCCCTTCTCACCGTTTAATTTTTGCAGTTACTTGGATTTATTACAGTGGGCTTAACTTTTTTTTTTTTTAACAGTGGCCTTAACTTTGTTTAAGTCTTGGCATTGCCAGAATTAGGTGGCATGATTGTAGCTTTTCCTCTTTCCTCACATGCATCACACTAATCCCAGCCACACTCAAAAAGAGGCAGAACCTATGAAACCTTTTTTTTTTTTTTTTTTTTTTTTTTTTTTTTTTTTTTTTTTTATGTTTCTGTTATGTTTATATGAATTGACTTTCAGTCTTTGCCCTTTTTTAAATTTTCCTGACTAAATTTGTAATACTAAAAGTACAGTTAAAAATACAAACAAATAGATTTCTTCCCCAGCTTTTGTTTGGTTTGTTGTCATAATTTGGGCAGTTTCACAAATTTTAATACTACCAAAATGAACTGAAAGATTTTAAAACTTGTTCAGAAATACTTGATTGTCAGGAAGCTTGAGGTGATTGCAGCTGATTTGGGTGAGGGCTGTACCTCTTAGTTCACTGAAGAATTTTGTTGAATCAGGAAAGTGCTAGAAATTATGCAGCTCAAGAAAAGGTGTTCTCACCTACTACCCCAATTTTGGGGGTTGTGAATTCCGTCCACCCTTTTACAAAATGATCTGAAAAATAGGTTAATTACATGCCCACATGGTGGGGAATATTGAGCTAGACTGGGGAGAGAGCTTCGAAGGTTTGAGCTACTACTAACATGGTATTAAGACTTCTTCAGCCATCTCTCCTTCCTCTTTCTGTTGTTGTTCATTAAAACAAAATATCTATAGCCAGGCGTGGTGACACATGCCCGTCATCCCAGCACTTGGGAGGCTGAGGCAGGAGGATCACTGTGAGTTTGAGACCAGCCTGGGCTACATAGTGAGTTCCACGTCAGTCTCAGCTACAGAGTGAGAACCTGTCTCAAGCAACAAAAACAAACAAACAAACAAACAAAATTAATGTATGTAGCGTAATCCACGACCTTTGGTACAATGGTACCTCAGTTCACGAACTTAATTTTTTCCATGATTTTGGTCAAGAAATTGGACAAGAACTGAATCAAATTCAATGGTTAGGTTTAGTGTTAACAAAACTTATTTTTGTGGCAGAATTTATTGTAGTTCTCCTCCAGTTCAGTTTGTGGTCAGAAGCGTGGAAAGAATTGAGTTCATGAACTAGAGCACCCCGTACGTAGGAGAAATTGTGCTTCTCTGGGAACTTTTATAGCCTGAAAGAGTCCTCACATTGGAGCCAGCGCTACACTGACCTCACACTGTGCATCTGTCTGACTAGCTTCCTGTTTTCTCTGGTGTGTAGCAAAGCTGTTGGGATGCCTTCTCCTGTGTCTCCAAAGCTGTCACCAGGCAATTCGGGAAATTACTCTTCTGGGGGCAGTAGTTCGGCGAGTGGTTCTTCAGTGACCATTCCACAGAAAATCCACCAGATGGCAGCCAGCTATGTTCAGGTTACATCCAACTTTCTCTATGCCACTGAAATTTGGGACCAAGCTGAGCAGCTTTCCAAAGAGCAAAAAGGTAGGTGGAGTTCTAGATAAAGTTTGAAGGGTAGAACTGTTAAAAGGAACCTTTATGATTTAGTTAAGTGGTATGTGTGTTATTACCTAGTGGTGAGACGAGCTAAACTATCTTGGTTTAAGACGAGTATGTGTCTTTCTTGGTATATTCAGTGCACTTCACACTTTAACAGTGATATATTTTTGGGCACAGTGGCACATGCCTATAATTCCAGCACTTGGGATGCTGAGGCAGGGGGGTTGCCATGAATTTGAGGCCAGCCTGGGCCACATAGTTCACGGCCAGCCTGAACTATATATTGAGATCCTATCTCAAAAAACAAAAAACTGGGTCAGGGATTTAGCTCAGTAGTTCCACCGCCTGCCTCACAAGTGCAAGGTCCCGAGTTTGATCCCCGGTACTAAACAAAAAAAGGCAATGTGTCATACTATGGGATGATTAGTATTTGACTGTGAAAATAAAATTACATGGGTTGGGGATTTAGCTCTGTGGTGCTGCCACCTGCCTTGCAAGGGCGAGGTCCTGACTTCGATCCCTGGTACCAAATAAAAAATTGAAAAAATAAGATTACATTTAGATGTGTTACGCATTTGAGATGTTTAATATATAAGAAAGAACATTCGTACTGGATTTTTAGATCAAATCGAAGGCATTTATGTTATAAAAGAGACAATTTCATAGCTTTCCTTAAAATTAGGTTGAAGCCTTTCATCTTAAAAGTATTATTTGGGGCCAGGATGTATCTAAGAGGCATTGTGCCTGCTTAGCAAGCATAAGGTCTTGAGTTTGACCCCCAGTACCCTCCCCCTAAAAAAGTTTATTATTACCTAAACTAAGAACACTGAGAATTATAAAAGTATTTAAAGTTCTTAGGGGAAAGTACTGTGTGAACACTGGCTTATTGTAGGTTTTTTTTTTTTTTTTTTGCAAATATAAGTGCATAGCATTTATTCAGATAGATCGTTTGAAGAGAAAACCTAAAATAGCCAATGTCAATGTTGTTTTTATCACATAGTACTTAAATACAGTATGAACAGGCACTCTGATGTAAATGAAAGATGCACTCATATTCCTAAAAAGGAGAATAAGGTTAAACAGAAATGCAACATTTATCTTTTATGTTCTTTCATACTTAGTTTGTCATCACATTTTCCCTATCATCTCAAACACGCATTTTTATTTTTTTAAATAGTTGGATTTATGGGCCAGGGATTTAGCTCAGTGGTTCCGCTGCCTGCCTCACAAGTGCAAGGTCTCAAGTTTGATCCCTGTTACCCCCCCAAAAAAAAAAACCAGTTGGAGTTATTTCAGACACGACCCAAGCGAGGTATATACATGTAACATTTCATTGACAGGTCCTGTAAGTATCTTCCCCGCTCCACTTTTTTCTGGTGGGGGGAGCACATGCTATTGATGGGAACCTGGATTTAGAATGTCTTATTCTAGATTGGACTCATTACTTCCGTATGTTAATTAATTTGTTGTCTTTTCTGTCTCATTTTCTTTATACTGATAGTTACATCTTGAGGATTGATGAGGTTCAAGTACAGCTGGTTTGTGTGTGTGTGTGTGTTTCTCTTTTCTGTAGTGAGAACCAGGGCCTTCTACATGATGGCCAAGCGCCCTTCCACCAAGCTAGGCTCCAGCCCGCACGTGTTTTAGTAAAGATACTCCATGAACGAGTGATGCTGAACCTTTTAGAGACCGAGAGCCCAGTACTGCAACCCAAAACCAAAACTTTCTTCTTGTAAAGTGTCAACACTGCAGTTAAACCTCAATACTGAGGTTTTAGTTTAGAAAATACAACTCCTTTGTGATGCGTAGCTGCTGGGGTGACTTGGCTCATGTGCTGATGGAGAGGACTCTGCATGCCCGCTGCAGCACACGGACCTTAATTGTGCCACCACTGCCACAGGCAGTACACTGGATTTACTATTGCCGCACGTCAGGAGGCTTGTAATAATTGCTGTTTTTGTAATAAGTCTCATCAGTAGAGTTATTCAGGTGATATCAGCCAGATCATTCTGATGCGCAGTAGTCAAGGAACTTGAACTGAAAAGAAAGAAAGAAACCTTTAATTTATACTTGTGATATTCATTGATGAATATTGCCTAGGTCCGTGATTGTATTCGAAAATAGAAAATTCATCAGGAATTTTCTTTCTCCGCCATTATGTGTCCCATGTCATCTCCCCGTCACCTTGCCTTACGGTACCAGACATTGAGAACATAGGGTCTTGTGTGTGTTAGGCAAGTATTCTATCACTGAGCTATATCCCCAACTTTCATTAGGGATTTTCTATTCTGACTTTCCTGCATTTATTAGCTAGGATTCTGTAAAGATGGGCCTTCCAGGGCCTGGGCTTTAGCTCAGTGGTCCCACCACCTGCCTTGCAAGCACAAGGATCCAAGTTCGAAATCTGGAACCCCCCCCCAAATATGGGTCTTCCTTCAAATGTTTGGTTATTTCTTGCCTTGTTTAAAAAGCAGTATCTTCTCAGTGGTTCGGTGGCCTGCCTTGCAAGTGCAAGGACTCAAGTTCAATCCCCAGTACAAAAAAAAAAGGCAGTATCTTCAATAACTCTTTTTTTTCTCTGCATGTCTAAAAACACTGTTAATGTCTAGCCCTACATCCTTTTTTTTTTTTTTTTTTTTTTTTTGTTTGGGGGT
>NW_022900921.1:3875219-3889302 GCF_012274545.1 Fukomys damarensis | reverse complement strand
TTGAGCTTGGGTCCTTGCTAGATCCCCGGCTCACCTACATCCTTTTTTGTGTTCCCATAATTGCATTGGAATGAAATCCCAAGACAGTGTTCTCCCTTCCTATTTCCTTCACGTGCAACCATTATTTGTTCACATAGGAGGAATCCTTTTATTTCCATCCCTTGAGTTTTTAAACTACTGTCTGAAAATACAGGTGGTTTTTTGTTTGTTTGTTTGTTTGGTTTTTGTTTTGGTCCCAGGGATCGGATTTAGGCCTTGTGCTTGCGAGGCAGGCGGCAGAACCATTGAACCAAGTCCCCAGCCCTGAAAATAGGGTTTTATCAGTGGTACATAGCATACAATTACAGTAGAAAGGTTGGATGCAGAATGTCATAATTATCTCACCTCACAGGGGCTATTATGGGAAATAAGCAAAGAATATCTTCCTCAGATAACATTCTGTTAATGTGCTTTGTGATAATAAAAATGGGCAAAATTTTAAAAAATAAAGTAAAAGCTTCCGTTTTATGCCATTTGTTTCTTACATAAACAGTACATAGAGAATGTTTTGAGTAATCAAACAGAGCATTGTGTATGTGTATGGCACTAGGTCTTGATTCTAATGCTTAATAGCAGTTTACAAGTACTGTTAGTGGTATTCTGCATGTACTTATTTTTTGGTTTTGTTTGTTCGTTTGTTTTCTGGTTTTTTGATAAAGGGTCTTACTATGTAGTAGAGACTGACCTGGAATTCACTATGTAGCCCAGGCTGGTCTCGAACTCAGTCATCCTCCTGTCTCAGCCTTCAGAGTGCTGGGATTACAGCCCTGCGCCCCCACGTTCAGCATTCTGCATGTACTTATAACGGTTTTAGACCATGGATTCTCTAAAGTGTTGCATGACTTTGTGAATATCAATAGGGAGACAATGGGGATGCTTGTCCTGAGGCTGACTTATCAGTGGGTGCAGGAGGGTATGTGTTTTTACTTCATATGAACGCTGTTTTATTGTCTAGACTCAATTTTAAACAGAAGTTCAAAAAAGTGTGCATTATTTAATGAATGTTTTTGGTTTTCTAGAATTCTTTGCTGAACTGGATAAAGTAATGGGCCCTCTCATCTTTAATGCAAGCATCATGACAGATCTAGCTCGTTACACCCGGCAGGGACTACACTGGCTTCGCCAGGATGCCAAGTTGGTATCTTGAACTGAACACATTCTCGTTGCCTCTGATTTTCTCCACAACACTGTGTCACATCACAAAGGAAAACTGCCATAACAGGTCACCTCGTCAACACTAAGAATGAGGAATGGTTTTCTCCTCCTTGGTTCATGTGCTGTTGTTTATAACCCAAAGCCATCCTATCAGTTGACCCCTTCAATATTCCCAATGTGAAAAATTATTTAAATCCTGTTCAGTCTGCAGCACATTGATAAGATGGTTTAGTATCTGTAATATGATTGAAATTGTAGTTGCAATTTACAACTAACCAAGTGAAATTTTATTTATTGTAATTCTTTTAGGTTCCCAAATTGGGGCTTGTTTATAACTTAGTTATTTCTGCTTATAAATTTATTCTGTTGCACATTTAGTATAACTGTAATGTAAGCATTTTTATTTATATATTTTGGGAGCTTCATTACCTAAAGTCTTTTTGTGATAGCTCTTCTATGAGTAAAATAGGGAAATGTTCTATCTGTACTACCTGATACTATTTCAAATCTTATTGTTGTAAAATTTATGCTTAGTACTAAGCATATTCTTCTATACATGAGAAATCATTTAAATATGAGGTGACATTCAATGTGGATGTAAAAAAAAGTGAAATGTGTGATTTGGTATGCATTATTTCAAAAAGCTGTGAATGTGTTAATAACACTATAGCAATCACAAGGTGACTGTAACTTGCATTTAATGCATTACAGAAGAGAGCAGGCAGACTTCCTAGGAGAAGCATATTTTGAAGGGTTTCATGAAAGGACAATCTTACTCTTCGTGGATTTTGTTAAAACTCTTCTTTCTGTTGCTTATCATTTGACACTTAATTGAAGCAGAATAAGTTACTCTTGGAAAAGGATGATTTAACAACTCCTGAGGATTGCTGCCTACATCTCTTTAATTAATAACGTCCAAAGGTTTAAACCTCTTTGGAAAAAAATCTCCCCCTTACTTGCTTGTGATGCTCTGATACGAGCACACAGTGACTGATACTGCTCGTGTGTTTGCTTTTGCTGTACAACTTACAGTGCTAATGCCTGATGTAGAGATGATGAATTTCTCCATTTTAAAGGCCCCCATTACTGATGTATGTTTCTCTAGTATCAGAAAATTCACCCAGAAAAGTACCAACGGTTCCGTGTGAGCTCTTGGCAAAGGGGAGGAGCAGTGATAGAGCTTAAGAAGCCAGTGCCGTAAGAATTGTATGTCAAAGTACCCTTCCCTACAAGGTGCATATAGGAGTCAAGGGTGAGAAACGTGCCCTCTATACTTAGTTTTGAGTGCCCCTATCATGTCTGGTGTGCCTTAAATCTTACCTTTAAATGGAGACTTTGTGGATTGTTTACAGATAAAATTTTACACTAGGACTAGACTATCCATACATGGTTGGTCCTCTCCATTAGTAAGTTTTTCATTTTAAATTTTCCTTTAGGGTCATGTAAGGATTAATCCTTTTTAAAAAGTTAATGCTTTAGTACATGACTTAATCTAACTAACTGGGTAATGTTGCTTCACAAGAAATCGTTTGTCTCTTATTCCAAAACTGAACCTATCCAGTTGGGGAAGATGATGGCCCTACTATGTGTAGATAATTGGTGAAGAAAAGGGAAAGAAGGAAGAGAAGATCTCCAAGTCCAGTGGTGCAGTGAGTCCTCTGCTGAAGTCTCTGTTACACTTAACTTCTGAAGCTGGTGAACTCTCGTGGTCCTGTGGGTTCAAGTTTGTAGAGCTCTGATGGTTTTGTTTCTCGAGTTATTATTACATGCCATTGAAGAATGAGGTCTTCGAATTATGTTGAAGCTAACCTTTTTCTCTTGGAGAAATTGCCGGTGATGTCTTTTAATTTAATCTGTGTTCTAAGAATAGTTTTCTTTAAGAGAACAATTCCTCAGCAGTTATGGTAGTTCTTTAGTAGAAACAATAATCAAGTGTATGTACATCCTGTCTCTCTCTGACTTCTGTGACTCTTTCTTAAATTTGCAGTTCAGCAGCAGCCAGCAGGGTACCTCTGGAGTTTTCTGTGTGTCCCAAATGAGAGTAGGACCATTTCTGGGATCACACTGATGCTTCCTTACAGCAGAGTTTCCTGGTGTTTTATGGTGCTGCTTTCAGATACGTCTTCTTTACAACTGTGTTATTCTTGTAGAATGAATTTTGGAAGCTTTTCATTGTGGAGAGTTTTTCTACTATGTGATGATAGGCAGTGGATCAAAATCCAATCCTAAATAATTGAATTTTCAATGTCGTGGTCTGTAGAACTACCACTCCCCTCTCTGTCTTCTCGAATGCTCTGTGTCATCTGCTCCAGCACATATTTTGAACTCCTGTACAGGTGACCATTCCTCCCTTCTCAGTTGGTGTCTTCAGTATTTTATTTAAAAGTGAATTTAAAACTGAATTCGACAAGTGGCTAAAAACTTAGTCCAAGACTTGTACTTAAAACACAGTTAATTATGGAAATAGCATCTGTTTTTAAAAATTACTCAACTGACTGCTCTATAAGACCACACTTGTATGCCAGGAGGCGCAGCAGCCTTCACCACTGGAGTCTTTTCCGGCAACCAAGAGGCCAGTTGCGGCGGATGAAGCTGTCAGGGTAGTCTTGCCCAAGCTTGGCTGGGCCACGGGGAGTGCTCCCCACCAAATGAGTCCAGCTTCCACTGCCCAGCCCAGGCTCCCATCTGGCTGGAGAGCGTCCAGACCTTTCCTTGCCTCAGTGCCACCTGTTTCTGGGCAAGGAGCCAAGAAGTAAATTTTATAAGCAGTGAGTACTTCAGATAAATTTACAAGCTATAGCTGCTGAAGAGTGGAGAAGACTGAGCAGCACTGATTTTAAATCTCCAATGTAAAAGCAATTTAAAGTAACATGTGCACGTGCCTACATATGCCTGTGTTTCTGGGGAGATCTTGGACTAGGAATACAAAGGCATCTGGGCTGCACTTTGAGTGATACACTTGTGCTTTAGTAGATTCACTGTTTTAAATTGTTCATTTTTTCATGAAGGGTTTTAATCAACTAGATCAGGCAGCATCGTTTTGTATTTAACAGCAGAAACTTTGGAACATTAACTTTTAATGAATGTGCTTGCCTTGTGAAGCAAGAGC
The DNA here is from genome assembly GCF_012274545.1 of Fukomys damarensis. NCBI lineage: Eukaryota > Metazoa > Chordata > Mammalia > Rodentia > Bathyergidae > Fukomys > Fukomys damarensis. Next base: position 3,884,999 of record NW_022900921.1, on the reverse strand, counting down.
CTACAGAGGCACCTATACAAATGAAAGTTCTGGCTTTGGAGGCCAGTACTCGGTGGAGTTTCAGAGCAGTCGGTGACCGCTTCAGCCAGTGATTCTAGCTGTGTAGAGGGAGGGTATGCTGTGCACTCTTCCAGGTATGAGGGTGTGCAACTTTGGATCTTAAAAAATTCTGTACACATACACACTTTATATATATGTATGTATGTATGAAAACATGAAATTAGTTTGTCAAAAATGTGTGTGTTTAGTATTTTAGCTTAGTGCAACTATTTCCACATTATTTATTAAATTGATCTAAGACACTTTCTTGTTGACACCTTGAATAAAAATGTTCAAGGGTGCAATGTGTATTCTTTTAGATTGTTAAAGCTTAATTACTATTATTTGTAGTAAATTAACTTTTAAAATATATTTGAGCCCTTCTGTAGTGCAATAGGGCTCTTACAGGGTGGGAAATATTTTAATTTTCTGGTAGCTAATTGAACAAAATGGCTTCATTTTGTGTTTTGGTTTGTAGGAGTTTGCATCTGGATCCCAGGAATATCTAAAGGGGATGACTACTGCAGGCATATTGTGATGATGCTTTAAGAAAGAAAGAACAGCAAACCTGAGTAACTCGGGGGGCCAGAGCGTTTCAAATCTGTAGACTCCTATGACTCATATTCCCTGAATAGTATAGAACACGAATTTCATTTTAACTTCATGTATCAATGTGTTGGAGAGGCAGACTTTTTCCAGTAACAATATTGCACACCAAAAGTTGCTATTCAGTAAAATCAGGAGATACAATCACTGAGTGGCTTGGAATATGCAGTAATAAGAGGCCAAATTAGTCATGTTTGTGAATATACTTTTCGCCCACTCACTGGTAGAGAAATTTGGTTTAGATTTCTGGACTCCAAAACCAAGCTAGCAAATGACAAGAAGAAAGTTGTAAAACTTGGTAAAGGTTTGCTGGAGCTGTGGTTAATTAAAAAGAACTATCTTCAGAAAAGGGAATAGAAAGGCTGTCTGAATCCGTCTTAAATGGAATTTGGTCACAGAATAAGGTGTTCAGGTTAAGTCTTGACCAAGCTGTAATATTTAAAGTGTCCTAAAATAGCAGCCTAAGAAGTCATCACATCCAGAAGTTGATTTTCTGGAAACGTGAGTGTGGACCTGTCCTTGCCACCATTGTTCAACTGAGCATAAATCACCATTATTATTTTTTTAAAGCTGTCTAAATGAGTGTGGAAAAGCTCCCACCCAGAAATTCTAATACTTGGTTCTGGCCTCTTGCAACTTCACGTGGGGTTCCTTTGCAGCTTTTAACCATTGGGATTTTCTGCCTGTTACATTCCTCTCTCCAAAATGCCTATTTGGAAGCGCTGCCTTTCAAATTGATGCCATGATTATCCACTTTGTTGAGTTCGTTGTTGCTGTTCAAGAATTGTCCCCATTTACACATGCCCCTGGCATATCATTGACACGAGTGAACTTTCGACAGTACTCGGGGTGGGGCTCACCAACGGAGCTGGCCGGGGCATCTGCGCCTGAGAAGGCGCCACCTCTGAAGGCCAGGTGTGGAGTTGGTAAGCACAGTTAGGAAGATACTGTATCTAGCCTCCGTTTGGGATGATTTTAAGAAATTTTGTATATGGAGGATGGAAATGCTTATATATTTATTGAAAATCCTTTTATGTTATTTGAAAATTATTTGGTAAATATTTGTTTGATATTTGGGGAGGGTTTTGGAGGGAAGGTAATGCTGTTGATAAATTATAAGCCTGTTGATTGTGCAGAAAGGTACTGTTAGTGACTAATAGGATGCCTTTGTTTTGTACATGATCCAAATCTTTGTTTTTACATTTCTTTTATCCAAAATATTTAGGCATCTGACATTTTCAACCAAAATTTAAATTATATACTGTGATTTTTATTTGTTGCAATACATTTAAAATTTCAGAGGTACTTTGGGGCTCAAAAGCTAGGATTTCTAAGTCAGTACAGTATGTGCATTTCACATAATAAAGCTGTTAATGGTGAGCAAAGTATTATATACTAACTAGATTTTTCCACATCTGTATAGTATATTATATGTATTTTGTGGTATTGAGATTATAGAAAGTTTAGAGTGTCAAACATGCGTTTAATGTGTATTTTTAAACAAATTTATGGCAATTAAAATATTTGGAGACAAGGGTATCACATTTCAATTTGTAAAAATCTTTTTAATTCTGTGTCATTAAGATGCTTTGTATAATGCCAAACCATAGCTGGAGAAACTAAGTTTAATAAATATCAAATAGATTTTCTGTATTAAAGTTTATGAACACTGTGCTCTTTACACTTCTTTAGCTCTCACTGTGCCCTTTTCATGCAATTTTTGTTTGTATTTTTGCGTCCATGCTTTTAAGGGTCCCACTAGTACAGGTCTAATTTTTCTACTTACAGAAATTCTGAACTTGCAGGCAGTGGGTGTAAGATTGGCCTTGTGTGTAGATTACATTTTCCCCACTCCAACAGAAATCTCAAATTCTTTTTGGTGGTGTGTTTGGCCTGGGCTTCTGTTGTTTGATACAGTAGATGTCAGTGCCACTGTAAGTTCAGAAAGTCACAGATAAATAAATGCGCACAGCATCAGGTGGCAAGTGCCAGGCGCCCATCATGATCCCTCAGTGAAAAGTTCTCTCCTTAAGTGTACGGGCCAGGACCCAGGGCCACAACTTAGGAGCTTGCCAAGGCTGATCGCAGAGCTACCGTTAAACGCATACCCTTAACCTGTCATCGTGTTCCTTAGAAGACTTGAAGAATGTTAACTCTCACCATGCTTTCTAGATGGAGAAGCTAACAGTGCTGGGTTTTGGGTTTTTTTTTTTTTTCTGTAGTATGCAAAATCAATTCTTCAAGTTTGAATTTCAGACCACCACAATTCCAATTTGAGTTATTTAATAATATCATAGAAAAATAAACTCTAAACTGATAAATTTAGTTAAGCTTATCCACATAGCAGCATTGTAAGAAAAAATGGAGACCAATTTAAAGCATCTTTTGTCTTTAAATATTAAAAACTTAATATTGCTTCACTTGTGTATCTCCAGCCAAAATGCAGTTAATCAATCAATATTCCATAGAACGGAGCATTGTTGGAGCTGACTGCTGTTCCTTCTTCCCCTGGTATGTACATCATTCCTGGGCCACACTCAGGGAGCACCGTCTTTTTCTAGGAGGGAAAAAAGGTGTTTTTTTATGCCTCAGTTTCAGTGCCCACTTCTGCCACATTCCCTCTTTCGTGGCACCTGAGAGGCTCTTGGCTCTGAGAAATTCTCCATGGAGCTTGCAGCTTAGCCCAGGTGCTGCTCCTCCAGCCCAGTTTTTTTTTTTTTTTCCCCCTCCCATCCCAGATTTATTCTTCAGCCTCTGTGTTTCCTGCTTTTGCCTCTGCCCAGTTTCCCAGGGCCCTGGCCCGGCCTCCACCCAGCTGTGTGGCTTACCTGCATAGCCTCGTGACACACTCATAATCATCCCGGCAGGAGGCTCCAATGGGCCTGAGAGAAACTCCTCTCCAAAATGGGGTCATTCTTCTTGGCCTTCTCTTTGCCGAGCCCAGTTCTGGTACTGGGGAGCTGTCTACCTGTGGAGCAGAGACAGTCACCTGAAGCCTGGAAGCAGTGACCTCCTGCTGCACACCTTCACAGAAGGGCCATGCTCCGGGGACGCAGGCGCAGGGCAGGAACCACCCCTCAGGCCTGAGTCTGGCTCTCAAGATCACTTTGAACCGCACTGCCACCGCTGCGTCCACAAGTACACGTGCATTTCCTTCCTTACCTGGCTCAACAGCAGCAGGCAGAACATGAGCACTGCCAAGAGTTTGAGGTGCCACATCTTGGGAGAGGGAGGATGTTGGAGTCTGAGAGCCAAGGACAGTTACTGCTCCTTTTATAGAGCGACATCTGCCCTCCTCATGGTTGCCAGGTGAGATGGGGGCAAAGTTTATATTTGTAATCAGGATCAATTTGTAAGTTAATGTCTACCAGAGGAATGTGCTCAAGGGCTACTTTCAGGCACATTGTATTTACTGATCCCTCATCTGGACTTTGATTGTGTTGCTGGCCTAGACCCTGTAACCCATTATATCAAAAGTCCACACTGCCCCTCCTTTTTTTTGAACTCCACGTGAAACCCTTGAGGGTGCCTGGGAACCTGGCCACATTTCTATTTTAAAATAGCTCAGCAGACTGGCTGTAACGGAGTGGTAGGGCATGTGCTAAGCATGTTTGAGGACCTGTATTGAATTCCCAGCACATGCACACACAGCCTAAAATAGCTCGGTGAAATCACTAATGAAAACAGTTCTAACAGTAAAGTCTTAAGAAATAAGGTTGAACTTTTTCGGCCTTGTTAGGAAAGGAACCCTGATCTGTCGTGTACTAGTAATGCAGCATGGCCCCCAGCTCCCTTCTGAGGGAGCATACGTAAGCAGAAATACTTCTGTGGCTCCAGCCCTCCGTCTGAATCGATGAGTGTTCACCCTGGTCATAGCACCAGTCCATCCTCCTAGTAGCATGACGACCCAGTTGTACATTCAAAGTATAGCTTATCTGATGCCTTCCAGAACAGCACACAATAGGGTCATGGCCCTTGAGCCATGTAGATCCATAGTTGAATTAGATTGAATGTAGGGTCCCCCCTCACCACCACCCCTCATACCAGGGGTCGAACTCTGGTCTTTGAGCTTGCAAGGCAGGCGCTGGAAACACTGAGCTAAATCCCGGGCCCACAGGGGTTTTGTTTGTTTTGTTTTTTAAATGAATGGAAAGGTAATGAGCTCCTAAGTCAGTAGGAGAGGTTGGGAAGCGACAAAACACTCAACGCAGTAGTTGAGTGAGGCCTTGGCAAGATATTTCCTTCCAACAGACCGGCATTGGGCTGAGATAACTCCAAAGTCTAAAACATTCATTAGGTTTAGTAGGAACCAGTTCAGGTTTCTAGATCAAGAGAGGACATAATCTCAATCATGAGTTGCCGGGGGGTGGTGACAAACCTGTGACCCCAGCCCTCGGGAGGGAGGCTGGAGCAAGAGGGTTGTTGTGAGTTCAAGGCTAGCTGAGCTACACAGTGAGACCCTGTCTCAAACCCTAAGTAGCGTGGGTTCTCATTAAATGACACAATAATCATCCCCAGTCCTGTGGCCAGGCAAAGGGTGGCTCCTGATAAGGTGAGATAGGGTGAGGATGGACCTCAAAGCTGGGATTGGGTGGGATGTGACTGCAGATCTGCCTGTCCTGGTTCCAGTCCTTGGGATCATGGAGCTGGGTTGGAAAAGGGACATTGCTGCTTGGACTTAAGAACCACTGAAAAGTAGATCTATCTACCAAATCATCAATCCTACAAATTCAAGATTGGTTAGCTGCTCCCTTTATCCTTGAGGTTGGTTGCTGAATGAACCCAGGTAGGGCACTAATAAAGGCTTTCTGCAGGGTTGAGGAGAGGCCATGTGGTCACCCAGTGAACATTGAGTAAGAACACAAATCCGATTAGATAAGCAAAAGACTGAACAACGTGATGTCCCAGAACCAGTTGGGTCCATGGGTTCAGCACTAGCCTGTCTTTCATCCGCCTGCAGTGACATGGCACCCAGCCAAAAGACGAATCCCCTCATCCTCTATTCTACCTTCCTGCATTCCATGCAGTATCACTGGTAAATTCTAAAGCCAATACCACAGCAAGGAAAGAGCCTCAGCCCTGCACACCCTGTGCATGAGGAAAAGTTCCATGCATCCTCACAGTGTGCTAACATCACTGGACCCTTAAGGGCTTCCGGCTCACTCTTGGGCTCAGTATAGGAACCACTGCTAGGGCAAGTATCTCAACATCGAAACAAACTAGTTGTTTTACATTAAATATGGAGGAAAAATCAAACAGAAGCAAAGCAGCATCCAGGCAGCAGACAAGCTGATGGGACAGGCCCTGCCCGTAGCTTTCCAGTTCTTGAGACTGAAGATCTGCTCCTAAAATTTAAGAAATACTTTAAAGTTCACAGTCTCTCTGCAGTCACATGCTTCCCTCTCTAGTAAAAAGGCCTCAGTCATAGGAAAGAATGGTTGGGAGGCAGGAGCCTAGGGTCTCTAGTACACCTGACCATAGGCCACCTTCAGTCTCCTGTCAGATGAGAGTAGATCTCAGGTCTCCAGCACTGATATTTGGGGGTCCAGATGATTAATTTACAAGAAAATGAGACACCTTGATAGCTAAGGCCTTGGTCAGTCTGGATGCAAATTGGGGGACTTTCTGCTTCTGAGGTGCCCAGGATGAAATGGGAGAAAAACAGCGCAGACATATGAGCAGCTGTTTGAATTACATTCCACGTGGAGAGGAGATCACGAGGACTTGGTAGTAATTGGAAACTTGTTATCTGTGAGCAGGAGGTGCCTAATAAAAGATGAACGACTTGGAAATGGAAAAACTTCCAGGTAAAATTTTGCTGGCTGGTGCTGGCAGATTTCTGGGCCTACATGTTGGGCACTATGTTGGGAGAGTACAGCTCATAAACACCCCACCAACTAGAAGCACTTGGGGAGGAAGAAGGGGTACATGGGACAAGGGCTCGTGCCACGCAGCCAGTGAAGAGAGCCACATAGGGCTGAGCGCCAGGTGGAAGGTTTGTTAGCATCGAGCCCCACAGCAGGTGCTCGCCCTTAAAAAGCTTTACTCAGGTTCTCTGCAGATTTCAACAAATACAATGGCCTGCAGAATGATCCAAGGACTCAACGTTGTACAAGAGCTCCGAGCTGCAACTCACCACATTCCACATACCCAATGCCGCAGCACCCCTGCACAGATCCATGGGCCATCCTCAGGAGCCCCCTAGCAAGACAGGCCTAAAGCAGGCTTCGTTTTAGCCACAGGAACCTTACTACATCAGACGGCTTAGACCAATCAGGGTGGCTTCCGTGGAACAGTCCTGGGATAAAAGGGACCCAGACCAAAGGCTCAATAGCTGGTGTGTAGCTACTTTGGTTCTTTTGCACTGGTAACTCCAAAGGAATCAAAGAACTAGAGACAGTTTGCAACAACCAGGAATGTGGAAGAGAGCGCCCATGTCCTCTAGAAAGCTTGGGCACAAAGACCTTAACCACCTGTCCAGCAGTGGCCCTCTCCTGGCCTGGGGCCCTACCTGAGTACTGCAAGGTAAGGATAATGGCCTTTGGGTCCAGAGCTTTCATCAGATTCTCAAAGGAGTCTATGACCCGAACATGTTGTAATGCCTGGCAACAAGACCTGGGAATAAATCTAGACAAAATGCTAAATGGGAAAATGACCCTGGCTGAGGCCCAAGATATCCTCAGATATCTGCCATCAAGCTATGTCACCATCACAGATACAAACATTACTCATTGCTCCATGGTAACCTAAGGGTTTTTATTATTTTTATCGTGTGTGACAAATGTAAGGCTCAAGAATGCAGGTTTCTTACCTGTATCAGAAAAAATAGGTGACAGTTTAAGGGTTTGCACCCATGATTGTCAGACACGGCCACCCTCACATCCCGCCTATCAATGCAGTTTATCTTGTGGATTTTTTTTTTTGCTGACATAATTTTGGTTCCTAAAAGCAACAGCAGTAATTAGAAAACAGGCACAGCCTGTGCCTGCTCATGTAGACTGTGTCAGTTGCTGCAGACTAGTAGGGAGTATCCTATCCTTAGACATTCCTAAAAGTGGTACAGAGCCAGAAGCGTACCACTGCCAACCACACCTAGCCATAGTACCCTTTCCCTTCTAGTGAAGGGGAAATGGCACCTTTTCAACTAAAAAGGTAACTCAGAGGCTCTGGAGCAAGGGCAAACTTTTCCCAGGAAGCATATTTTAGGCTGAATGGTCCATAGGCTGTTGAGACCTGCTACAGAAGTAAAGGAATCGCCTCATCTCATTTCATAGCTGATTTTTCGGACTAAGCAGAGCCTGCCTTAGGAGCAAAGGCAGTTTAAGTTTTAAGAACATGCATTGGTCCCGGATTTGCCCATTCACGGGCAAAATAACGTAACGTATTCACTGCTGAATAATGTAAGGCAAATTACTTAACCTGTGTCTGTTTCCCCTTCTGCAAAAGAGCAATACTGGTACTTAAAAGCTAAGCTTAAAACTGTATTTGTATGGTTTAGGATACCTGACACACAGTAATTACTGTTTAGTTACTACGCTTTGTGGCTATAATGGGAGCAGAGGGCCAAACACCAACACTCGCCACAGACCGCACCACCCAAACTGGTGAGCAGAAGTAGCTGCAGGTACTTTCTTGAAGGTCAGGGTAAAGGGTAAGCCCACTCCTTCACAAAAACTCACATTAGGCAGAACTGGTCAGGACTCATGCTGAGGAGGGGGTCCTGTGTGAACTTAAATATTAGCAGTCACCAAGTATTCTGCTCACAGAACTGCGAAGTCACAGCACGAGGCCCATAGGAAGTTTATTGTGTCTTCTAGAAATTACAAGACATACTCCTCTCACAAAGTCTTTCAGAAGCAGCAACTGTCTCACAGATGGATTGCTCATTTGTCATTTTCATAGTCAGCTGGGTTCTTCCTCTTGGATTTCTCAAATTCCTCGGTCCCCCATGTGTAGAGAAGATAAAACACTACAAATGCTTTAAAATTCAAAAGCAAGAGAAAGCATAAATAAGACACAGTTCTCAGTCCTCTTTATGTCTTTCTGTTACTCTAGCTTCTCAAATACAGTACTCCTTAGAAGTTGCAGCATCAAGAAAGGTTTAGAAGGGGCTGGAAATTTAGCTCAGTGGATCCATGCTTGCCTTGCAAGCACAAGGACCCGAGTTCGATCCTCAGTACCAAAAAAAAAAGGGGGGGGTTTAGGTTACAGACCTATTTTACAAATAACCAAAAGAAAAGGTTCATCCAGGAAAATTTGGCACCAAGTCCTCTCCATCTCTTTCCTACTGCACACTGAACACTTTTTTGAGACAGACAAGGTCTCTAAGATTGTGGCGATCCTCCTTCCTCAGCCTCCCAAGTGCTGGGATTACAGGCATGCACCACCACTGCTCAGCTTCTAGAAAAAAATTTTCATGAGATAACTGAGATCAAATTCACCTAACATAGATTTCACCATTTTAGCTTGTTGTGTTCAAGGTCAGCCTGAACTACACAGATTTTGTCTCAGTGTGGGGGGGGATATATATTTAAAAGTATACACTTCGCCAGACGTGATGACACATGCCTGTAATCTGAGCACTTGGGAGGCCGAGGCAGGATCGCTGTGAATTTGAATTTGACGCCGGCCTGGGATATATAATGAATTCGAGGCCAGTCTGAATTACATAGTGAGACCCTGTCGCAAAACAAAAATCGTACACTTCCGTGGTTCGTAGCATCTTCACGATGTTATGCAACTGGCAGGCATGGCCTGCAGCACATCTTACACGAGACAGTTCGTCACTGATAAGGGGATAAAGATGACCTCGCCGTGAGACGGTGGAGTCACGCGAGCGGCCGTTCCCGCATCACGAGACGAGCTCAGCGCTGTCGGCAGAGTCCCCGAGGACGGCAGCCCTCCCGCCACCCGCCCGGGCACTCACGCGGGGCCACGCGCAGAATGGAGCCCTGGGTGCGGCGCAGCACATTGGGGATGCCCTTGCTCAGGAGGTTCGGCAAGGCGCGCTGCTCAAAGGGCGACAAGCTGTAGGTGATGACATGCCGTATCCGCGTCAGATTCCCAAACTCGCGGCCCATGGCTGCGGCGGCCCTGCAGAATCAAGGTCGGGACGAAGGCTCAGCCTCGAGACCG
>NW_022900921.1:3874790-3875052 GCF_012274545.1 Fukomys damarensis | reverse complement strand
ACCGGGGTCACCTCGCCCTCCACCGAGACGGAGCCACCGGCCTCTTACGTCACTTCCGGCGGGACAGGAAGCCGCCTCTAGAGGCCGGAAGTCACCTCCGGGGGATACCATTTTCTGTCGGCTCAGAGGGAGGATGCCTGGCCGGGTGACCCGTGGCAGAGCAGGTTTTACGGAAGGACGTGGATCGCCGGGCGCCCTGCCGCCCGCATGGAGGCGCTCCCCCTTCCCGACTCTACTCTGTGGCAGGAGCCCCGAGATGCGA
>NW_022900921.1:3869971-3874759 GCF_012274545.1 Fukomys damarensis | reverse complement strand
GCCCTCAGTGCTCTGCTTCCTTCTAGGCTGTCAGCGACCCAGTAGAGGGTGAGGATCCGAGGCTAGCGTTTACCCTGGTAACCTGTGCCTCAAAGATGCAACACAGACATTTCACGTTGAGCCACAGAAGTCCTCACACACTGGGCAGTTGACACACGGTGTTAGTGGGGGTGGCAGGAAAAGAAGAGGCCGCTTCCGGGCCGCCAGCTTCTTTCCCGGGGGAGGGCAGGGGACGGGCCGAATCCCCTGCTCCGGGAACCGAGGCCGGGTCATGCTCTCCCTGGAGCACAGTGCGCTGCCGTTCGCTGGCCCTGGGGCTCCCCGGCGACCGCGTGCTGCCTCGGAGGTTGCTGGAATCTCCGGCCGTAGGCAATCGGGATGAACCGCTCGCTCAGCACTGGAGTGTTTCATCACCCTGCTGGTGGGCAGTGACTTAAGTTTTGGTAACACACCTCAGCTTTTTCCATCGAGGTGCCCCACAGCCTGGCTTCGTACCTTGTATGAGTGTGGGTTGACTCTTCCAGAGGATTGACTCCTTTGGTGCGGCCACGCTCCATGGCCTCGCCCTCGGCTTTTTGTGGTGTCCCTTTGCTTAATTTTTCTAAAACTTATCTAACGTGGTCTCAGCTCCAAGGCAAGAAAAAAAATTGTAACAGTTAAACACAAAAATACTGAGGGCCCGGGATTTAGCTCAGTGGTTCTGCGGCCTGCCTCACAAGCACAAGGTCCCGACTTCGATCTCCGGCACCAAAAATACTGTAGTGAACTCTACCCCCATCTAGGTCATTAACAGAAATACACCATTGGCCTGGCGTCTTGGCACACACCTGTAATCCCAGCACTTGGGAGGCTGAGGCAGGAGGATTGCCATGAGTTGGAGGCCAGCCTGAATAGCGAGACCCTGTCTCCCTGCACCCCCCAAAAAATTTCTTTCATAGCACCTGCAAAAGTTTCAGAACCTTTCAACCAAAGCATATGTAGATAAGTGTGCTAACCAAAGTAAAGACATCAAGATACTGAATTTCCTTCCTTGCTCACTTTCTCAGTACCAATACTCAGGAATCTTGCACTTGTGAGGTAGGCATGGTGTCACTAAGCTGCATCCGCAGGGGCCCTTGCTCACTTTTTTTTTTCTTTTCACCCTAAGACATGGAGATTCAACCCAATCCTCAGGCATGCTAGGCAGCTTCTACACCACTGAACTGCATTCCAAGCCCAGTCCTTTGTTTTGTTTTGCTTTTTTGAGACGGTTTTGCTATGTAGTCTAGAGGCTGGCCTCGAACTCTCAGCAATCCTCCTGCCTCGGACTCCCAAGAGCTAGGATTACAGGTGTGCACCACCAGGCCTGGCAACCTTTTTTTGACACAGTGTCAACTGCCTTCTGAACCAGCCTCTACCACCATTGTGTAGCCCAGGCTATCTAGCCTTCTGCCTTAGCTTCCTGAGGGCTGGGATTACAGGCACATGCTACCCCACCCAACTCAGAGTCTTTTAATATATTTTGCAAAGTACAGTTGCAAAATGCCTAGCCATGTCCTATTGTAAATCAACCTGGGAGGAATGAGCAGCCTAACAGTTCTCTCTGCTCACTGGAATTTCCCTGCCAGCTGTGACTTTCACCCTCCAAATCAACACTGCAGCACATAATTACTTACTCTAGGCACCTGGGAGCCAGTGCCGCAGTCAAGATTTGACAAGAGTAAATCTAATACCCTAAATCACACACCAACAATACTTACGCTTTTCCAAATGCCTCAGGGTTTTCAGGAAACACCTAAGGGACATTTTTAAAGTCCAGTGATTTAGCTCAGTGGTGCTGCCTGCCTTGCAAGTGCAAGGTCCTGAGTTTGATCCCCACTACCAAAAAAAAAAAGTCCAAATTTCTCACTGGGCATGGTGGTGCATGCCTGCAATCCCAGCACTCTAGAAGCAGAAGAAAGAGGATTGCAGTGTTTGAAGCCAGCCTGAGCTATGAGTTCAAGGACAGTCTGAACTACATAGTGAGAATCTGTCTCTAAAACAGAATCATAATTTCTCTATTTTTAAAAAATTTTTAAGATAATTCGTGTTTCTCTTAGACTTTCAGCTACATAGTCCATTAATGTTGCAGGGACTTAGTTTTAAATAAGCGACACAGAAAAGGGGAGAGGAAAACTAAATAAACAAATCTGCACCGTTGAGGACAAATCCAGTAAATAGGATGTCATCAGCTGATTGGTATATACCTGACACAAGTGTCTTCAGCTAGGAACCCTTGAGGTCTGATTACAGAGTGATGCCGGTCCACCCACACATCTAAAAGTTATTTAAGAGATCAAGCTAGAGCCTTCCCGCCTTTAGCCTTTAGGAGGAAGCTTGGTGTAGGGAAATGTCCTTCCCACACCATGGCGTTTCCCAGCAGCTTCTTCCTTTGGTTTTACTGCTTTGCCTGGCTGAGTTGTATTAATCTTGGTTGTCGGGCATCAAGCGAAGAGTCACAGCTCACAGCGAGTGCCAAGCTGGAACCTGGACCAGAGCCTTGGTCCTTGCTGCAGCCTGTAGATGGGGATCCCCGCTCTGACCTCCTTCCGCCCCTCTTCAAGGTCCTGTCTGGCAGTCGAAGTGGGCCCCCTAGGCTTCAGCCAGACTCCAGAGCTCTGCACTACATGAAGAAGCTCTATAAGACCTATGCCACCAAGGAGGGGATCCCTAAATCCAGTAGAAGTCACCTTTGCAACACTGTGCGACTCTTCACCCCTTACCCCCTGAAGAAGTATGCTTCCGGAGACCAGGAGACAGGTGTGTGGGAGCAGCTTGCTTAACTGGCTGGAGGGATGGTAGAAGTGTCTTCACCGCAGTTACAGAACAGAACTGGGCTTTGCTTCTTGAATTGCATTTTACTTTGCATGATACTGTCTTGTCGAAAACAAATTTGATACTTGATCTGATTGTAGTGGGCTAATTTACTAGAATTTTAGACCTGAAAGGGACTTCATGGCTTTGAAGGAAGGCTTTTAAAGTGCTGGAGAAGGTTAGCGTCACTTTCTATGCTACCTAGCTGTTGAACGTGCGCTGGAACATCTCGGATAGCCATTAGTATGCTACATCAAACAGGGTATTTCCTCTTTCGTGTTGCCTTTTTTGTGGGGTGGGAAGTTATGGGATTAAAACTCCAGAGTTTGCACTTAAAAGGCAGGCAACAGCACCACTGAGCTAAATTCCTGGCCCCATGTTGCTTTCTGTGTGAGGAAAGCTAAACTCCCCCTGGGTACAGCAGGTTTTACAAGAACAAAGTGCATGTAGCTCAGTGGTAGAGTTCATGCCTAGCATGTTGAGGCCCTGGGTTCAATCCCAGCACCCTCTGAAAACCCTGCAAAGTTTTAGTCCATAATCGGAGCAGCTTGAGGTGTTGTGTGTGAGAGTGGAGTAATGCTTTAAAAAGCTATACTCTCCAGCTCATGACATATAAATCATTCTGACTGAACAGGACAGTTGTGCCTGTTTAAAACACATTCCTCCTCCTCTATGTGCTATTTTACTGCAGTGATGGTAAAAAGCTCCATTTGTTTTTCAGTCCCAGATGTTCCAAATTAACTTGTGCAATCAAATGTCTTTAATTGTCTTCATTCACCAGGACATAGAATGTCTTAAGCCTGGTGAGCGTTTTGGTTTAGTTTAGTTTTGTTTTGTTTTGTTTGAGACAGGGTCTCACTATGTAGTCCAGGCTGGCCTCAAACTCACAGCCCGATTCTCCTGCCTTGGCCTCCTGATTGCTGGGATTACAGGCGTGTGCCACCACGCCTGGCAAGTGTTTAGAATTACTAGGATGATTTTTCTTTGTGTAGATTTGCCAAAAGAAAAGCACTACTTTCCTCCTCAGCTTCTGTCTGAGCGAGTTGTTCCAACTGGTACCCTCTGGTTTTAACTCACCATCAGGCTCTTCTGACTTTTCTAGGGAGCACCGGCCCAGGCGTGGCTGCTGGGAATTTGGTCAGATACCAGTTCCCTTTTCTCTGTGTATTCTCCTCCTCTCCCTCTCGCTTCTGAGCCTTGAGGGAAAGAGAAGAGAGAAGACATGTTACTTTTTGTGGTACAGGGGAGGGGACCCAGGGCCTGGTGCATGCTAGCAAAGTGCTGTCCCACTGAGCCACAGCGTGACTTCCTGGCTCGCCTGGTCTGTGTGCAAGCACCGCTGATGGGTGGTTTTTCTTCTCAGGAATCTTTCCGCCAGCGGACCTGCTGTTTAACTTGGATCGCGTTGCTGCCGTCGAACGCTTACTCAAATCTGTCTTGCTATACACGCTCAACAACTCCGTTTCTTTTCCCTCCGCTGGTAAATGTGTGTGCAGCCTGGTGCTGACAGAGCCAAGGGCTTCCGGCAAGACTCCCCCCCGAGGTCCCTACTCCGTCACCTCCAGCTCCCAGTTGGAACTGAGAAAGAATTCCAGATGGATTGAGGTTGATGTGACCTCCCTCCTGCAGCCTCTGGTGGCTGCCAGCCAGAGGAGTATCCACATGTCTGTCAACTTCACCTGTCCGACGGACCCGCCGAAGCACGTAGCGGAGGCTCGAGAGGGCCTGTTCGGCTCGCTGCTCCGCGTGCCCCCCTCGCTCCTCCTGTACCTGAACGACACGAGCGCCCAGGCCCACCACGGCTGGTATTCCTTTCGCTACAGCAAGAGGTCTCCGCGGCGTCCCGGCCAGCGCCAAGGTGTGGCTGCCTGCCCCGCGCGCCAGGGGCCCGCCCAGGGCAGAAGAGCTCCCTGTCCCCGTCCCCGTCCCCGTCTCCGGAGAGGCCGGGAAACCCTC
>NW_022900921.1:3839075-3869809 GCF_012274545.1 Fukomys damarensis | reverse complement strand
CCCTGCCCCCGCCCCCGTCCCCGTCTCCGTAGAGGCCGGGAAACCCTCGGCCCCAAACCGCGGAAGCCTCTGGTTCCAGCGCCCTTCCACCACAGCGAGCACTTCAAACGGTTTCTTTTCCCCCACGACGACGAGTGTGAGCTCCGCGACTTCAGACTTAGCTTCCGGCAGCTCAGGTGGGACCACTGGATTGTGGCTCCACAGAGGTACAACCCTCGGTACTGTAAAGGGGACTGTCCGCGGGCAGTGCGGCACCGCTACGGCTCCCCGATCCACACCATGGTGCAGAATATCATCCACGAGAAGCTGGACGCGGCGGTGCCCCGGCCGTCATGTGTGCCCGCCGCGTACAACCCGCTGAGCGTGCTGACCATTGAGCCCGACGCCTCCATCGCCTACAAAGAGTATGAGAATATGATAGCCACGCGGTGCACCTGCCGTTGACGTGCGCGCCCCCAGAGCAGAGCCTACAGCCGCTCCCGCGATGTAAGTGTGCCCACCCGTGCCCCTGGGCGGGAGCTTTGTCAGATCTCTAACTTGGTGCACACTGAGGAGGTGTAGCGAGCAGCGCGTTTTGTGGCATCTTTCGGTGGATAGAGCCAGTGGTTGCGTTGCTACTGAGTTTCTGCTTTTTTTCTTTTTTTCCCCCAAACTTGAAACGTAATTACTTTGAAGAGTTTACTATTTTTCCCCTTGAGCAATGTTTTTCTTTTCACACAAGTCTTATTTCAGGTGGGGAAATGTCTTAATTAGCATAGATCTAGGAATTGCACTTATAAGTAATTTTGAGTGCTTTAGTCTTCTGTAACTGAAAAATAAATTCCTGTCAATGGCATAAGTGGTGTGTGTTTTATTAAATACATAAATAATGATTACTTTTTTTTTCAGTACTGGGAATCAAACTCAGGACCTTGCTCTTGCGAGGCAGACATGGTGCCACTGAGCTACATCCCTGACTAAAGGTTACTTTTGTCATTTGGGAGAGGGAAAGCATTTGTAAAAGTTGGCCTTGACTTAACTTTGGTTTTTGTTTCCAAAATGAAAGGGAAGCTAATTTCCTCACCTGGACACTAGTGAGGTAAAAGTCACTGGTAGAAGGGAATGCAGCATAACCAATTCGCTGTCTTAGTGTGATGGCTGGTGCACAGTACCCTAGTTCTTCTCATTGACTGGCTCATGTGAGTCAAATACTTGTCTCTTGTGTAAAGGAAATTGCCTCGAGTTTTCCAAGAGAAGCTGTGTTCACATTTTTAAAATGCAGTTTTCTCCTCTGTGCATTTTAAACTTATAAAAGTCGAGATCATTTTATTTTTTCTTTCTTCTGTTTGATTTTTGCTGATTTCCCTCAGCCCACCGCCACAGGCTTATTTCCAGGTGGATTTAGCTATGTGATCCCTACACTAAGCTGCTTGTGACTTGGTTGCCTCACTGAGCAGACCTTCTAGAATCTGTCAGCTTTCTTGTAGATTTTCAGTATCTCCTTGGGGAAACCAAGGAGGCGCAGTTAGACTCCTGCAGTGATTTTTGTTTCAGAATTTAAAATTTTTTAATTAGTACATCTTTGCAGGACATAATGACTACATTCATTGTGGGAATTGGAACCTGAACAAAGTACAGGTCAGTTCTTTTTCCCCGTTTCCTTCTCCCCCAATCACTTTAAAAAACTTTTTTTTGCCAGCATAGATTCGCTTATTTTATAAGTCCTTATCACATTAATAGCCTGATTAACAGTCAAACTAATAGGCCAGAAAACATATAAAACGCACGAGGCAATTATACTAAATCAAGGTACTCTTATACATTGGCCATGCTGAATGACAATAACTTTGTCTTTTTCCTATTGTCTTTTATTTTGCACTTTACATAACAGGTTTTCTTTTAAGAGAAACCATGTGATATTTGTGTCTGATTTACTTCACAGCATGATGGTCTCAAGGTACATTTATTTTTCTGCAAATGCCTGAAGTGTATCGTTTATGGTGAGAAGTTAGTACTCCATTGTAAGTACCGTATTTATCCATTCATCTGTTAATGGACGCACTTGCTTCTTCCAAGGTTTACCTATTATGCCGGTATAAACATGGTTACGCATGTGCCACTGTAATAAGATGTCTTTAACTCTTTTTGGAAGATAAAAGGGCAGTAGCTAAGTCAAATGGAATTTCTAGTTATTGCTTTTTGAGGACCCTCCCTACTGATGTCCACAGTGGTTGTACCAGTTTACATTACGAGCAGCAATGAAGAGGGTTCTTTTTCTTCTGCCCACTCCGACTGCCTCTCCTGCATTTGTTATTGTTTGATTTTTTTTTTTTATGGCTCCCATCGGTGTGTTTTTTGTGGAAAAAAAATTTTTTTTTTGAGACTGGGTCTCACTATGTAGTTGACACTGACCTAGAACTCAATACGTAGCCTAGGCTGGTCTCAAACTCACAGCGATCCTCCTTGCCTCAGCCCCCCAAGTGCTGGGATTAAGGCGTGTGCCACCATGCCTGGCCTGGAAATATATTTTAAATGATGGGGATGAACTTGAGTGAAATTATATCAGTAACTTCAACTGAAAATCATGATTCTTCTAGCTCTTATACCAAAAATATTCTCATGAGAATTCCATTTGTAACTTACTCTGTTGTGTTTATGGTTTTGTGACCAACTGAGAGGCATATTATTAAAAATGGGTTAGGGCCAGGATTTAGCTCAGTGGTTCCCTCACAAGCGCAAGTACCGAGTTTGAATCCCAGCTTCGACTTCTTAGTATGTACTGCTAATTACTCTGTATAAATAGACCCTAGCGGCTCAGGATTTGGCTCAGTGGTTCTTCTTACTTTGCAACTGCAAGGGCCTGAGTGTCATCCCTGGTACCCCCCCCAAAAAAAAACAGACTTTGGCTTTGAAAAATGTCTGATCACAGTCTGTAGAATAGTTATGGGCAAGAAAAGTTGTTGAGCAAAGAGGTAAAGCCATAAATAAGATGACTAAAGGAAAACTACATATAAAGAAGAAAAATGAGATGTGGGAAGAGATACATTGTATCATATGTGATCTGTTACTTCTTTTTTTTAAATATGTGTGGTGTTAGGGATTGAATCCAGACTCTTATACATGCTAGGCAGTTTTCTACCTTTGAGTTATACCCCACTCCGTGACCCATTTCTTTTAAGGTTTTGGGGTATTTCAGAATCACAGAAAAAAGGGTAATCTTTCCTAATATGCATAGTTTACTTTTAATAAATATTGGTTTATAATGTAAATAAGAATAAGCAAATATAGATTATTCTTGCAATTTAAAAAATGGCACACGTAAATGAGTACTGATACAAATAATTTGAATATATTTATATAATTCTTCATCTGAGAATTTTGCTCTACAGAATATAACCCTAGAATTCTATTTCTTTAAAAAAATCACCAGGAAGAATTAGATGATGATTGTGAAATAGATTCTCCCACCATAATACTGTTTCTGTCACTTGGAGTTTTGTCAGCAAATATAGCTGGAGACGAGCCCTTTACGAGAAAGTGCATTCTTCACGTCCCAGGTATTTCACCTGAAATTCTTGGCCAAATTCTAATCCTAGGCAGCATGATGTTTAATCTTTCCTTGATCACATGGTATGTTATAAAGTAGTAATTCGGTCATACTTGGGTCTCGTCTCACCATTACTGTAGTCTCTGATTTCAGCTGTTGTGGCAAATTCTAACTGGTGTTCTTGGTCATCTTTACATATTTCGGTGATTAATTCTCTTGCCTCATGCATTCCACTGGGTGTTGTGCAAGCACTGTTTCTTCTTCCACCTGACTAATAGTTACACCTGTTGCAATTTGAAGTCTTTTTAAATGATATCCACCTCATCCAACAAATTTTGCTCATTTTGATTATGGAACCTCAACAGTTTCTACAACAGGTCCATCTTTCTCTTCCCCCCTTTCTAACTAGGGGGATCAAACTCAGGACCTGTGCTTGCAAGGCAGGTGCAATACCACTGAGCTAAATCCCCAGCCTTACAGGTTCATTTTCTTTTCGGAATGCTCGGGGTTTTGAAATTGTTTTGTTCATAATCTGTAATGATTCTCTCTTTGCCACTGACTCTTGCTGGATAGCCTCCATTACAATTTGTATTGGTGTTCCTGATAATTTAATATCAGCCTGTAATGTAGATATTCCCTTGTGGGTACCAGCTATTTTGAAATCCATGTCAGCGTTGTAATCTTCAATTCCCGGAATATCTGTCAGATAACCGTAATCTCTTTCACCTCTTTCACGATTGATTTTGTGATCAATCCTATTGCTACACCTGTGATAGCAGGGGATCCTGGGACCTCTGCATCCATTAATGCTAAACTGCCACCACCTGCAGATGCCATAGAAGCGGAACCATTTGACTCCTAGGACTTCAGATGTTACTCTGAGAGTGAAAGGCAAAATTTTGGGAATAACAGGATATATAGCTTTCTCTGCAAGTTCTCTCCTATGTATTCCAGTGTCTTTACCAATTTCATTGAGTAAGGAGGAGCCTCATAGTGCAGCGTGAAATTTTTATCTTTTATCTCATTTATAGCTGTTATAATTTGATCCAATTTTATACTGGATTGTAATGAACTAAATGTTTTTCTTTTTGGTACCGGTGATCCAACTCGTGTCCTTAAGCTTGTGAGACAGGTGGCAGTACCACTGAGCTAAATCCCTGGCCCTAATGAACTAAATGTTAACAGTACAAAGCATCTGTGTTTGTCCCCTCTGAAATAATGCTGATCCATGAAGAGTTCTAAACATACCTATCTTACAGCTTATATTCCTAAGTGAAGTCAAATCATGTCCGTCACACCTTTTGTACTCATTCAAAATAATCCTTCTGGGGCCCGGGATTTAGCTCAGTGGTTCCGCTGCCTGCCTTGCAAGCTCAAGGACTCGAGTTTGGTCCCTGGTACAAAATAATAATAATACTTCTAAAAACCTTTGCAGTAACGTTGAAGGACTCTGTTATTTCATATGGATCAGCCTCTGGAAATTTTTCTTTTGTTCCTCTGTGTCTTGTTAACAGCTTCACCTCTGCCAATTTTACCGTGTCTGTAATCTGTACAAGCTGCATGAAGCCTCTCCATGGCATGGTTATGAGCATGTTTCACAAGGTCTGGCGGAGGAGTAAATATCTTGTGAGATGTCTTCTTGGGGACCCTAATTTCTTTCACCAATTCTGGATGCCCAGAATTAGTTGGGTGTATTTCACTCCCACTTTGATAGTGTGGCTAAAGTCCTGCTGTAAATTGTTCCCTGCAGAGGCTCCCAGCGTGACTGTACAATGTGCCTCATAGGTGCTGTGGTACCCACTAACTTTGAAGTACTAGAAGGCGTATTTGTCAGGTGAACAGTACATTCCCCTGTCCCCATCAGCCATTCCTACCTGTACTGCCCGACAGGTTCATCCCGAGGGATAGCTGATAATGAGAGGGATGTGAAGCTGGGACATCAGGCTCATTAATACCATCCACTGCTAACAGATTACAGAGGCCCTGTGTATCAGAAAAGTAGCCAGTTGGAAGGAGAGGCCTAATGGATCAATCAGTTATTTGACTTGTAAGAATTTCTTTATCAGAAGAACTAAGGACTTCAGTTTCTTCTTCAAGGTAGTTTGTGTGAGTTCCACCTCGTACAGCAGCCTTCTGTCTGTAGTCAACCACTAAACCGAGAAGGTGAAGTTTGGTCTTGCTGACTGCTGTGACCATCACCGCAGTATCACCTGACTGTACTATAGCCAAGCAAATCTGGTCAGGTTTCCCTACGGTATTTCTCATTTTCTCTTGCCTGGGTCTACAGATACAGCTCAGGACCGCATGTTACTCCATAGTGCTCGTACTTGCAAATGACCAAGTGCCAGATTCTGCCCCGATAGACACAGAGGACTGTCACCCGGCAGTGAGATCCTGAGACCCATTGTTTGATTTCTCAGTGACAGCCACTCTTTCTGGAGTCAAAGTCAATCTCGGTGTTATTTCCATTTGCTTTTTTTTTTTTTTAGACAGGGTCTCACTGTGTAGTTGAGACTGACCTGGAACTCACTTTGTAGCCCAGGCTGGTCTCGAACTGATAGCAACCCTCCTGCCTCGGCCTCCCAAGTGCTGGGATTATAGGTGTGCGCCACCACGCCTGGCCCATTTGCATTTTTTGAATGCCAGCAATGTTGAACCTTGTTCATGTATTTATTGGCCATTTATACTTCTTCAACCTAGAAGCACCTATTTGAGCTGCCCGTTTTTTTTATTAGGTCTTTAAATTTGCAAGGTCTAATATTTTGAGTTCTTTATATATTCTAGATAATATAGATAATAGTCCTTTGAGGAATGGTCGACAAAGAAAATTTTCCCGTTCAGTAGGTTGTCTCCACTCTGTTGTGTGTTTTGTTCTGTAGAAGCTTTTTAATTTGACGTAATCTCATTTGTTGATTCTTGGTGTTATTTCTTGTGCATCAGGGCTCTGTTCAGCAACTCCTTGCCTGAGCCTATGTCTTCAGAGTTTTACCTATTATGTCTTCCAGAAGATTGTTTCTGGGTTTTTTTCGTTTTTCTTTTTTGGTACCTGGGATGGAATTTGGGCCCTTGTGCTTGCAAGGCTGGCGCCAGAACCAGTGAGCTAAATCCCCGGCCCTATTTCTGTTTTAATATTTTGATTTTGATCCATTTTTATTTTAGTTTAGTACATGGTGAGTGTTCTGGTTTGTGTCTAGATGTCCCCCCAAAATCTTGTGCGGTGATAGGGCTTATTCAGAGGTGGCTGAATCCAGGATTCAGGATTCAGTCCCCTGATTGGTTTGGCACCACCCTAATTCCAGTAGTCTGGAAAAGGTAAAGGGGCAGAAAGACGCTGCTGAGGCCCTTTGTTGCTTTTTGCTACCTTCTGGCCTCCGTGAACTCTTGTCCTTTGCGTTGCGCCTCTGCCAAGACTCCATGCCTTGGAGCCAGGTGATGATGAACTGAAACCTCTACAAACGGCGAGCTAAATAAACCTTTCTCTCTTTAATTTTGGGTGTTGTGTAATTTGTCTTCACAATGAGAAAAGTAAGACAGACAGAAATAGGAGTCTAAGTTCAACCTTCGGCATGTGGATAACCGGTTTTTCCCAGCAACGTTTGTTTTTTTGTTTGTTTTGTTCTGTTTGGTACTGGGGATCAAACTTGGGACCTTGCACTTGTGAGGCAGGTGCGGCACCACTGAGCTAATTCCTCGGCCCCTCTGAGCACCATTTGTTGAAGTGATTATCTTTTCACTAGTGAAAGGATTTGGCACCTTTACCAAAGATAAAGTGTGCCTGGAGTTGTTCCTGCATCCTTGATTCTGCTCCATTCACCTACAAGTTTCTTTTGTTTGTTTTGAAAATGTTATTTTTTTTAATCCACTAGTTTTGTCTTGTAATTGAAGTATGGGATTGAAGTCTAGGATTATGAGGTCCCCTGCCTTTCCCTTGTTGACCTAGGACTCTTCTGGTTCTATATGAATTATAAGATTGTTTTCTCTAGTTCTGAAGAATGCTATTGGTGTTTTGAATGGAATTGAATGAAATCTGTGTAAGTTTTGAAAGTGTGGTCATTTTGACTATATTCTGCCTATCCAAGAATAGGGAATATCTTTTTATTTTCTGATGTCCTCTCAGGATTTTTAGATCTTCTTAGTTCAGCTTTGGCAGTTCATATGTATCTAGGAATCTATTCATTTCCTCTGAATTTTCCATTTTATTAGAGTACAAGTTTATGAAGTAGTTACTGATCTTCTGGATTTTGACAAAATCTATCGTGATTTTGTCTTTTTCATCTCTAATTGCATGGATTGGGGTCTTTCCTTATTTGGGTAAGATTTTCTGAGATTCTGTCTGTTCTTTCAGAGAACCAACTCTTCAATCCTTGGTTCTTTGTATTTTTTATTTTTTTAGTTTCAATTTCTTAGTTTCTGCTCTGATCTTTGTAATTTCTTGTACTAGCTTTTCAGTTGGGTTATTGTTGTTTTTCTAGGACCTTGAAGTGCATCCTTAGCTTATTTATTTGAGCTCACTTTTTTTTTCTGATACGGGAATTCACAGCTATAAACTTCCCTCCTATGATTGCCTTTTTTGTTTGTGTGTTTGTTTTGAGACAGGGTCTCACTACATAGCCCAGACTGACCTTGAACTCCCAGCAATTCTACTGCAGCCTGGGATTTTAGGTATGTGCCACCATGCCCAGTTTAGGACTGCTTATATTGTGTCCCATAGGTTCTGTTATGTTCTGGTATGTCATACTGCGATTGTTTGATCCTAAGAACTGCCTTAAATTCATTTGTGATCCATTGATTGCTCAAGAAGATTTGTTGGCATAGTTTCTGTGGTTTATTCTGCCATTAAATTCTAGTTTAATTGCACTATGATCTGAAATATATGTAAGGACTAATTTTGATTCTTTTGCATTTACTTAAGCATGCTGGGCCAGGGATATAGCTCAGTGGCACTGTGCCTGCCTAGCAAGCACAGTGCTCTCGGTTCAATTCCCATAAAAGAGTTAAGCATGCTTTATTGGCTACTGTGTGGTTGATTTTGGAGAAAGTCCCATGTGCTGCTGAGAAGAATATGTATTGGGGTCCCCCATTACAGTTTTATTGGTGTTTATCTGATTTTTCACATTTAATAGTGTTTGGTTTATGAGGTTGGATGTGCCAGTATTTGGTGCATATATGTTTTTAATTGTAATCTCCCTGCTGAATCGCTCCCTTAACCAAGATGTAGTGACCTTCTTTGTTTCTTCTAATCAGTTTAGCTTAAAATCCACTTTGTCTAATATTGGATAGCTACTCCTGCTTTTTTCCAGGGTCTCATTGTATGAAACACTGTTTCCATCCTTTGATTTTTTTTTTTTTTTTTTAAACCAGGGATTGAATTTAGGACCTTCCTCTTGAGAGGCAGGTGGTAGAACCACTGAGCTAAATCCCTGGCCCTTGATTTTTAATCTGTAGGTTTCTTTTTTAATTAAATGTGGATTTTTTTCCAGTAAGTTTATTGGTACATTTAAAGCAAATAATACAGTTACATTTATCATTGGGATCTTGTACCTTTACATGATATGTATTGGTTCTCCTTTTTTCTTCATACCCCTGCCCTCCAGTGTGTTTCTTGTATACTGAGTATCATTGGATTTTCTTTATTGATCCATTCTGCCTATCTGTGTCCTCTGATTGGGGAATTGAGACTCTTCATATTGAAAGTTATTACTGAGAGACATCAGCTATTCCTATCATTGCACTATTTTCCTGTTGCTGATTTCCTTATTTTTTCTTCTTTTTCTTAGCTGCTTTTCCCACTAGTTGTATTCATTCTTTTTGACTTATCCACGTTGCCTCTTTGTCTTTTTTTAGGATAGCCTTGACAATTTTTTGACATGCTAGTTTGGTGGTCTTGAATTTCTTGAGGTGTTCTTTGTTGCGGAAACACCTTATTTTTCCATCAGTTTTGAAGGAAAATTTTTTGCAGGTTGCTTAAATCAGGCTTGGAAGTTGTTAAGATTTAGGGCTTGAAAATTTTTGCTCCAAGCCCTTCTGGTTTTCAAGGTTTGTATTGAGAAGTCTGCTGTAATTCTAATGGATTTTTGCCTTTCTCTACTAGCTTTTAGGATTTTGTCCCTGTGTAGCCTTTCTGCTACTTTGAATATAAGGTGGTACGGTTCACTTTTGATCCTGTCTACTTGGATTACTTTGGTTATTACTTCATTATCTATTTAGTTATATCATCTGTGATCCCACTAAGTACCTCATTTTGCGGAGGGGAGGTACCAGGGATTGAACTCATGACTCTGTGCTTGAGAAAGGAGGCAGGTTTGGTGCCACTGAGCTAAATACCCAGACCCTCTTTGATTTGTTTTTTAACCTCCTTTGTTTTTTTGTTTGTCTTTTTTTTTTAGTAATTTGTGGGGTGGTGGTTTATCCTGTTCTGTCACTTGTTGCCACTTCAGGGGAAACTGAGAGTTTTGGGGGGCATTTTCTTGCCTTGTTTTCTCTTCTTGTCTCTTGTGTGCATTTTCTTTTGCTCTGCTTTGTGCTGAGGTTTGTGGATGCTTATAGTGTGAAGACTTTCTCGCTAGTATAGAGACATCTTTAGTTGCTTATTAGTGATACACTTTTATTGCAGATAGTTAAGTTAGTTAGAAATTATTGTAAGACAGTTAGACAAAGCTGGGCCCTCAGCATAGAAAACAGTTGAGGCATACTCACTGGTTAGCATTATAAAATGAAAATAGTACACTCATTTACTTCCCCTAGAGGTGAATATACTCTAAATAGGTACCAATCACCTGGATGGAGGAACAAGACCTTATCCCATCCCTCCCAAAGGTCCCTGACCTAGCCCTTACTGAAAATCCTTGTTCCTACCTTGTATGTTTGCTAAGTGACTTGCTTCCCCATTGGATCCCCATTCAATCAATATTACCTAAGCAGCTACACTTGTTGTAATCTTACTGACTGATCCTAGTTTTGTCCCACCTCATGTCCACCTTGTGATTTTCCATTGGACCAATACTACCTGAGACTGGACTTGAAATCTTACTAGATGACTATAATTTTGTCCCACCTTGAACCCACCTCATTTTGTGGCTTTGCTCCATCAAAACCCCCTGGGAATCGGTCCCTGGGCAACTCACTTGCCAGTCCCTCTTCTGTGTCTCTTAGATGCAAACTATCTTCATCTCAATTAATTTTTCCTACTCTTAACCTGTGTTGTTCTTAGAATTCGTTCTTTGATTTTAGAGATCACAAACTGAAGTTGCAGGTATCTAGCAGATTTGGGAGACATCTATACCCCTCTATCACTTAGGGCATGACTGACTATAGTACTTTATGTTAGCCCCAAGATCCAACGATCTTGGTTAATTTGAGAGGGGAGGATGCGGTGTAATTTCTCCAACAATTGAGCTTTCTGGGAAAATACCCTAGTAGTATTAATGTCACAAAGGTAATTTGACCCTGGTAATATAAAGCAAATCAGCTACCATAGTATCATCCAAGACAAATTAGATATTAACATACTATAAGAAGCAGTTATGGGGCCAGGGATGTAGTTCAGTGGCGCCTCACCTGCCTGGCAAGTGCAAGGTACTGAGTTCAATCCCTGATACTGGGGGAAAAAAAGCAATTATGTACCGCCTTTAACCCTAGAGGAGAAATCTACAATTATGGTATAAACATTAAGTCAACCCAGGTATTGACTTACAGTTAATATGTACTAAATATAATAGCTGTATTTCTGTTAATGGTAGAAACAAATTCAGTGGTAAATTTACAGAGTTAACTATCAAAAGATTAATAAAGCTTTATAGTTATACTGTTTAAAATATGGGGTTTGGGGATAGGAAAGTACAAAAGCAAAAATTTGAGACCTCAAACTATGATAGGAGGAGGGAGAAGTATGGTACAAAGGATTTTACTGGGGAGTAGAAGAAAGTTCATAGAATTAGGTAAAGATGAGAGAGACTGATGAGAAATAAAAGATAACGGAGTAAAAAATTACATGAGGAATACAAATAGAAAACATTAAAGGGAAAAGAGAAAAACATTAAAAAAGAAATAACATAATCAAGGACGAAGGACAAAGGAAAATCCCCAAACCCCAATAAACTGGTGCAGAAGAAAAGAGTGAAGAAAAGAAGGAAAAATAAGCAAAAACAAAACAAAACTACAAATAATGCACATACTCAAAAACAATGGGGGAGGGAGAAAGGAAGAGACAGTGAAAAGTAATAATAGGAAGAAAAAATGGATACACAGCTTTATTCATAGGGAAGGGTGCTTGAGGGGGAGGAATGGGATAAAATAAAATTTATTTTTAAACAAAATTTCTCCAATTTTGAATGTGTGATTTCTTCTGGGATCTACAGTTTTGAGGCAGTGTCCAAGTCAAGATGTATTCCCTGTTCATGCTAGAAGATACGCAGTCAGACCCCAGAGCCATGCTGGATGCAGGTATTAGCAGGCAGTGGGATTAGGACAGGGTGACAGTGCTTGCACTTTCAAATCCAGAACGATTCAAGTTGAGCTGGCCTCTAGCAGTGATGCTAGGACCTTTGTCTTTTAGCTCAAATCCCTCAGGGCATCTCCTTCCAGCCTGACAAGGGCTCCCTGACTGACCATGCCTGTCTCCTACGGTTATCTCTCACCCAGTCTCTGTGGAAATGTAACACTGGGAGCCCTGAAGGGAAGCCATTCCCTGGTGCTCTGAGTTCTGGATTCAAACAGTCAACAGTTTCCTGGAATACTGTCTGACCAAACACTCACTCCTGGGATATGGTGGGCACTTGGACTACAGTCACTCACTAGCTGTTGCCTTATGAAAGGGCTCCTGTAGGAGCAGAATCCCAAGCACTCCCTGAAATTCATAGCGCTTGCCGATCAATTCCACCACCACGTTTCTCCCTGAAAGCCTCTGGAGTTCCCAGTTTCCACTTTGTCTCTGTAGATTCAGTCTCCTTTTCCTGTGAGCCATGAGCTCTGAGCTGGGGAGAAAGTGCAGATTGTCCCTTTGCTTTCCTGTGTTGTGTTCTGTCTCTTCAATTTCTCTGATGGTTTTAATTTTCCTGTCATTCTTTCCTGGTTCTTGGGAATCCACTTCCTCTCTCTGTCTCTCTATCTCTCCCCGAGTTGCTGTTTTCCAGTGTCTAAATTCCAAATCTGAGAGAGGCTGAGCTTTTGTTCTGTTTCAGAATTTCTGAACTCTAACCGACAAACCAAAAATAACTCCTTAATGAAGAACTTTTCTTTCTTTCTTCCCTGGAGACCAAACTCAGAACTTTGTGCTTGTGAGGCAGGCACAATGGCCCTGAGCTAAATCCCCAGCGAGGCTCCGGGAGCTCGAGGGAGAAACGAGAAACCCAGGAAGGAACACACCAGGCTAGATGGTAAATAGACCTTTATTAGTCTGGCCAGACGGCGCTCCCGGAGCCAGGTAGCTCAGAGAGGCAACTGCTCAGGGGCTGAGGTACTTTTTATAAGGTTTTTCTAAACAGAGAGTCAGGAAATTCACAGAATAAGACTGTAAACACATTATTTATCTTATGCAGGAAATGTTCTAGGGTCACTTTTTGTCAAACCATTTGCCCCTGGGCGGGCTGTTAACCAAGGTAGCATTAGCATATGTCGAAACACAGTCTGGCCTATTAGCATGGAGTCACTTTAGCCTATTCAAATCTTACAGGTACAAGGAACTGAACTCAGGACCTTGCACTTGCCAGGCAGGCATGGCACCTCTTTATTAACAATCCTGTTTTTTGTTTTTGAGAGAGGGCATTGCTATGTAGTTCTGACTGGCTTCGAACTCACTGTACAGCCCAGTTTGGCCTCAAACTCACAGCAGTCCTCTTGCCTCGGCCTTCTAAGTACTGGATTTACAGGCATGTGCCACCATGGCTGACTCTAATAATTATTCTTGGTAATGATTTCTTTTAGTGCACTTTTCGGATTTTATTAGATGTAATCCTATATGGTACACTTTGCCCATTTAATGTTGCAATTTAATGGCTTGTGATATATCCACAACCTTGGGAAACCAGTACCAGTGTTATTTTAGAACACTTTTATCACCTCAGTAGCGCTATTCTTTAGCTATCACCCTGTTCCCTGTGTAACTCCACTTCTAGCCCTAAGCAATCACTAAGCTCTCTAGATTTCCTTACTCCATAGTTTTGTTGGAATATTACCACATGAGATTGGCCTTTTATGACTGACTGCTTTCACCCAGCATGTTTTCAAGGTTCACCTACATGTAGCATCTTCTAATGACTGGATAATTTGCATGGCTATATCAACTTTTGCTTATCAATTTGGGTTGATAGTGGAGTTTTTTCCATTTTTGGCTGTTAATACCGATAACCATTTTGGGTTCATTTCTCTTGGAATTTATCCATTTCTAGAAGTGGAATTGCTGGGTTACATCATTATTCTATATTTAATCATGTGAGGATCTGTAAGACTATATCCCACAGCAGCAACACCATTTTACACCCTCACCAGCAAGGCTTGTGGATTCTGATTTCTCCACCACCCACCCAGCATTTGTCTGACTTTTTAAATTACAGCCATCCAAGTGCATGTGAAATTCTGTCTTGTGGTTTTGATTTGCATTCCCTAATGACTAATAAGGAGCATATTTTCATGTGCCTACCAGCCGTTTGTATATCCTCTTTGAGGAAAAGTCTTTTCACATCCTTTGCCCATTTCCTATTTGCATTATTATATTTCTATTAGTGAGATGTAAAAGTTCTTTTTTTATATGATTTCACCAAAATGTTTTCTTCCATTCTGTGAGGCATCTTTTTCACTTTGTTATGCTGGTGAAATATACACAACATCTTAGCCATTTTTAAATGTACAACTCAGTGACATTCATTGTTCAACCATCACCACTATTTCTAGAACATTTTCATCATCCCAAAGTGAAACTTTACCCATTAAACAGTAATTTGCTTCTTTTCTCCTCCCAATGCCCCTGGTGACCATACTCTCTGTCATCTCCGTGAATTCACCCTCCCTAGTATGCCCTGTATGTGGAATCATTCCATGTGGGTCCCTTTGTGTCTGGCTTATTTCGTATAGCACGATGTTTTCTACATTGCTGTTATATGATCTAGAGTTGCATTTCCTTTTTAGGCAAAATTTATGTGTGTTGGGGGTGGTGCTGGGAACCAGATCCAGTGCCTCACACAGAGTGGGCAACTGCTGTTCTGAGCCATACCCCAGTCCTGTACTTTGGATTCTTTTGGATTTTTTCCTAGAAATGGGACTGATAGATCATATGGGAATTCTTTAAACCCTGCATGCTGGTGTTTTCTTGTTTGGTTGGTTGGCTTTTGTGGGGGACAGGATCTCGCTATGTAGCACAGGTGGGCCTCGAACTCACAATGATCCTCCTGCCTCAACCTCCTAAGTGCTGGGATTACAGGTGTGCACTACTATGCTCAGCCCTGCGTACTGTTTTCTAAAGTGCCTGCATCGTTTTACATTCTTAACAATGAAAAGGTTCCAAACCCCACAGCCCTGCCTGCCAGGGTTGAACTAAGCTATATCCCTGGAATTTCTTGTTTTTATTTAGAGACTGGTCTCACTAAGTCCCTAAATTGCCCTGGCTGGGCTTGAACTCGAGATCCTCTTGCCTTTACCTCCCTAAGAGCTGGGGTCGTGCTCGTGTGCCCCCACACCCAGCCTATATCCCAATTTGTCTGCCTCATAGTCAGCACTTGTTTCCTATTTGCTTTTTAAAAATATAACTTTCCTAATGCGTGTGACGTAGTATCTCATTTTTTTGCATTTTAAATTTATTCTATGGCTGGGGGTTGAGCTCATTGGCAACATGTCTGCCTTGTAAGCACAAGGTCCTGAGTTTGATCCCTGGTACCAAAAAGAAAGTTTAAAAAAATTTTATTCTATTAATACATATTTGCAGTTCACACAGTTCATAATCATCTTGGGGAGTAGCTACATGTACATATTACAGCTTCTTTTTTATTTGCTAATCCCCTTTCCCTTCCTGCCTCTCCTTCCCTGGTTCTGGTATCTCCTTTGACATGCTTGTTGCTCTTACCTGCTTTAGCTCGTGTTACAGCATATAATGTTTATATCGATGAGTTATTAGAATCCTGTACACGGCACGTATTTGGTCCTCTCATTTCCCCTATAAATGGATTTTTTACCAAAAGTACATTTAAGGAGTGTCTCCCCACTACAATTTATCACATCTTTGCAAATTATAACTCATTTGTATTTCTGTAACTATGAATAAACATCAGGCATTTTTAAATGTTTATAAGCCTTCCCTTTGTTTTCCTGTGCGCTGCTTTGGTGGCACACTACAGGAAAAAAAAATATTTGAAGGAAGTTACCAGTGGAGAAAGCACAGCCACTCCAGGCACACGAGTCAGTGAGATGCTTTCAGACTGAGGACAGAAAGCTCGCTGTGGACAGTGATGCTTCTTGGATTCCGGCAAGAGCTTTTTAACAGAACTCTTCGTACTCCTCCATCTTCCCACAGTCACATGCGACCTGAAATTATCTTGTTGACTGCCTTGGTTTGTCTGTCTTGTTCCACCAAAATGTAAGCTCCATAAGTACAGGTCTTGTTCACTGGATCCCGGCAACACAGAAACGTGTTCCTACACAGTAGGCCCTGATCACTCTTGGCGCTGTCAGCTTTTCTCTCTCGCCATGGGCCTTGTCAGAAAGCGAACAGCTCAAATGGTTCTGACAGAGTGTACCCCGCCTCCCCCCACCCCCAAATCACTGGTCTCTGGCTGCATAGCGCCTGCCACTGGTCTCATTTGGTTTTGATTTATATTTCCCTGATTACTAATGATGCTGATTATTTTTTCATGCACTTACTGGTTATTTAAATATGTTTCTCGCAAAAATGTCTATTCTTTTCCTTTGCCTATTTTTCTTTCTTTCTTTTTTTGATATTGGATATCGAACTTGGGTCCTTGCGCTTGCAAGGCAGGCGGCGGAACCACTGAACCAAATCCCCGGCCTTGCCTATTTTTCAGTTGAGTTCATTTTGTTATTTTTAAGAGTTTTTTGTATATTTTGAATATTAATCCTTTATGAAATACAATATGGAAATATCCCATATTATGGGTTGCCTTTTTACAGTTAATAGTTCTTTAAAAAATTTTTTTTTTAATTTTATGAAGGGGGATGGAGGGATGGAAAAAAATAATTGAGATGCGTCATGCACATGCACGGATTCCCTATAGTGAATGTAATCGTTATACCCTGCCAAGATGGACTAATAAACAATTTATTTTATTAAAAAGTTTTTTTTCTATGGGTGATTGCACTCGGGACCTTGCTCTTGCGAGGCAGGCGGTGAAACCGCTGAGTTAAATCCCCGGCTCCTGTTTTTTAAAACTTTTATTAGTCCATGTTTTCAGTACATAATGAATACATTCATCATGATGTAGTGGTCCATGTACATAACACATCTTAATTCTTTTTACTTCCCCTTCCTTTCCCTCCACACTCAAGTTTTTTTGCACAACACTTTTGTGTTTTGTCAAAGTCTAGTTTATCGGCCTTTTCGTTTTCTGTCTGTGCTTTTGGTTTCTTGTTCACAAAAGCATTGCCATACTTCATTGTCTTGCATATGGATATTCCAGTATTAGTTTTTAGGCAATCTGTTTTTTTCTATTGGGCTGTTGTGGTACTCCTGTTGAAAATCAGTTGATCATGGGTGTATTTGTGTGGAGACTCTTATTCCATTGATCTGTCTAGCTTCATGCCAGTATTGCACTGTTTTTGTTTTGTTTTGTTCTGTTTGGTACTGTTGTGCCCAAGTCGCAAAATCCGCAAAAAAACCACCAAGGAGTCTCTTCTGATGCAAACACAAGAGGAGTTTATTGCAAGCTTGAGCCTGAACCCTTGGGTGTCACCATCACAGCGGCTTCAGACCGAGAGCCCAGACCCATCTTTGAAGCAGGATTACATAGGGTTGGGGAGGCTCTCCCTTTTTATAGGTGCTATTTTTATCTTTCGCTTATTCTTGGATACTGGAAATTACTAATACCTACATTCACAGAATCAGTTCCTCTTTGTAAAGAACATTGATTATCCTAAGCAGGAAAGATTCATCTTTGGATCATTAAAAAGAGGAACAGAAACACAGGGTGGAGGTAGCCTAAGACAGAGAGCTGCTAAAAATTACAGCGATCTGCAAAAATCCCAAAAGAGGAGCAGAAACACAGGGTGGAGACTGTCATACAGAATGGAATTTTTGCAGCTCTGTTCTGGGTAAGGGGCACAGAGGGAGCCCACCTCGACCTGAAAACTTGGTCCTTACATTCCTCCCTTCTCGAGGACCTTAGTGACCCAATCTTGAGACATAGGGGCATCGTCTTTCTAAAACTATTTCCTGCTGAATGGGGGCATTGTGGAACCTAAAAAAATGGGGCAAGGGTCCTGTAGGTCCTCGAGATCAGGTTGGGTCCTGTATCGTTTGTGCTGGTGGTAGTTTTGATGTGCCTCGAGTTCTTTTTTTACTTTGGATCTGGCATCCTGTAGGAACTCTTTTTGTTGTTAATTCTTGGAGAGGTCTAGGGGAGGTAAGAGGAACATATCTCTTAGACAGGCAGCATTTTTACCAGTGTCTTTCAGCTTCTTTTAGGTATTTAAGCCTTACGTCCGGCAACTGTGTCTTATATAATCTCTGGTTTTTGTTTAAAACTATGGGATAGGGTATAGGGAAAGTAGGGTAATGACAGAAAAGATGTACTAATAACTTTATAGCTCTACCTGTTGGTGACCAACCATGCCAGAGGCTCTCCATTACCCAATTTGGTCTCAGATCTCTTGTCAGATTGAATTTTAAGCTATATTGTATACAATATCTTGTAACAAAAGCTGTCTCTTATTTTGATTGACTCGTTTCCTCTCTCGCCCAACCATTACCAAACTTTGGTGGCACAATAAAGACAAGATTTTTGAGGATACAAAATTGAGAGCCATTTTAGGGCCGCTGGTGGGATCCATTTTTTCCGATGGTCCCAAAGAACTTGTCTATCTTTAGAGTGCTTGGGTAAATGCACGTCTGGCCCTTCAGAAGAGAAAGAGGATTAGACAGAAAGGGGACATTACATGTTTTCCTGGACACTTGAGATTTCTTTGTCTTCAGGAGGAGGCTGAAATCCTTGTCTCAGTATCATTAATTGTACAGCAATCAATTTATTAATGATACAAGGTCTTATTACAAGCCAGGGGGATGAAGTGTACCAACTCTCAAACCACCCTTGGTTTCATATTTTTTCCTTTTTTTCGTTTCTTCAGTTCTTTTTTAACTCTAGCCATAGAATCTCTGGCTATTTTTGAATGATCAGTATAATAACAATGTTTTTTTCTAAGGTTGCGCACGTGCCTCCCTGCTGTTGGAAAATTAGATCTATCCCTCTTAAGTTGCAGAGTCAATTCAGCAAGGGAGCTTAAAGACTCTTGTAATTTAGTGACTGACAATTTTATTTTTTCAATATCTTGATTAATTGCCATCCGCAGGCCATTGTATTGCTGAGGGCAGCGGCTCTAATATTAGCCCCCACGATACCCATTTTTAATAATACTGTCAAGGTCACAGCCGTTACTGGGACTCTTTTTTTTTTTTTTCCGGTTTTAATTTATCCTTAAATATTTTGAAATATTTGCCCAATTTTAACAGCTGTGACCTTATATCAGATAAGCCCAGTTGAGATAATTTTATAAAGTTTCAAGATACAGGGTGGCCTTTTAAACAAGACCTCACATGAGGAGAACCCAATATGACTTGCATAGTTTTTAACTTAAAGAAGGCCATAGGGAGCAGATGAACTCATTTTTTAACCTTATAAGAACTCTTAGATCAATAAGCAGTATAACAGTTTAGCTAGATCTTGTATAACCTCTGTTATAAATGCTTGTTCATGGTCACTACCTATGGAGAGAGGCAGACTAAACCTTGAAATTTTAATAAGATTTTACATATTTTTGAAGCCCTTTTTATTTTTATAGGGAAGGCCTCAGGCCATCTAGAAAAATATAAACCATTATAGGGGGTGGTTATGATCATCTAAAATGTTTGTTTAGTTAGCTTTTTGGCTCATATGCCTATCTTAGCATTGCCATTTGCTATTGTCTCTTTTCTTTTTGAATTATTCTAGCTACTTTGTCAGATTTCTACATTGCCTTAAATAACTGTATTATATCTTAGTTATTTTTAATAAGTTTGTCCTCTGCTGTGAGAAGACCACACCCATATAGACCGTGCCATAGCTATACCAAATGGCAATCAGGAAATCTGTATAAACATTTATCCTCTTTTTCTTTTGCCCATCGGAGAGCCTGTATGAGTGCCCATAGCTCTGCTCATTGAGCTGACCACCCAGTGGGGAGGGGTCCTGTTTGGACCATTTCATCATCTTGTGTCATCTCTGCATAATCGGCATAGCATACCCCATTTTTCATGAAGTTATTCTCATCCTTGAACAGGACGAAATTAACCTCAGGCAGTGGGTCTTTCTGCAGATCTAGATGACTGGAGAACAATTTGTCAGTGACCCCAAGGCACTTGTGATCAGGGGGCCAGGTTCCGAGGGCAAAAAGTAGCAAGATTTAAGGTTTTAATTGGAACAAAATATAGGCGGGGATTCTCACAGATGAGGGCCTGATATTATGTGACTCTACTATTTGGGAGCTATCAATGTCCTGTTATTCAATAGTTTTAAAAGGCATGGAGAAACTGAATAATTTACTTTTTTTAAGGTTACCTGGTCAACTTCTTTAATTAGCATTACTGTAACTGCCAGGGCTTATAAACAAAGACCTATCTCTTTACAGCTGGATCTGAACTCTAAGATAAATATGTCACTGGCTAATTTTATGGGCTTACTCCTCGAGCGAGCACCCCTAAAACAATATGATTTCTTTTTTTAGTCAAATACAAACTAAAAGGCTGGATCACATTTAGGATCCCTGATACAGGGGGCAACAGAATAAGTTTTAGCTGTTTAAATGCTGACTCTTGTTTTTTATCTTATAATTATTGTCTTTCTGGGCCCTTTAAAGATTTATATAGAGAGAGAATCTAGATCTTGGAAAAACCTTTTGTCTAAAAAAATGGTTATCTGCTTTAAATCCTTTTATTTCTAAGCAGCATAAATTTTATATCTTATCTCTTAAAGCAACATTAAATCTCTCAGTACCCTATTTTTATTTAATACACCAGAAAATTAACAATAATCATAATTTTATATGAAATTTTATGCCCTTTAATCAGGTATCAAAAACATTTTAACAGAACCTCAATCTATTTTTTTACAAAAATCTTATTTGAAAATAAGCATTACAAACACATCACAATAACATATTTTGAATCTAATTCTTTGATGATAACCAATGTAAACATTTTATAACAATAGATTTAAACATATTTATTGGGGATATCTTTTCAGAAGGTCATTAGTAAATAATGACCAGAATAAATTTTTCTAAACAGCTATCTTTTTACTATTACAGACTATTCAGGTCTATTTAGACCTGAATTTATACTTAATTATCTTAACAAAATTTGACTTATAAAACCAGATTATGGAAATTAACAAATTATCAATATCTTTTTATCATTTTAATCAAAATATAATTGGATAAACACCTTTTAACATATTGAACACAGACAAACATATAAAATAATTTATAAAACTATAATATATTTAAATATTTTACCAATTGAATTATAAAATCTCTCTTATTTGTTATTTTTTTTATTTTTGATACTGGAGATTAAACTTGGGTCCTTCTGCCTGCAAGGTAGGCGACAGCACCACTGAGCTAAATCTCCAGCCCTAAAATCTCTTTTAGTTATTCAAATATTTGCAGATCAATTAACAGAAATCTCTTATAGAATTATAATCAAAAGGAATGAAAGCTCCTTGTTATTATGAAAATAAACCTTCTATAACAAACTTGAAGCCAACAAGCAAACATACAGAAATCACTTGTATACACTTTTTTTTTTACATATTTAGGCCTTCTGGTCTTGTATATCCTTCTTTATATCTTTTTAACAAGACAAACATACAAAATATTTTTATATCAAAAGTATATCTTTTACCCATAGCTTTTAAAATACCTTTTTCTATCTCATTTATAACAAACTTCAGCTGTTAAAGTCTTAAAATGTTTTTTCCTGTTCTCAGATTGTTCTATCTTAAAATTTAATTGGCTACCCATAGAACAATATTAACCTTGAATTTTTATCAACAGAGTACAAAGAGCAAACTAACCCTATAATTGCAATTTAAAAATTTGCAATATACTAGAAATATTTTAAACACACCAATTAAACTTCATTTAAATTGAAACAAAGATCCATTTTTTAACATATTTATTTGCACCCTCTGTTGCAATAGAGCTAAACAATTTTGTTCTTGCTTTTTATTTCTTCTACACTCTCGATCTTAGCAACTCTGGGAAGGGGAGGCAGCTTAATTTCCTCTAAAAAGGGGAAACACTGGTATGTTCCTGCAATGATGTCACATTTTTTTGAGAGGCAGATTCACCACAGGAAAACAGCAGGTTTGGCAAACAGTTATTTTAAGACCAGAACTAAATAATTCTCACTAGTAGCTGATTATCACGGAGCAGAAGCTTGGGTAGCTCCTAGAATACATTAGGCTCCAAATATTAAAGTCTCAGATAAGTGAAACAAAGGCAGATAACTTCCCTTTTGTCTAGAGTTGTCCAGGGGGCAAAGTCTGACTTCGCTGAGATCATGATGACTCACAAAGTTTCTGAAGCATCTTTGATTGCAATTTTATCTTATAGTCCCCCATAAAATTTTTATTAAAATTCTAAATTATACATTTAAAAACAGTTGGTTTAATATTAACATTTCCCATAACTATTAGATATTCCCTTGTCCGGTGATGCAAGACAAAGGGTGGGGTGTCTCATTTGCCAGCCTGGTTCTGCGCTTTTCAGCTCTTTCAGGCCCACTTGGACTTAAGGAGAGTTTCTCATCACAAGAGTCTCTGTTATGTCCTTTTAAGGACAGCCACAGACTCGCAGGACTGACCCACACAAGCTCCACAACTCCGGGAGGTCTCATTAAGCGCAAGCGCCCCCTCCCTTTGTTTTGGTGCACAGACGAGGCTACCGATGGCTTTCATAGTTTGTTACATTCACTCTCCTAACTAAGTCTCTTTCATACACACAGTCACACAAGAGGTTAATACATTCCCTCCCTGGGGCCCCTTCCAAAGACAAACTATGGGGCTACCCAGGGGATCTTACCATTTAGATATATTTATTTTCTTTCTTTTTGTTCTGCTACCAGTGAGCTGGCCTCTGCATCCTAGAAAGGGAACCCAGGAAATCCCGGGGGCACGCCTCTTCCCTTCCAAGGAGGCAGGCAGTCGCTCTCTCCGGTGAGACTCGGGTTAAGGTTCAATACGGGCTGTGTCAGTTAGTTCCTTCTTTCCTGCTGGAGAATTTGACTCTATTCATCTTCCTGCTTGGGAAAAAAGTCAATTTAAAATTAATGAGAAAGCAATCTAGTGGGGTGTTTTTGGAGCCAGATCTTCAGAATTTTCCTTCTCTTTGGTAACCAATATTGGCTTGGACAGCTGTGAGGGCAAAAGAGGTTTTAACCAGCAAGGGGGATTTCCCAAACAACAATAATTTGATACTTCCCTTTTTTTACTTTTACAGACAAACCAAGAGCTCATGCTTTCACTTCTTTAAAGTATTCAATCATTAAGAAAAAGGGAATAATTTAATTTGGGACAGTCCCATTATTATTGATCACATCCGTCTTTGTCTACATAAAACCATTCACAAGCTATAGAAAACCAACAGACAGGCCCCAGGCGCCCTCGCTCAAGTGCCGGGAGGTAGCCTGGCCCCGAATCCTCCATGGGAAGGAGAGCCACCCCTTCTCCCGCCCCAGCTGCCATCACTCAAGTTCCAGGAAGGTAGCCTCATGGGTGCCCCTGAACCCCCTAACACCCACCCACCCTGCGCACTCTCAGATCTCCTGACTGTGCCAGTCTTTGGACCTACTCTGCAGAGGCAGAGGTGGTCATCAAGGGTATTTTTCTGAGTTCCCAACTTTGAACATCTTTAAAGAAAGGGCATGGGAAACCTGTAATAAAACGTTGTGGAGTTCAACCATTCAGAAGGTTGGGGAACTCAGTCTGGGCCTTGCAGCCCGAGGTCAGTCAGCGTCATGGGGTTCAGCCATCAGCTAACTGAGACCAGGGGTCTTGCATCCTCACTCTGTCTGAGCCATTAAATGGTAAATACACTATATTGAAATTTTGTTCACTGCAGACATGTTCTGGAGTGCTTCTTGATTTCAATCTAATTCAAATGATTTAAGGGTGGTAGACTAGTGACTACCACAGGTGATCAGTGTCCCAAGTTGTGCTTGATCTTAATGTGTTGCTGATTGTATCAGTTGGGGTAAAGCATTGCCGTTGATTTGATGAGCTGTTTTCTCTGATGTTATGAAGACGAGAATGTCTGTGGGTCGTTAGAGACACAGAAGCTAGGGTGCAACTATATCAGGAAGATTTGGGTGATAATCCAGAGATTAGACCAAGGACAGTCCGACAACAAAAATTAAAATGAGAAAATGCTTAAGCAAGACACAAGGACAGACTTCCAGTTCACCAATGGCAAACAGTAGGGCAAATGAGGATGAAAAGGCCGATAGTGAACTACCAGGACACCCTGAACTCAAAGCACAGGAAGTAACAAAACAGATCAGTCAGGCTCTAGAAAAATTCAAAACAGAAATGATTTCCCAGATAACCATAGAGATAGTAAGCAAAATGGAAGTCGCGATTTGAGACTCTAGAGCAGAAACTGACAAAAAAATAGATGAGCTCAGGACCATGATAGAAGCCATGAAGGCCCTGCATAAGAAAGAAATGGAAACAATAAACGCCCAGCATAGGAAAGAAATGGAATCCATAAAACAGATTCAAACAGATATCCAGGATATTAAACACTCCATAGAAAGTGTATGCAACAGAATAAAAGAATGCAAAGATAGACTCTCAGATATAGAAGATGAGATTGCAGTCAGTGACCATGAAAAGAGAGATCTCTTAAAAACAGTAAGGGATTATGAGAAATAGATCCAACAACTCCTAGATGATGCAAAGAAGAATAACATAAGACTGATAGGAATCCATGAAGTAACAGGAGAAAATACAAATGACTTTAAAAAGCTGTTTGCAGAATTAATGACAGAAAACTTCCCAAACAGGGGAAGAATTTGACATTCAGATAACTGAGGCATATAGGACCCCAACTAGCTACAGTAAAAAAAATCTACACCTAGCCTTGCCCCCATGTTATTTTTGTTTTGTTTTGTTTTTTGGAACCAGGGTTTGAGAACTGGGGACCTTGTGCTTTCAAGGCAGGAGGCAGAACCACTGAGCTAAATCCCCAGCCCTCCCATGTTTTATTTTTTTTCCCATAAGACGTTCTGTCCCAGAAATGTAACCATTTGGGCTGTGCACAATGTTCCCACCCAATGTACTAAGATGTTCTGTGACTGTCTGTGCTGCATATGTGCCTGCTCATTGTATCAAAAGTGTTTCAGGGCTGGGGATGTAGCTCAATGGTGCAGGCCTGCCTTTCAAGAAGCACAAGGTCCTGAGTACAACTCTTGCCACCAGAAAAAAAAAAAATTGTTCAAACAGCGTAACTGTTACTGCCTGATGTTTCTAAAAGGTTCTCCTCAACTTCCTTTCTCCCAACTGTATATAAATGGACTCTCACTGCAACTTGGCCCAGTTCAGATAATAGAAGGATTTTCTCCATTTCTTCAAGTAACTTTTGGACTTTTGTTTCTTTTTCACTACTGGGGATCAAACTCAGAAC
The DNA here is from genome assembly GCF_012274545.1 of Fukomys damarensis. Classification (NCBI taxonomy): domain Eukaryota; kingdom Metazoa; phylum Chordata; class Mammalia; order Rodentia; family Bathyergidae; genus Fukomys; species Fukomys damarensis. Next base: position 3,844,410 of record NW_022900921.1, on the reverse strand, counting down.
CTTGTGCTTGCCAGGCAGGCACAGTGCCACTGAGCTACATCCCCAGCCCACTTTTGCCTTCTTGAGTCTCCAAGTTGCTGGAGCTGTAGCACTTGGCTGTAACACTGAGCTGATCAGCTTTGCCACAATAGTAGTGTAGCTTGAAGGAGCCACAACTCTTTAGTAGAAGAGATTGAAAGTCAAAGAGATGATCAGTGTTTCAAAGATTTGTATCATCATCTCTCACCCCTCAGCCCCCTTTCTTCTCTGGCTAGTGATCAAACCCAGGGCCTTGTGCAAGAAGGGGCTCTAACGCCCCCCAGGTACACCCTCAGCCCTTCTGTCATTTTTTTGCTCCTAGTGTCAGGAATTGAACTCAGGCCCTTGTGCTTGTGAGGCAGGCAGTGGAATCACTGAGCCAAACCCCTGGCCCCCTTCTGTCATTTTTAAGAGTGAAAAAATATCTGGAACAGAAAGGGCAGGAGGAATGATGCAAATTCACAACTGAGCTACACTGAAGGAGCCTGCACTTCAGCACAGCTGCTTCCAAGTTGACCAAATGAAATATTTGGAGAGTTCAAACAATCCCTCATCATTTCCTAATTACTCTGATTGTTTTGTGGCAACAAGGGAATTTGTTTTGTTGTTGTTTGTGTATATTTTGTTTCTTAGGTCTATTTCCCAGACTTGAACTGCTTGGCCCGAGTTGTCCTGCCTTCCCAGCCTTCTGAGTAGCTGGGACCAGAGCCATGTGACGCCGCACCTTTATTTTTCACATGGCCTCGTTCTGTGGCTGAGTATGCAATGTGGTCTGAACTCTGAGGATTTCAAAAAAGAAGAAATGATGGCTGGAGATTTAGCTCAGTGGTTCTGGTTCCTGCCTCACAAGCGGAAGGACCCAAATTCAATCCCCAGTACCAAAAATAAAGAAGAAAATGACAGGGTGATTTTTAAGAAAGTTAAGAACAAGCAGCAATGCCAAAGTTTGGGGGGGACAGAAAAATAATTATTTTTATAGATAAGTTCTAAAATTGGCTTTTTTTTTTTTTTTTTTTTTTACATAGTACAGCGGACCCTTGACTTACCAATTTGATTGGTTCCTGAGGGCTGGTTGTAAACCGCGGTGGTTGTAAGTCAATACAGCTGAGATCTGGATGTTTACCTGGGTACATGCTATAGATAACAAGAGGCAGATGAATCTTCCATTTACCCAATTAACCCAAATTGTTTGTATGTCAGGCTGGTTCTAACTTGAGGGTCCACAGCTGGGTAATAATAGCTTGAAGAAATATAAGGTTGGCCTTCAAAATATTTAAGGCTCTTTTGTGAATGCAGTTTCATTCCTAAGACAGTGTTAATATTCAGGGCTGATTATCTGCTAAATTTAAACTTCAAAGATTCTCTTCTACACAGTGAGGCTTCCAACTCCCACCTCCCCATGAAACCTGCTGTTCTTCAGTTACTCTTACAAAATCCGCCACTTTAGTCAATAAAAGAGAAAGGACAGCAGTGATTTCAATCTGGAAATTCAAGTACAGCTACATCTGCCTTAAATAGATGCATTCAGCTGTGGTATTTAGTGCAGATGAGATACACGGTCACCTACCGGGAGGAGCAGCCCACGTGCCAGGGAACAGTGGGCCCTGTCAGGGCTCCTTTCCCCTGCTGCTCAGGGTTTCCTGCTCTTTGAGTCTAAATCGACTCCCAAGTTAGCTGAGTGCTCCGAGGGCAGCCGTGTTCACTCGGCCCAGAGCTTGGCTCAGGCGTTCTGTGGGCTCAGTGGTACTCACAGTTCAGTAAAGAGAAAAAGGGAAACTGTTTAGCCAGAAGAGCTGGGTTTATATAAGACATTTCAGCAGGCAGTTTTAGTTCTGAATTGCGCAGGGACTGTAATATAAAGTGATAAGTGAAGTAAATGAAGCTAGTTTAAATAGCCCTTTAGATGTGTGTGGGAATGCATGTTTACTTATAAAGTCTTTCTAAATAATTTACATAATAAAAATAATGTCGGTGCCTATATATAAAAGATAAAGAAAGAATAGCCCTTTAAACAGTGCAGTCCCCAAAACCATTTTTAGGTTTTTAGCCCTGCTGAATGGATTGAGATAACAGGAAAGTTAAGCTGCTTCACCCGAGTACTGCTCTTGAAAGAGAGGAAAACAACGCCCACAGCCACGGGATGCAGACATTTCTCTTTGACCAGAGTCACAGGTTAAATGGGGCCTTTCCATGGGGCCATTACTTCCTACTGCAGGTGCCCCTTCTAACCCACCCATTGCAGTGGCCTCCCTCATCCCTGGGTATAAGTTCTGACCCTCCAGGTCCTGCAGGAACCACAGAGCACGGAACCCTGTACACGCTGAGCCTTTCCTAACTACCATGTTTCATTAGTGAATGAGGCAAAGTCAGAGACTAAGAGCATCTGATCATAAAATAAAGCAATTACAATTTCTGCAATAAAAGTTATATAAATGTACTCTTTCAAAAATCTTTTTGTAGCTAAAAAATCTTACAGTAGCTGACAGTTAGTGACTGATCAGTTCATATTGTACTGCTTGGGTTCAGTAACTTATTTTACTTAGGAAAGGCTCCCAAAGTAAGTGTAGGGATATAGGCAATTCAAGTCACCAAAAAGAAACTGTACAGTGCTTCCTTTCAGTGAAATTCTTGATTTAATAAGGATGGAAAATAATCATGTGCTGAAGTTGCTGAGGTCTACAGTAAGAACACGTCTCCTATCCGTGACATTGTAAAGGAAAAATAAAGTCGTGCTAATTTTGCCAGGTGGTGGGCCACAGGTAACTGAAACGGAAGAAAGCCAAACTGTGGCCAAAGGGGAACTACTCGTCAGTAAATTTTAAGAGCCTTGCGTTGTTAGTAAGACCAGGACTATGTCAGTATCCAAACAACAGGATTTTTTGTTTTGTTTTGAGACAGGGTCTCGCTATGTAGTGGAGACTGACCTGGAACTCACTATGTAGCCCAGGCTGGTCTTGAACTCCCAGCAATCCTCCTGCCTCAGCCTCCCGAGTGCTGGGATTACAGGCATGCGCCACCACACACAGCAACAACAGGATTTTTTTAGATGGCCCGCCATAGTATTATTTTGTCCTACCTTAGTAGGTAGTCAATTTGCTTCAAAGAATTGATTAGACACGTGGGTGATTGTCAACTGCACCTCACGGGCACAAGCGCCTGGGGAGCAGGCGGCCCTTTCTAGGCCTGTCTGCAAGACTGCTCTTTCCACACTGGAATGCTGTGACCGGCAGGGGCAGGAGTGCTTTACAGTCCGCGCCTGGCTGTCACTTTGACTTTCTGAGAAACTGTTATCTCACTGAATAAATATTTATTGAACACTGACTATGGGCCAGGCTCCGTGTGTGGTTAGAACAGAGTCCGATGTTCTCAGCTCCAGTAAGGCTCTCAGCTTCCCTCCTTACCCTTATGTGGGCAGTGAGCTAGCTGTGCAAATACATTTCAGGTTGGTACCACACGAGCAGGCTGATTGAATATTACCTTACCTTTACATTTAAAATTTTAAAATTTAATTTCTAATTTTAAATTTTCATTTTATTTTTACATTTTTAACTTTAAACATTTTTTAAATTAAACTTGAGGTTTGTATGCAATTGTGAAAAAGCTTGCAGAGAGATCCTATGTACCCTTTATCCAATTCCCTTAGTGATAACATCGTAAAAAACTATACTCTAATAAGGCCAGGGATTTAGCTCAGTGGCACTGGGCCCGCCGTCCTGAGTTTGATCCCCAGTACCAGAAGTGGGGGGGGGAACTAGACCCTAATAGGACAGCCAGGACAGTGACATTGATAAAATGAAACTTTCTGGACTGGGGATTTAGCTCAGTGGTTCTGCCACCTGCCTCGCAATGGTGAGGTCCTGAGTTCAATCCCTGGTACCAAAAAAAAAAAGAGAAATATCCCACAGGGAAACCTACTTGGGTAGATTCTAATACCAACGATATTTTTATATTCCCTGATGGAATTTACCTCATGGTTCAGTTTTTTGTGGCGGCCCAGCCGTCACAACACGAACGTACCTGAGTTGGGGAGTGAGGATTGGGAAAGGAAAGAACACTCACACCTGAGTGGAGACCAAGCGAACTCTGGTTTATTTCTACAGAAACAGCTTTCCTTAAAGGCTCATTAACAGGAAGCATCAAGCAATCATCTCCATCATTTCTTATGCAAAAACAGGATTTCCTGATTTCTACAGATACTGCCAGATCTTTGGCTATCTCTTTGAGTTCCTCCCATGGCAGGGTCAAAGAACAAATAAGTTTAACAAACAGAGTCCTTGAAAGGTAACAAATGTTACATAGCTTGTATCAGTGCCTTCATTGTAGAGGAAGAAGTTTCCTTTCAAATGTCAAATGCCAGAGAGCCATGGTGGGCTCCCACAGTTTTTGTTTGTTTGTTTTTGGTACCAGGGTTTGAACTCCAGTCCTTGCACTTGCAAGCAGGCCACCAAACCACTGAGCTAAATTCCTGACTGTGGGAGCCTGGCTGAACCAGAGCGACTCCATCTTGATCAGCAAACAACCTAGAGACTGTCGCTCCCCCCGATCCCTTACAGGATAACTAATGATTAATTGTGAATTGTTAGGTGGCTGTTTTGAAGTAGCTAGGAAACTAGGTAGAAACTGTAGTGAACACAGAGACCCAAGGCAGGTCACGCCACTCCTTGCATGCCTGTAGTCTGAATGTTCTGAACTTTATGATGATCTAGGTTGCAAATGGAACAATGGATAATCACTCTGCTGATCATTAGTACATGACGACCACTAGCTCAGATCAACTGACTCTTTGCCTTTGTCCTTTTCCTGTAAGTTTTAAGTGTAAACCCCCCTTTTCAGCCCTATATAAAATGGCCTCTGTTTCTTAGCTGGCCGCCTCTCTGAGCTACTTGGCTTGGGGAGTGCCGTCTGGCCAGACTAATAAAGGTCTATTAGCCAACTTGCCTGGTGTGTTCCTTCCTGGGTGACTCTCGCTATCGGACAAGCTCCTGGAGCCTCGCTGAGCTGCTGAGCCCAGCATCGTGAAGGCCTCTTGGCTGTTCACGCTCCAGGAGTAAAAGTGAGACACGAGTCTTACACTGACCCCTCAGTTTTTGTTTTTGTTTAATCTTATACTACTTTACCTCTTTCCTGGAAACTTTAAGCTTTTTGTGCTCTGATTTAATTATTCAATAAGTTCTTTTTGCCTTCAAGAAATGATAAACGTTCATGGAGATAGACAAGTTCAACTCGATCAAAACATTATAAATATGTACATGTAACAAAACGTCACACAGTGTACCACGATAGGTCCAATTTCTATGTTTTTATGTATCTGCTATAT
>NW_022900921.1:3832902-3838949 GCF_012274545.1 Fukomys damarensis | reverse complement strand
TTTATAGCGGGGATTGAACTTGGGTCCTTGCGCTTGCGAGGCAGGCCTCCGAACCGCTGAGCTAAATCCCTGGCCCTGCTATAATAATTTTTTTAATTGAAAAAATATTTAACAGACTTGTAATATGTATGAGGTGCTGTCTTAAATGTGTGATGACAGTAAATGAGGTATTCATGGTACTTGCTCTCACGGAGCTTCACGTACAGAGTATGGAGACAGACAGCGAAGAAAAGGGGCAGTGACGTCCGCGAACTGTGGGCAGAGGCCGGAGGTGAGGAGCGACTCCTGCCCTAGAACAGGAAGGCGGATGTGAGCAGCCAGCCGTGGGAGGGGCAAGGTGAGGGCAGTTGAGGGAAAGCTGAAGAAAAGGACGCACTGGATGGGGCGGTGCGTGGGGACTGAGTGTCTCTGCCGTGTCCAGGAAGAAGACACGAGAATGTCTGCTCGGGGCTGAAATGGTTGAATTGTGGTTTGTTTTGGTATCAGGGATCAAACTTGGGGCCTTGCGCTTGCGAGGTTGAATTGTTTTTTAAAAGACCATTCTAGCTGTTCTGTGCAGCGTGCTTGAGCGTGGACCGGTCCACAGCAGGGCAGCATTTCGAGGGGTGATGGTGCTTCCCAGGAGGAACGATGCTGTTTGGAGATGGTAGGCACGCAGAAGTGAAAATACTCCAGGTGTGCATGTGTGTGTGCGTGTGTGTGAGCGCGTGGGTGTGGCTTCTCCCTTTGTCAGATGACCTATGCTCTGAGCCGGAGGTGGCAACCTAGTAAAGGAAGAAACTAGGTCTTACAGTAAATGAAGTTGTAAAAATATATCTCAGTCCTTGTCTTTATGTCCCCAGTCAGATGAAGCGCTTCTTAATCATAAATTTTTTTTTTTTTTTTTGGACACAGGGTCTCACTATGTAGTTGAGACTGACCTGGAATTCACTATGTAGCCTAGGCTGGTCTGGAACTCACAGAGATCCTCCTGCCTCAGCCTCCTGAGTGCTGGGATTATAGGCGTGTGCCACCACACCCAGCTCTTAATCATAATTTTTTGAAATGTACTTGCTTTGTTTCTCTTTGTTTTGGTCTTTGCCTTTCATGTTGGAGACTTTTCTCAAAAGGTTTTTGAGGTCCATTTATAACTGTGAGGCCTCAGCAAGCCATGAGAGCTCTGTGAGAGAAACTAGCAAGTGTTCATCAGTGAGCTAGGGTTTAGTTTGAAGCTCCCATTGGTTTCTTTCAGTTTTTCCACTGACTAATCATCCAGTGTTCTGATGGGAGAAAGATGAGGCGAAGTTACTCCGTTCGCTGCTGGTGTTTTTGGAGCCTAGCAGTGCAAGGGGCTATAGATCATGATTCACAAGGGATCTTTCACTGATCTCTTTTTCCCACTGATCTCTTCCCCCAACCTCCAAGCTGCGATCCACTTGGCTGGAAACTTGTGTGGAATCGGCCCCCGACTCCTGCTGAGTTAGGACAGTCGGTCAGTTATCCAGCTACCTGGGATGGGGGTGAACATGAATGTTCCATAGTTCCCTGGACAGGCTGAAAGTAGCCACTTCTGGTCGTGTGTAGCTGGAGGCTCTCCCCCAACCCCAGGGATCAGGGTGTCCTCATTTCCAGAGCTGCCTGGGTTCTGAGGCCGGACTCACCAGCTTCTCGTTGACACCCCAGCCCCAGCAGGTACAGGATTCATGCTTTTCTGACCTGTTCACTCTCTCGGCCCAGTTCCAGCTCCAGCTCACTGCTGGGCTGTCCTCTCTTGCCCTATGGGTTGCCGTCCATTCGCTCCAGAGTTAGTAGAGATCAGTGCTCAGTTCTCCGAGGCCCAAAGAGGCACATCTTTAAGCACCGAGTAGACTCCGCGTTCAAACCACTCCTTAGAGAAAAACGGTAAAGTTTAGAGCACATTACAATTCCTCTGTGACTCACAAACAGTACAGCATCGCTTTGTTTGCTGTTTGTTTTTTAATATCGCATATTGAACCCAGGACCTCTTGTGTGCTAGGCAAGCACTCTGCCATCTTTCATGTTACACCTTCTCCACACTTCTCCACCTTATGATTCCTGTCCAGTTTGGGGTAAGGAAAGCAGAAGCATTTCTAAGGCAAGGGAACATCAATATTTGGGCTGTTTCCCCTACACTGTACACGCCACATAAAAAAGTGCCTCATTGCGCCGAACTAGCTACCAGGTCCAATCCGGTTGTCAAGAAGTAATCGAAGTTTTGTCTAAATGTAGAAAATTTGAGTTCAGTCATACTTTTAGAAACAGGATAAACAGGTTGAACAGTTTATGACTCAAAAGGAAACATTCATTTTCCCAGCTTCCATTGATTGCATCATTCTCCAGGGAAGTCTGTGCTGTGAACTTGCAAAAGTGCTGTGTGATTGGGGAAATGATCCGCGTCATGAGGCCTTGCTGTATCTGTGCCCTTGACCGTTGCCAGTTTGCGAAATACCTGCAAAGAGGTGCAGCAGGGTTGGGGAGATGGAGGAATCTCGGAAGTCTGCTGAGCTGGTGAGCACATCGGACGCTTCCTGGGCCCGAAGGGCTGAGGGCTGTGCCTTATCAGATTCTCTGCAGCGGAGAGACAGGCACAGGAAGTAAAACCTACCTGGCAGCCAGCAGCACAGGGCTGGCTTTACTGCCACTTCTCAGTCACACTGCTGGGAGAATCGCAGGCAGGCCCCAAGGAGTAGAGCAGAATGGCAAGAAGCATGATCTTTGGAAATATCCTGGATGTGACTTGGGGCAAACGGGCAGACCTCTCTAGGACTCAGTTTCCTCTTCTGTAAAATGGGATAATAATCGATTTCAGGGCCAGGATCGTAGCTCAGTGTTGCCGCTGCCTGCCTTGCAAGCACAGGGTCCTGAGTTTGATCCCTGGTACCAAAAAACTTATTTCATGTGGTTGTGTGAGGATTAAGTGAGCTAATACAAGCCAAAACCTTACAGCGATGGCTTCCAAAGAGATCTGAAGCGCTGCTTCTGTTGTTAATACGATAACTATTATTATTACACCTCACAGCTCTGGAGCTGTTTGTGCAGTTCAGTGGTCACTGGCCACATGCAGCTACTGAGCCTTTAAAATGTGGGCAGTCAGAGTTGGAGCTGAGCTGTAAATACTAAAAGACCAGAGTTCCGTGGCTTTTGGAGACCTATGAAGTATGAAGAAAAGAATGCAGATTATCTCCATTGACTTCATATATAGGGATAATATGTAGATATACTGACCCTACTGGATACAGTAAATATATACCCTATATCGAATATACATGACATTAATTTTGCCTGTTTCCTTACTTTTTTTTTTTTTTTTTTTGGGTGGTGCTAGCGGCGTGGAAAACTCCAAACATGCTAAGCAAACTCTACCACTGAGCTATACTCTAGTCCTTTACCTTTCTGGGTTTTGTTTCATTTTTCTGTTTTTGTTGTTATCTGTGGCTTGTTTTTTTTTTTTTTTTTTTTTGGAGGGTGGTACTGAACTCGCTACGAAGCCCAGACTGGACTTGAATTTGTGATCCTCTTGCCTCGGCCTCCACAGCGCTGGGATTACAGGCATGAACCACCATGCCCAGCTCTCTAGTCCTTTACTTTTTAAATGTGGCTACTAGACAATCTTACACTACATGTAGGGTCACATTCTGTTTCTGCTGCACAATACAACAGTCCCTTTCTCATGTAATTTCAGCCGAAACTCCACGCTGCCACTACCCCGAAATCGAGCTCGTGACACTTCTGACATAGACCCATTCTAGGTGAATTAATCACTCTAGTGTATTTCCTTCCTGTCAGAGTGGCCATGTAAATACACATAGATGTCAGGATTGGGATACGCCTTGACTTTATAGGTCCTGAGGATAATTTAGGTGTTCTCATCAGGATTCAATCCAATCAAAATCCACTAACAAGTACCACTGGGCTGCATACCTTTTTTTTTTTTATTGATTCCAGGAATCGAACTCAGGGCTTTGAGTTTGCCAGGCAGGCACTGCACCAATCCCTGGGCCGAGGCTACATACGTTTGAACAGAATCCTTTTAAGTTTCTGATAAAGACGCTTAAGTTTTAATAATTAGTAGACTTCACCTACCTTGGTAGATTTTATAGTCACATGATCTACGTCTCTATGAATCTGAAGAAGTGGCCACCAGATAAACTTGGAATCACCCAGCTTGCAAGGTTCCTGGGTGTGTGGGCAGGTGGCCCCTGGAACGAGCTGGGGCGAGGGCCGGGATGTGCGGGCGGCTCACACTTAGCATGGCCCAGCGACCAGGGCCCTGCAAAACCATTTCCTGCTTTGTACACGAAGACTGTGAGCAAGAATGGGGCGATGTCAGGGCCACCTGATGGCACATACCTGAGTCTATGTGTGTGTGTGTGTGTGTGTGGACAGAGACACGCGGGAAATCTCCCCTCAAATCCACCTTGAAGGCGTACGATACAGTTGTTGTTAGCACAGTTCTAAGGTTGCCCTTATATGATTCCTGAATTTCTGTAGTGTTTCAGAAAGACGCCGTCCTGCTCGCTCCCCACCCACCCTCTCCTAACCCCTGTCTTGCTTTTCTTCTCTGTTACCTATTCTGGGCGTTTCCTGTCGGTGCCGTAGTGCCACGTGGTCCTTTCATCTGGTTGTTCTGTTTTTCCTCTTCTCATGCGATGTTCATTGCGTGCTTCACCCACCTGGCAGCACCCCAGGACCTCGCATCTGCTCCCGCATCATCGTGTGGCCTGGCTGGGCCTGCTGGCTATGCATTGTCGATCTAGGTCATCTAGGTTGTTTCCGCTTTGGGGCTGTTGTTAGTCGTGCCCACGGTTGCCAGGAGGACGGCAGGATTCTCTTTTTCCACATCCTTCTCGGCCGGGGTTATCGACTTGATTGTAGCCACCGCAGTGGGAAGAAGTCCTGTCTCAGGGTGCTTTGGCCTTCATTTGTCTTCTTTGGGAAAAATCAAAATTCTTCCTATTCATATTCTTAGGCTGTTTGTAAAAAGTGATTATTTGTCTCTTGATTGTTGAATGGTGACCTTTTCAGCATATGAAGGTGAAGGTAATTTAGGTAAAACACTTAGCTTTCCAGGAAGACCAAAGTTGCAGCCTGCCTTGGTTTCGAACCCTTTTCAGGCTCATGGCAACTTTTTTTTTTTTCTTTTGGTACCGGGGATCGAACTCAGGTCCTAGTGCTTGCAAGGCAGGCGGCAGAACCCCTGAGCTAAATCCCCAGCCCTTGTGACAACTTTCGAAAAGCATCTTTGTTCACTGAATAGCTACAAACCAGGACCCTCCAACATCTGTAAGAGGTTATTCATCCAATCCCAAAGCCATGAAGAAAATTTATTTTTTTTCTTTTATTGAGTTTATTGGTACATTTTAGGTATGCAGTACAGTTACCATGAAGAGAATTTAGAAATCCAAATGGACTCTCTTGAAAATCCTTGCTTTCCTTCACTGAGGCAGCTCCCCAGACTCCTCACTGCTGTGCCTCGGTGAGTGACTGAACCTCTCTGGATATGGTTACATCTTTTTGCGAAAAACGCCAAAAATAGAAAGTGGTACAAGGATTGTAGAGACCTGAAAGAAATGACCCTCGTAGGATCAAGAATCGCTTTAAAAGTTTGTTCCCATCTGGGCGTGGTGCTCATGCCTATTAGCTCAGCACTCTGGGGAGGCTGAGGCAGGAGGCACAGATAACAGAGAAGAAAAGCAGATCAGGGGTTAGGAGAGGCTGGGTGGGGAGCAAGCAGAACGGGTGGGGGTGCTATTCAAGCCTGCCTGGCCTGGGCAACTTAGTGATTGAAGGAGAACCTGTCGCAAAAAGAAAAGAAAAAACAAAACCAAAAAAATCTGGGATGTATCTCAGTGCAGACGTCCTGGGTTCCATCTTTAGTACGGCTAGTTAATAATCATAATATAGTAGGGGAACTGGGACGGGTAGGAGAAAGGAAATAAGGGAAAAGAAAAAATATGAGAAAATGAAAAAATGGAAATAAAGTATTTGTAAATAGGGAAGGGAGGAGGGGTGAAGGGAGGGCAGGGGTAGGGGGAAAAAATGAGAAC
>NW_022900921.1:3825129-3832846 GCF_012274545.1 Fukomys damarensis | reverse complement strand
AGGGGGCGAGGGGTGTTAGGGGGAAAAAATGAGAACCAAGCCCTGTCACGTAAAAGTACAAGATCCCAGTGATGAATGTAACTGTACTGTGTCCCTAAAATGTACCAATAAACTCAACGAGGAAAAAAAATAATCAAAATATAATTTCTCCCGGTGAGGGCTGGCAATGGGTCTGCCCACAGCAGAGCCCCGGGCGGCCACTGCCAGGGGAAGACTGTCCAGCAGTGACGCAGAGCAGGAGGAAAGTGCTGCCCTTTCCTCTCCGGCTTCTCTTTTGTTTTCTGCCTCTCACCTTACATGTGGATCAGCTGGTTCTTAGGCCCTCGGGTAATCAGGCCCCGATGCAGTAAGTGTCTCAGTCCCCTGACCCCCTTGCTGCCTAAAGTACTGCCCATGGGGACTGTGCCGCCCACCTCCCATAACCCCGAGGACGTTTGTCCCACACGCCCTGCATGTGCTCATGCTGTCACCAGCCTTCAAGGCCAGGCCCACCGAAGCCCGGCTACAGCTGCGAACTCACAGAGAAGACGCAGCCATCCATTCATCAGCAGCGGCTGTTTCTGTGGAGCCCGGCCCTGCCAGGTATGATCCCGTCAGCAAAGCCTTCACTCTGTCTAGGTAGGGAGATGACTAACAGCAGAGAGTCTGCAGTGTGTGTTAGGTAGAGCAGGGAGCAAAGCACCATATCGGAGTGATCCTGAGGAAGGCTTCCCTGAGGGGACGGCCGGCTCAGGGTCAGGTGAGAGCCTCGCCGTGGGTCCACAAAGACCATTGCTAGTGGGAGAGGGAAGAGAAAAGGAAACTTCAAAACTGCCCAACATTGCCAGGCACGGTGGCATATGCCTCTAATACCAGCACTCAGGAGGCTGAGGCAGGAGGATCCCTGCGAGTTCGAGGCCAGTCTGGGCTACACAGTCAGTTCAAGCCCAGCCTGAGGTACACAGTGAGACCCTGTCTTAAAAAAGAAAAACAAAACAGAACAAAAAACTGCCCAGCGCCCTTTGGAAGCAGCGATGGGGTGGGCACCTCCAGACCACCAGGCTTCGTATCAGCTGAGGGTTTTGAGCCACACTGGTGTGAAAAGGAAAGGAGCAGCCAGGCCAACCCTCCTTAGGACAGAAGTAGGAAAAAACAACCAATCTCTGCATTTTCTTGCCTTTGATTTGATGTTTATCAAGGGAAATCTTGTTTCACTTTTATAGCAAATGTTTATGACTGGACCAGGGACTGGCTTGCCCGTCTCCCTCCCGTGCAGCTTCCCGTTTCCCAAGCTGGTAGTTTTGCAATTGTGTGAGATTTGTCGGATGGTTTCCACCCACATCAAAGGGCAGATTGAGGTCCCTCTCGCCCTGTGGCCTGCTGGTTGCTTCTTCCAGGGAAAAGTAGCTCCTAGATTGGCCTTAATTTCCCTCCTGCCTACGCTGGCGCTCCAGTCTTCGAGCAGAACTCGGTTCTACATTGCAAACTTCTTAGTTCCACGCCAGCTCTGCCTGACTCCGTAAAGAGGATGTGCTGGGAGGACACCTGGGGGTGTGCAGGGTTCAGCAGGAGGCTGGACAGTCACCATCTCTGCATCTCCGTTACCTCTAAGTCCCTGTGTCAGACATGCACGGGGGCCAGGAGTGCCTCACCCCAGCCAGAAGGAAGTATTTGCGGGTGTCCTGTGGCCTTGTTAGGGTGCGGCAGGTGAAGTCCAGAAGAGGAGGGTCAGCAATGAGAGTGACAGCCATTGTAGGAGAGCAGGAAATCAGGATGGAGGCCTAACTGACCTTCTCTGTGAGCACAAAAGAAAAGCAGCAGGCGGAGCCTCCTCTGGCCACGTGAGGGCACGCTGGCGCAATGCGGGTTTCAGAGAAGAGTCAATAAGCTGAGATCTGTTTACCTGGTACGTGCTATAGATAACAAGAGGCAGATGAACCTTCTACTAAACTAACTGTTTATTTCCCATGTCTAAGTGCACAAAAGCGACTTGAGCCAAACATTCAGGACTCTTCCTCCACCGGAGGCAAGGAGCCCCCAGGCCTCTCGTTCCAGATTATTTCTGTGTCTCGTGTCTTTCGTCCTTGTTCACCACCCTTCCAGTCAGGGGTAAACTCGTAGGCTGGTTCCTACAGCCGGTGGAAGATCCCAGAGACCCAGTGGAGGCCGGGGTTGAGTTGAGATTGGATTCCTCACAGGAAGATCCCTAGTGAGAAAAGGAATGAAAACTGGGACCACTGTCAGTGGCCGACTCTGAGCCTGGGCGGAACATACGTGACCAAATCTCATTTACACGGTGCCTGAAGGGTATGTAGCAGTATCCCTGTTTGACAGACCAAGGTACCGAGGCTCAGAAGGTTGGGATTCTCCAGGGCCTGATAGCCCCTGGCATCCAGACTTTGTTCAGCTAGATTTTGAAGCTGACCTTGCCTGACTGCCCTGGGTTTCCTCTCCCCGGGATGCACCCAATTGCGACTGCATTTCTGACCCCTCCAGATAATTGTTGTCGGAGACAGAGTTCCTTTGGCGGTGCTCGGCTAACATACACTTTCCCGTTCATCTTGCTTGATCATCTGCCAGGAAAGACAGGAGTAACTGGCTACCCTCTTGCTTTGTTTTTTTCTGCCTTCTTTTAATGTTTTTCTTGACATAGAAAGAGCTGTGTATTTCTGTGTAACTGGTGTGTTAGGATCCTGAGGCCTTTCTAGGTGAATATCAGGGGCATGTATTCTCTCCAAAGTCAACAGCCAAAATTCATCCCACATGGACGTGGCAGGCTGCCACTGATTCTAGATTGTTCTTCCATTGAAAATGCTGAGTGGGTGACTTCTCAGCAAACAGAGCTCTGGAAGGTTTAGCTTCAACACAAGAGCACTTTTTTAGGAGAGGGCCTTTGAGAGACCATCGCATCCTTTTTAGGGTCTGAAACAAAAGGGTTGGTCTGGTCTGGACATTTATAGCCTGAGGAGGCTGTTACCCTTCTGCAGTCGAGTTCAATGCCTGAGGTAGTTTCTGTTGTGCAGAACCAAGGTGAACCTTAGGGGGCGCAGCTCATCTCTGGGCAGGAGGCCAGAAGAGCCAAGTGGGGTCCGCGGGAGTTGGCAGCAGAGGGGAGAAGCCTTCACCCACTTATCTGGGGTATCTTCTTTTGTCCAAGGATGTGTGAGTGATGTTGAGTGACAACCCTGGCCCCGGGAGGTGGGCTGGAAGAGAGAAGTTGGCTTATCATGACCAAAGCAAAGAGAGACTCTCAGGGGAAAAGTGATTTGTGTGGACTGTGAAGGGACACGTCCTAGGAATGCTGATGGTAAGGGAAACGTAGTTCAATTCCAGGACCTCAGCCCACCCTCAGTTTCCCTCAAAGGCCTCTGCTCTCAGGAACTGCACAGGTGAACATTTATAATTTAAGTAGGCATCTGTGCATGAACAGTGTCTCATGCTCTGCTGGAACTCCAAACCAGAAAGCATCATTTTTGTTGAATGATTTCTAGCCTCTCGTGTCCTTTAACCAGCACGTTACAGTCTCTGGTTACTAAGACGGCTATGTAGCCACTGCCTAAAAGAAAGATGCATCTGTTGGTTGAGCTACGGACTATAGATTCACTGCTCCCACAGATGGAGCAAAGAGACATAAACTTGGAACATTTCTGCCAGATGTAGCCAAAAACATGAATTGTCTTAATATATAAAGAGATCTTTTTTTAAAAAAGTGATCTTACATAAATAATAAGATCAATAATCAAATGAAAATGAACAAAGGAAATGAACACATCACAGAAGTTAATACAGCTTTTAAATGCCCCAAATGATGTGTAACCTCATTTATGATAAAAGAAAGATGATGAGATACCATTTCACCTTCCCGATTTAAGTTTGACAATATACTATGTTGTTGAGGCTGCAGGAAAATGGACTCATACATTTCTGGTAGGGACGTAAATTGGTACAGTGACCTCTTTAAGGTATTCGCCAGTATCAGTCAAGACTGAAAATTCATGTACCCTGTTTCATGATCTATTACCATGCAACAAGCTACCCCAAAACTTAGTGACTTACAATTATTTGGATCATGTTTTTGAGGATCAAAAACTGAGGAAGGGTTCAGTTGGGTGCTGCTTCTAGTTCCACCTGGTTTGTGTGTTCAGGAGTAGTCCGTGCTGTGTGAGTCACTCCCAAGCTGCCACGAGTACTAACAGGCATGATACCTTGGGCTCCTGGGCCTCTCTTTCTCCTCCTCATCATCTGCTTCACACAGTACCTTCAGGCTACGCCATATGGCTTATATTTCTTACCACATAGGGGTCTTAGACAGTGGTGCAGAGTAGTCACAGAAGTAAGAAGAAAAAGCTGCCAGTCCAGTTAAAGGCTTCGCTCAGAGCTGTACCAAAATTACTTCTGCTCTGTTCTGTTGATTTTCACAATTATTGTTAGCCCTAACCACAAATCCAAAGAGATGGATAAATACACTCCATCTCATCTTGGAGTAGTGGCAAAGACACATTTGAAAAGAATGTGAGGTAGAAGATGTTTCTGTGATCATGTTTGGAAAGTAAAATCTACTATTTACATTTTGACCCACCAATTCAGTTTTTAGAAATTCTTTCTAAGTTTTAAAAACGGGAGCAAAATGTATGACCAAGAGTATTCATTACTTTCAAAAAGTGGTTTTTTTGAGACAGGGTCTTGCTGTGTAGTTCAGGCTGCTCTTGAACTCACTCTGTAACCCAGGCTGGCCTTGAATTTGTGGCAATCCTCCCACCTCAACCTCCAGAGTGCTGGGATTACGTGTCTGAGCCATCACAGCCAACTCCTGGAATGTTAGCGGTAAAACTAGACTAACCTAAACATCTATCGGTAGACAAGGGTTAAATAATGCAATTTTTTATGGCCATACGATGGACAGCAGTGTACCTGTTTTAAAAATTGACAGCTGTGTGTACTGATATTGAAAGATATACATACTTTCAAATAAAGAAAGGTGCAGAGCCCATCTAAAAAAGGTGCCCAAGGAAGGAAACATTTCTATAACCCTTTTACAATAAACCCATGGAAATCGTATTAGAAATTTAGCCCACATACATGTCGGGCTGTTGAGGCCATACAGAGAGGAAGTCCTGCTGCTGCTGACATCCTGTGTTCCCAATTCTGCTCAGACTGAAGTCCAAATCCTGCTCTCCTGGGAAGGCTGCAAGGACATCCACACCTTGCAGTTCTTCCCACTGCTCATGTCCATGTGATAATGTGGCTTTTGGAACCAGTCATCATAGGCTTAAAATTTCCCTCTACTCTGTATAAGATACGATGTTCCATCTCTCCAAGTCTCTGCTTTCTCACTTGTAAAATGGAGCCATAATGATCCTTACTTCTTAGAAATAACAGCTTTTGGGGCCACGGATTTAGCTCAGTGGTTCTGCTGCCTGCCCTGCAGGAGCAAGGACCCAAGTTTGATCCCCGGTACCAAAAAATAAAGAAACAAACAAACAACAGCTTTCTAAAAAGATCAGTAGAGCCCTTGGTACAGTGCCTGGTACCAAAGAAGTGGCCTTTACAGTTCCAATGGCGGTCACATCACACCAACCAAATCCAACAAAGAGAGTACAGGCATCTGTTCTGCTTTAGATCTCATGTGTCCCCTCAAAGTCTCACAGGTTCAGAGGTTGGGTCTGCTTGGAGGACACGGGTCACTTCCAGTGCAGCCTGGAAGGTTGTATTCTCGTTCCTGGCTTCTGTCTTGTTGCTCTGTCTCCTGGCTGTATGAAGTAAGCAGCTTTCCTCTACCGTGCCCTTCCACCATGATGTTTTTGCCTTGGAGCTGTGTACTGAAACACAGGAGCCAAATCAAGTTTCCTGTCCTTTAAGTCGTGGTTCTATGGTAGGATGTCTCAGGAATGGGAAAGCAAAAACCATCAAAGCAAGAACCCAAATGGGACTTGGGCCTTGCACGTACTTTGATACGATGACTTCATTGTAGATGAAAAGTGCCCAACCACATGGAGTAGAGACCTAACATCTCCCCACCCGTCATCTGTGCAACCTGGGTCTACTCAGGACCAGCATGCCCTGGGGCCCTAACCCTGGCTAAGGCCATCTACCTACAGGGCTCTTCCAGTGGGGGCGATTCTCAGAAAGAGTTGATATACTGAAGGGTGTAACTCTCTGCCTTTAATTTTTCTTTTTTGGTTAGTTGAGATGGGTGTCACTATGTAGCCTAGACTGGCCTTGAATACATGGCGATCCTCCTGCCTCAAACTCCTGAGTGCTAGCATTACAACTGTGTGTCACAACACCCAACTGTCTTTTTATAATAGTAAAAAATATCAAACATGCATGTTTCTGCCCATGCATACTTCTGCATCCAAAATCACTAAGGAAGACTCCAGTTTGCGTTAGTCCCCCCCAAAAAAGTTTCTTTGGGTTAAGATAATGTAGAGATAAAAAGTGTCAATGCCCTGGCCAGAAACACCCAGGAACACACATGTAGATGAATAAATTGGGCTCACTGCCTGGTACAGCAAGGGAAAACACGCCTCGGGGATCCACGGGCATCTTAGGAAGAGGGCGTTAGAGAAGACTTGTGGCATTTGGGCTCTGTTAGTGATTTTCAAGAGTGTTGGAGAAGCGGGACTTTTCTTTGCATCAGCTGCAAAGGAAGCATAAATAATCTGATTGGGAAAGAACAACTAGCAGAAGGCTAAAGCTACGACGAGTAAAGAAGCACAGTTACTCAGATGAACCGGGATGGAAAACGTGTGTTCGTGTTTGGGACTCTGTCGGACATGGCTCCACAGAGCTCTGTTCCTGTCATGACCCGTCGTGGTTATGGTGACCGCGCCATGTCTTGTGAGACGGCTGATGTACACACAGGTCTGGCGACAACGAAGGCTCACTGGCTTTGAGACTAACTTCCAGGCTCTGGGAGCTGCTCTGCTCTCTGGGACAAGAAGGGTCTAAGAGAGAAAGGAGGACAGGATCTCAGTTTTCTGGGAACTCAGGTAGAGATTTGATGTAATACGTTAAGAAAAGTAAAGGAACAAAAGGCCGAGCGGGTTAATAAGAACTGTCATGGACAGGGTGTCTCCATCGTGGTTTTCAAAAGCTAGAAGTAAAAACCTGAGCGTTATCTAAATGACTTTTTGGCAGTGGTGCTGAGTTCCTACTGTTGTGACCCTGTTCTGAGATCCTGTGGATCCGTCTCAAAAGGGCCTGACCTAAAGCCGAGGTTCCTGGCCCCGGCCTCAGAGGCAGCTCCTCAGGGCGGTCCGGGAGAGAAGGGGCCGCTGAGACAACAGCAGGGCAGCGCGAGGCGCCACAGAGGACCCACCACTCTTGGGAATGAACGTTCTGGGCAGAGTGGGCTGCGTGGTGTAGTTCTGAGAAGGGGCCGGGAGCTCGAGGACAGGGGAGGGCAGAAGCAGAGGAGGGCGGGCGTCTCTGTTGTGGGGGTCCGGGTCGTGAAGGCCTTGAGCGCCAGGCTCCAGCCCTAGAGGGTGCGCCCGAGCTTAGCGCCCAGAGACGGCTGAGGGGCCTCGGCCCGGAGGGCCTATGCTGGGGTGTTGGAGGAATCGGAGGGAGAACGGAGTCGAAAGCCAGTCCAGGAGTGGGAAGAGCCTTGGAGATGGGGCTCCTGAAGGCAAAGCCGGCCCAGGGGCTGGAACCACTTTAGCATCCCAGAGAGCGGACGCGGGAGCAGGCCCCGGGTGCGCCCCGGAGGAAGGGGCTCCGGCACGGCCAGCAGGCC
>NW_022900921.1:3821086-3824525 GCF_012274545.1 Fukomys damarensis | reverse complement strand
GGCTGTCCATCCGCTCTCCACGACCCCGGGCCGCCTCTCCCGCCGCCCGGCGCGACTCTGTCGCCCCCTGCGGTCTCCGGGCTGTGCCTCTCCACTCCCAGAGCCTGAAGTTCCTGGTCTGCAGTGTGTGTGGGCCTGGCCGCCTCTCCCGAGGTGCCGCCAGCATCCTGCCTCGTCCGCCCGGCCCATGAGTGGGCTTGGAAGGCTCAGGAACAGAGCTGATGTCCGGGCAGCCAGGGGGACCTCTCGGAGGAGGAGACCGTGCTCCTAGGAGCTGCCTGGCTTCTTTCCTCCTGAAGTCACCTCCAAGGCTGAGCGTGAGGACCACCGTGCAGGGCTGGGCTTGGCAGCGTGGAGCCCAGTCAGACCTAGGCTGGGTGCTGGGAGTCAAGGCTCTGCAGAGCGTTCGAAAGGAGCCCAGTACTGAGGGAAGAGCAGCTTCCAGGGGCCGTCTGGGACAAGCCCTCACAGAGGTCGGATGGAGGTGGCCTCTGAGAGAAAGGATTTCATTCCTGGCCCATCCTGGCGTTTGAGGCTGGCCCTTCTACCGAGCTGCTCTGGTTACCTCGCTTGGATTTGCTCCCATGGCCTCCTCTTTCTCTGGTGGAACTGTGTCCTCTAACTGAAGTCCTGGGTCTGCCTGCTGGCCTGGTCCACCCTCTGCAGAGCTCCAGACCCAGATGCCAACCACAGCCAGGCTTGCCACAGACTAGGAAAAGCGCACAGGCCCCAGACTGGACGGACTGGACTCCTTGGCTAGTCTCTGCCCCCTGCTTCCTCCTTCCAGACCCTGGCTTCTACCTGCCGGGCCCTCGCTCTGAATGCTGAACTCACCCTTGTTCTCTCTTTCGCTCTCAGTCCTTCAGGTGACAGATATATGTGGAGTTCCCCCCAGACCCTCGGCTAGTGGTTTGCTCACAGGGGCTCAGTTCTGCCCTTTCTGCTTTGGTGAGGCTCGGTCAAGTGCCTGGGGACCTCTGGACTTTGCTTCTGCAGCTGGCACTGCCATTAACACTGAGGCTGGAGCCCCTAGGACAGGGCTCCCCTCGGCCACAGGTGCGGACTGGACTACAGGAGCTCCCTGTAGCCAGATAAGTGTGAAAGCTCCTTGCTGCTGTGCTGAGGCCCCCAAATACACACATCTGGAGCCTAGGGCATTGCAGACTCCTCACAGGGAACTGTGAGCATCCTGCGTGGACATCCAGCTTCTAAGGCCACCAGTGCAAAAGCATCCTTGGGACAAGCTAAGGCTGTTAAGAAAACGTGTGCACATTTTGTTTGTCCATTCAGGCTGTTTCTATGTGGTGAACTCAGAATCCTTAGTTAACGAAATACCTTACAGATAAGATAGATGTTCACAGCCTCTTTTGAGGCTGGCTTTGTATTTGATCACCCTTACCTGTGGGTAGGCCATCCTGAGAAGGTGTAGGTGGCATGAGCTGGCAAGGATTTGGGCTGAGAACTGGGAAGAGAAAGCTGGCACATGAGAGCCAAGTGGACTTCTTGGAGGAGGTGACTGCCCTGCTAGGCGCTGCCAGTTCGCCTCTCTCCTCCTGAAGGCTAGAGAATGGAAACACTCTGCAGAATACATCCCCAGGGTTGGGTGTCAGGACCAACCCCACGGGCCGGGTGTGGTGGGTATGAAGATGCCCCCAAGTAGGTGGTGATGAGATGTTCTGGTTCAGGCCTGCTGAGGTCCTGGGAATGTTGCCCACCTGCCTCTCCCGTTTAGGAACACTGCTTCTTCCTACTAGTCATCCTCTGCCCTGACCAACAATCTGTAGGATGCTGGGCCTCAAGGAGGCCGACGGAGGGTGACTGAATTCTAAATAGCACCAGGGGGCTCAGATGAGCCAGGATTTTGGTCTCTATCCTTGCTTCAAGCCACCTACTCTGCAGTCCCCACCAAGCAGGTCAGGAAAGGCAAGCAACCCCATAGATCACCAGGAGCCCCAGACGCCCAGGCGTCAGAGCTGCCCTAACCCCGACTCGGGCACACCCGCCAGCCCTTCCCCGTGCTCCCTGCTGCCCTGGGGAGGTGTCAGTTTTCAGCCGGTAGTGCTATGCCTTCCTGCCCCACTTGTTCCTAATAATGGATGAGCAACCTGGTCAGTGTCCACAGTGGCCAGCACCTCCCCCGTGCTGCCTCCTTCCCCAGAGGAGACTGAGAGGGAGGACAGAAGCTAAGGAACACTCTTTCTTCCCTACCAAGGCCATCCCTAACCTACTCCCTGCAAGTCTGTTCCTTCCCTTGCCATCCAGCAAATATTTATTTAACATCAACTGACTGCATGCCAGGCCCTGTGCCAGGCACTGCATGGCAAACAGAGCAGAGCTTGTCCTCAGGAAGCTCAGGGTGGGATGGGAAGAGGGAGTGACAGGCACACAGACAGCTGCAGGCAGGGTGATGAGTGACATGGTGGCAGAAGCACTGAGGATCCAAAAGGTCAGGAGATCCTCCAGCCGAGTCCTATAGGAGGAGTGGCAGAAGCAGGCCACCAGGGCTCCGGTGTCACCAGGTCGAATTGCTCAGGAGTCTGCCAATAGTTTGTGCGGAGGCAGGAGTCTGATCCTTACTGGAACATTCTGGCATTGTGGGAGGGGCACGGCAAACTGGCTTTCTGCAGGAAACCTATTCTGTTTGTTTGGCTTTTTTTTTTTTTCTGGTGCCAGGAATCGAACTTAGTGCCTTGCTCTTGCCAGGCAGGCACAGTGCCACTTAGCTACATCCCCAGCCAGGAAATCTAGTCTGGCTGTGTAAACTTGGAGGCATTCCCAGATCCCAGCCAGGGTTCTGGCCCTTACCAGCTGTGTGCCCTGGGGCACATCATTTCCTTCTCAGAACCTTAGGGCCTTCTATAAAATGCAGACAGCTGTTGTGGGGATCAAGATGAATAATTATAGGAAGCCCCTAGAACATAACCAAAGTGGGAGGCTGTGAAGCTGGTCCCCAGCCCTTCTTGGCTCCTCTGGTCTCAGAACCTTCTGGATCATTGTTTATCAGGGAAGGACCACACGGAGGAGCTCGAAGAGTAGCCAGGAGGCAGCCTGGGTGGTGGGGTTGGAGTGTGGGTACGATTTCAGCCCCGCCATGGATACCG
This sequence comes from Fukomys damarensis, assembly GCF_012274545.1. Classification (NCBI taxonomy): domain Eukaryota; kingdom Metazoa; phylum Chordata; class Mammalia; order Rodentia; family Bathyergidae; genus Fukomys; species Fukomys damarensis. Next base: position 3,821,424 of record NW_022900921.1, on the reverse strand, counting down.
GGATGAAGTCCATAGGAGGGACGCCCCAGGCAGGCGTGGGCTGGCTGCCAGCTCCTCTCTCCATGAGCTCCTTGAGTAGCTCTCTGGGACTGCTGCTTCTGCCTCTGTCTTCGAAGCCAGGGTTGCTCTTTCAGCATGATGGGAGGCGGACGGGTCTCAGGCTGTCCTAAATCTGAACTTCCTAGGAGCTCCTCACCCACCACGCCACCTTCTGTTTCCCCAGGGCCCACGGAGCCAGCCGGGTCCAGCCTGCGTCCTCACGGCCATGGAGGCTCTGGGTCCTGGCGGCGAGCGCACCTCCCCCAGAAGCCTACACTTGCGGCAGCCGTCCACGCGCG
>NW_022900921.1:3815990-3820596 GCF_012274545.1 Fukomys damarensis | reverse complement strand
CCAGGCCTGAGCCCCACGCACTGCCGTGTGAGGCGGGGGCCCAACACCAACGCACAGAGGAGCCGGACTCTGGGTCCAAGAAGCTCGGAGGCGCCCCGTGGCCTGGCAGGCGGCGGCAGCAGAAGGCTTCCGGAGAGGCGCTGGGTCCCTGGAGAGGACCAGGAGGGGCCGTGGCCCTTGTCCAGGTGGGAAGATAGAGAGCCGGGCTGGGGGCCGAGGGGAGCGCACGGACTGCCGCGTTTCATTGCTGTTTGCTTTTCCAGGCTGTTCCTCCAGGAGTGGAAACCCCCAGAGCCTTGTTTCAGACGTTTTCCAGGTGAGAACCGTGGGTCACTCTGGACGAAGTTGTGGGGAGGCAATTTTCACAACTCTTGCTCCAAAAGGGAGACTGGGCCCTCCAACTACCCTGTCTGAGCCTTCTGACTGTCTTTGCAAGCTGCTTACCCGACTGTTTCCCTGGTGTGAGAGAGGAACCCCTCCGATGTCACTGGTCGGTGTGGGGTCCTCGCCTGCAGGGTCTTGCCTCAGAAGGAGGCCGCAGTGGTGTGTCCTGCTGAGGGCCCGCGGAGCAGCCCTGCCGACTGTGAAGAGAGGGTTGCAGAGCCCTGCACGGAGCCTGGCCGGCTGCCCTCCCTTCCTGATGATGAAGTGTTCCTCGATGAAGCCCCTCTGGGCCGGCTGAGCTTGCCTCCCGAAGCCTGCACGCCCCAGGCAGCCCAGGCCAGGTGAATCCCTTCTCTCCCACACACCTGCACATCTGGAAGGGGCTGGCCTGGCAGAGAACCTCTCCTAGAAGGAGCCTGAAGCCCGTGTGGCAGCATGGGGTGCAGCAGGCTGCTCGGGAGGGCTCACGGTCTGTGGCCAGAGCGTTTCCTGATTCACTGCCTCTTCTGCTTCCAGGGTCCGTGCCTCTGACCCAAACTCTGGAACTGGCTTGGACCGGGCTACAGCCCCCCCACGGTGTCCCCTCCACGAATGTCCAGGGACTGCAGGGGCAGAGGATTGTTGGCAAGGGGTGAATGGGTCTACGGGTGTCGCCAGGCCCACAAGCTGTAGCCTCCCCAGGACTGCAAATGGGGACATCCCAGCCACTGACTCCACTGTGCTGCTGACCCCCGCCACCCCTTCAGCGGCAGAAAGTGACCCTCTCAAGCCTCCCCCAAGCAATGCCCTGGGTCCTTCAGGCAGTGCTGCTGCAGATCCCCCGCACCACCCTTCCCTGGCCTGGGGCACCGGCCAGTTGGGCTCCAGACCAATATGGCCCAGCCAGCGTCTGGAAGAGCTGGTTCAGGAGCTGGCCAAACTGGACCCCTCCCTGAGTGACACTCTTGCCTCAGACCCCAGCCCAGAGCCACCCCTGGGCCTGCTAGATGGGCTGATTCCTCTAACAGAGGCCCACGCCGCAGTGAGGCCAGGAGAGGAGGCTGCAGGTACTTCTGAGCCAAGGTGAGTGAAGGTACCAGGGACTCAGGATTTGGCTCTGCTACAGCCTGGGGCAGCGGGACCTAGGGAGCTCTGGCTTTGTCCTCAGGTCCTATCCGTTCAGCTTCACCCAGCTACTACCAGCTTCTCAGGAGAAGACAAGGCCAGAAAATGCTACCCTCCAACCTGTGCCCAGCCAGCCATGTGTCCAGGAGCTCCCAGCACCAAATGTCAGCATCCAGGCCAAGAAAGTGAGCTCGGAGGGTTGGTGAAGGCTGGGCGGGGCAAGCCCCTGGCGGCTGGGTAGAGAAAGACCCAGGCTCCCCTGAATACCCAGCCCACACCCCCTACAGGTGGAGCTAGCAGGCCTCCTCCAAAACATGCTACAGAACCTTCACTCCAAGCAGGAGCAGCTGCAGGGTGGGGCTGAGGCGTGGTCCAGGCGCAGGGCAGCTCTGGAGGCTGCAGTGCGTCAGTCCTGTGCACCCCGGGAGCTGGAGCGGTTCAGCCGGTTCATGGCGGACCTCGAACGCGTGCTCGGCCTCCTGCTGCTGCTAGGCAGTCGGCTGGCCCGCGTTCACCGCGCCTTGGCTCGGTTGGGCCCCGACGGCGACCCTGAGGAGCGGGTAAAACGGGTTCCAGCCGAGGGTGGTGGAGAGCTGCCATTTCCGTCCAGCACCATTCCTGGAGCCGCTCTCACAGCGCCCCCTCTCTGCGACTCCAGGCCTCTCTGCTGCAGCGACTCGGCCTTCTGCAGCGACAGCAAGAGGACGCCCAGGAGCTGAAGGAGCACGTGTCGCGGCGTGAGCGGGCCCTGCGCGAGGTGCTGGCGCAGGCTCTGCCGGAGGAGGAGGTGCGCGCCTACTGCACGCTGCTGGCTGACAAAGCCGCCGTCCTGGCCCAGCAGCGCAACCTGGACGAACAGGTCCGGTTCCTGCAGGACCAGCTGGACACCATCAGGAGCGACCTGAGCCATCGGCCCCTTTCTCCCAGGCCATCCTGGCTCCCAAAGACCTGTCTGGATAAACAGCCATTCCCTTCTCCCCCTATTTAGTTTCAGGAGTCGGGGGGGCACACTCCCCGCCCCCCATCTGGGACGATGCTGGTTTATCCGAGCAGGGAGGACCCAGGCCCAGCTGCCCTCTCAGGAGGGCACTGTTCCAAATGGCCTTTCCCATCTTGTGGGTACCTGGGAACTACCTAGGGTCCTACAACTGGCAGTTTCCCCCTTTCTGTGATGAGAGAGGACTTCTGTGAGGGTTGATTGAAGGGGAGAGAGACCAGTCAGAGGAGCACTTCAACCTAAAGTGCAAAACGGCCTTTTTCAATAAAAATTCCTAAAGAGGTGTGTGTGTGTACGTGTGTGTGTAGGAGACGGACCTCTTTACAAATTACACATCAGTCCAGAGCAGGAGAGGGACCTGGCAGATCATCAGATCTGGTCTGGCAATACAGAGAAGACCGGAGAACTAGGCTGGAAAAAAGCAGGGACAAGGTAGAAACTGGGCCAACTATATGGCCACCAGCAGTCACTAACTGTCCTGGTCATTGTGTCCCTACCACAAAGCCTGGCTCAGATTGGCTGGGTCCAAGTCTCTTCAGCTTGTTTTAACCAAACCTCCAACTTCGCTGGCAGTAATACTGCCTCCTTTCAAGACTCAAGTGACAGCACCCCCCTCCCATTGAAAATGGATGCAGATGCTTTGCTGCCTACATGCCTCAGCAGATGTCCAGTACACTTGGACATTTGGGGACATTCATTCCAAGACTCAGAAGTACCTTTCTTCCTTTTCAGTTATGTTATCAGTATTAGGGTACAGTCTAGTCCCAGCACATGGGAGGCTGAGATAGGATCTGTGTGAGACCGTGAGTTCAAGACCAGCCTAGGCAACATAGCAAGACTGCATAATAAGCAATGTGATGGTGCATACCTATAATCCCAGCTACTTGGAGGCTGGGGCAGAAGGATCTCAAGCTCAAGCCCTTAGAAAAATTTAAAGGGGCCTGGTACTGAGGGTGTAGCTTGGTGGTAAAGCACTTGCCTAGCAGGAACGACCCTGAGTTTGATCCCCAATACCACAAAAAAGGAAGCAAGCAAAAACAAATCAGCTCACCTAGCTCTCCACCTGCCTGATCAGGGAGGGTGAAAGCTGAAGGAGAAAGGTAGGTTCCCTGGGACCTTCCACACAGGAGCAGAGAACCCAGACAGGAATCTTCCGGTGTGCCTGAAAGGCTGGTCCTAGGATGGGTTGAGGTGGTGTGAGACAAGACAAATCCCATCTATGCATCAGCCCGGTGTGCAAGGGTCAGGTTCAAGAGAAAGCTGTGAAAATCTGCTTTGTTAATGTTGCAGCAAACACGAGGATAAGAACATCGTGCTGCTAAGGTTCAGGGTATTTTTGGAGTTGGGCAGATTAAAAGGCATGTGTCTGTGTATTTAAAGCCAAGTGACCCCCCAAGTGAGAAATTTCTGCTTCTGGCTTTGTTTTCTGATGCTTATTGTCACAAAATGCATGGGGTTGGGAATTGTAAATGGTCGTATTCATACCAACAGCATTAGTTAAAACAGTCGCGGTATTGAGCACAGAACAATGCTCACACTGTGCCTTTTTATAAAAAACATATGGGACTCCTGAGGAGGACATTGCGGGTTCTAACATTATGCTTTGCTTCTCTCCTTTGAGCACTGTGGGCGGGGCCTCCGGTCCCAGAGCCTCGGCCCAGCGAGCTAGCTCAGAGGCGCTCGGGATGGATGAAAGCTGCTAATTTCTGCCTTTTTGTTCGTCCATTATGTGCTTTTAGAAACACACTGAACGCCGTCTATTAAGCCAGCGGGAACTGTGTATTTCAAACAAGAGCACTCCCAGCCTGGGTTGGGCGGGCGGAGCCTGGGGTGGGGAGAGGGGGCGTCCGCCTTCTTCCGGTTGGACTGAACTCTGGTTTTGTACCGGGTTTTTCCTCGCGGGAGTAATTACGAGGGTTCCGTGCTCCACCCCGCCAGCCCCCAAAGTAGGACCACCCTTCCCGCGCCGGCCCTTCCGTCTGGCCCGCTCCCGCCGCCCGGGTTCTCTCCCTTCGGAGGGCAGGAGCGAGTGCGCCACAGAGCTTTATCGGCCGGGGGCTGAAGCCCGGGAGCGGGCCCCGCGGAGTGGCCAGCAGGGGGCACTGCTCTCCCGCGGCGATC
>NW_022900921.1:3815553-3815951 GCF_012274545.1 Fukomys damarensis | reverse complement strand
GATCCCGCACCTCCCCCGCAGGCTGCAACTGGGCCGGGCCTGACCTCTGTCTGCAGTGTCCTGGATGTTGCGTCTGAAGGCTGAGCCTTTTGCTTGGTCTGCGGCTCTCTTTCCCTTCCCGAGGCCTTCGCGCGGAAACTGCCGGTCGAGAAGTGCGGGGAGGGGAGCGGTTGTCCCCGAGCCGGGGCATCTCGAAGAAGCTCGCCTCGTTTCCCGGGATGGAAGAGGGTGACATGGGTCTCTTGAGGCTTCGGCCCCTTCCTTTAGGCGCCTGCGCCCTCGTGTTATCGGCGCACCCAGGACCCCGGATGCACAGGCCGAGCGCTCCGGCTCTGGGGAGGTTTGGCGTCCCCTGGGGTTGTTGCCGAGCAACAGGCAGCCCGCGGCCGCCTCCGTGC
>NW_022900921.1:3810958-3815372 GCF_012274545.1 Fukomys damarensis | reverse complement strand
TGAGTCGACGCGTGGTGGAAAGCCGTGTCCGCCGCCCCCGCGCCCGCGCCACCACCACCTCGGGTCCCCGGGGAGCGGTTCGCCCCGCTGCCCATTCAGATACAAACAGAAGCTGTGGGGCAAATTTAGGTCACAGGCACCTGAGGATCGCGGAGAGGTGCCCGGGAAACTTGGGGTCGTGGGGAGTGGGGAGGCGAGGGGAGCGCTTGCTGAAAAGAAAATCCTCCCAAGCCTAGCGTTATTGTCACAGTCTGGCCCCCGCTTGTCACCGCAGATGTTCCGCGCTTGTCTTTGGTATTTAAATCTGCACGTCCCCCCAGCTGAGAAGAATTTTTTTGTTTCCTAGGTGGGAGAGGTCTGCTTTTTCCCCTCTGGCCGGCAGGCACACCCCAGGTCACCCCTTCTGCACAGATTCAAGCCAGGAGGTTTGGCAGTTCCCGCGGGAGAGGCCAGTTTGAGGCAAAAGGCTATGCGGAGAGCCACAGAGGCTAAATGAACACATTTTAAAGAGTCAAAGAATTCTTCCAGAAATAGGCAGAGGGACTGGGGATAAGAGAGGGGGAGAAGTAGGGGCAGGGGAGGAGGAAGAAGAGAAGGGAGAGGAGGAGGAGGAAGAAAGAGGTAGAATGTGGGTCCTGGGTGGGCACAGCATTGTAACTGCGCGTTGAGGGGTGGTTTCAGTCCCTCTGAATAAATAGCAGCAGTTTAAGCTTAAAGGGTTGGGTATGGTCGCTAGAGGAATGTAGGTTAAGAAAAACATTGTTGCTTCTGCTTTAACTAATGTGCTATTTTGTACAGAACGGGATAATTTCCCTTTTGTGGGCATACATTTTCCCTAGTACAGTCAATTGTTCATGTATGCCAATAACAACATGGTAAAAGAAGGATGGCCGTGTTAAATCCACAAGTCAGTCCTATATCCTTTTGGAATGCAGCCAGCTCCACACCCTGGGGAATATTGTAGGTGGGCTTTGCAGTTCAGGAACAGCCTGATCCTCTCCACAGCCCTCAGGATGGTTCTTCTAGTCCCCTAGAGGAGAGCTTGAAGAATCTGGTGACTTGCCCAAGGTCACTGACTCAGTAAAGGGTTTTGATGACCCCACCTGTTACCAGGACACCTGTTCAGTCGTGTGAGGCCTGGACGGAGTACATACAACTCCTCTAGGCTTTAGTTTCCTCACTTTAAACTCAAGATACAGTCGAGGTACAGTAGCCCCTCAAATTACGACCAGCCTAACATACGAACAACTTGGGTTAGATTAATGGACGATTCATCTGCCTCTTGTTATCTATAGTATGTACCCAGGTAAACATCCAGCTCTCAGCTGTACTGACTTAGTTACAACCAGCCCTCGGGAACCAATCAAGTTGCTAAGTCAAGGGCCCACTGTATGAAGAGTACACACCTTGTAAAAGTTGATTAACTGCAAAGCGTTTTAAGGTTCTGCCTGGCCCTTAAGAAGCACAGAATATATTCATCTCCCATGCTGTGAATCTCCATTAGGTGGGTCTTGCTCAATAATAGCTCCACCCACCACTAAAAGAAATGTAAAACTTAATTTAAAAGTTTGCTGAGGCTGACGCACACAACTTCACTATATCAACAACTTGCTCATTAAAACGGAGTCATTTTCCCTGACAATTCTTACCACCTAAATTGCCTTAACTAATTTTTTTTTTTTATAACTTGAGAATACCCTTCTGCGTCTGTGCTTACGGCTGGATTTTTAAAAAATTAAACATATGGCTCCTGAAAACTTCCCAGATGTATACCCTCCCTGATTTCCTACTAATTACCTAGTACTACCTACTAACTACCTCACAGTCTCAGGAAGACTTGGCTTGTGAGGAAACAGCAGTGGTTTTACCTGAACTTTAGGCTGTAGATCCTCAGTTCTTGCTAAATATTTTGTTTCACTTGGATACTAGCAGGAGATCCTTCAGAAACAAAGATTCTCCTGGTTGTTTGAATAAACCTCCTTTGATGTAAACCTGTAATAAATGTTAGTTACTGTTACATTTTGTTAGATTATGTCTGTCTCCAGCAAGTCATGTCTATGTCTCTGACCTTTCTTACCCTGTATCAGGCCTCTCCCTTATAGAAAATCTTTAGTATTTCATTCTAGATCTTCAGCTGCTCAAACTGCTGTAATTATTATTGCCTCCCACATTTTTTTCTGCAGAGGTAAAAGAGTTAATTTTCATTTTGAAGTCATGCAAACTAGCTAGAGTTCCAGACAAGGAAAATAAGGTCAGATCTAGTCCTACTCTTATCCATATTTCTTGGCTACCATATCTGTATGTGGTTAACTCTAATTTGTAAAGAAATGCAAACTCTTTAAATAACAGAATGCTTGAAAGATGCAGAAGAATGAGGGGAAAAGAAAGAAATTAAGTAGATAAAAAGAAAAAAATACAAAAATCAAAGGATGCTTAAGAGAATTACATCTCACTCACAGGAGTAAAATGGGGGACAATTTATTTCATTGTTTAAATCAAACATTCCATGAGAGATTGCTTTCATAACTCCAAAGGCCTCGCTGATCTATAGTTGGGGAAATAGGGAAGCCATCTGATATAGCTAATCACATGCAAACATAATTTGCAAAAGCAGAATATTATAATAAAGAGTTGGTTGAGCACACAGATTTTACATCTTTAAAACCAAAAAAATGCCATTAAAATTGGACTGCGGCAAACCTGGGACATCTTGGCAATATCTATAAGCCTTCTCAATTTACCGACAGGAACAAAGGTCCAGAGATAGTAAGCCACCCTCCCAAAGTCACTTAAGAAAGATACTTCATGTGCTATTTTAGAATAAATTGTCTTTCAAACGTTTTTAAAAATGTATTATCATGCACTTTTTGTTCAGAATTTTCCTATAAAAGAGTTGTTCTGTAATTGCATCAATTACAATTTAATCACTTATTTTTCCGGTGCAATGCTGACTTTTTAAAAAATAGTCATCCATTGTATTGAATGGCTCTGCCAAATGTAAAAAGCAGACATTCAAAAACGGCACAAAAATGCAGTTCACAAATCACAATTTTAAAAAATTAAATATTCATGCCGTATCAAAATAGCCACCTATTACTGCCAAACGCACATTGACATTTCACCATAGTTTAAAAGTATTTGCCAAAATATCTCCTCTCTTAAATCATTTGCACTCCCAAGATGCACTTTGTTTCCTAATAGTAGGAGTACTTTCACAGTACAAGTGAAAGTAGTTACATTCATGAGGGTCACACTGATTATTCTTTGTTCAAGACTCTACAGAATCTTTTTGTTTTTTGAGACAGGGTCTTGCTTTGTAGTTCATGCTGACCCTGAACTCACTATGTAGCCCAGGCTAGCCTTGAACTCGCAGCGATCCTCCTGCCTCAGCCACCCGAGGACTGGGATTACAGGCATGCGCCACCACACAGGGCTGCCAGAATCTTGAGTGCCTAAAATGAGGTAGATAAACTTTTAAAGGTTTTGTTGTTGGGATTAATTTTCTTTCGATCTTGATCATCTATTTTTCATAGAATTCTAAAATACTTAGTAAAAGGCTGAAAATGTCTGAGCATTTTGCCTTAAAATGGAAAAATATAATTTTAAGAGGTTATCATGAAAGTTGCTTTACCTCATTTCAATTTAAAAATAATGAAATCATCAAATTACAAAACTACCACGCATCTTGAAGCTGACCACCCAATATGAGAACATTTCAGAGACCCTGGCTCCGCTTCCGGCTTGGGAGTATACAGGGGAAGAGACCCCTGGTTAAGCTTTCTGGGCCCAGACCAGCTGCTGCCCTTTAACCTTTGACCCTTAATGTCAAGCTCTTCTAGAGTTCAGGCCCAATGCGGGGAGGTGAGGTGGGAGGGTGGGTGTCGTCTCTGTAGAAGCCTCTCACTGAGATCCAGAACCCCTCCTCTGGAGAAAGGTCCAGTCTCAGAGGAGAGCTGGGGGAGCAGGCCCACCGGGGTAGAGGCTGGAGGCGGCTGCAGAGGAGGAAGTTGGGGACAAGATGGAGCTGCAGGTGTCCCGCCCCAGTATCGGGCAGGCCCGTTAGATCAGAGAGGCCATAACCCCAGGGCCCTTCAGGTGGTAGGGGGCAGGCTGGGCATTAAACCAGCTAAAGGCCCCGCAGCGGGTCGACGAGAGCCTTCCGGGAAGGCGGGTAGGCCACTGCGGACCTTGGTCTTCTTACGCGGAGCCATGGGGGAGGCGCCCAACAGCCTGCTGAAGGAACTCGACTTCTTCAGGCCGCGGCCCAGGTCCTGCAGCATCAGGTCGTCAGCCAGGACGCCCAGGAACGCGCTGGTGGTGGAGCTAAGGATGGTGGCGGCCACCTGCACCGGATGCCGCGCCGCGAGGCTACCGGCCCCACCGCCGGCAGCGTCCGGCTTCGTCACCCCTCGCA
>NW_022900921.1:3805881-3809380 GCF_012274545.1 Fukomys damarensis | reverse complement strand
TCCCCGCGCGCTAAACTCCGGTGCAGGTGACGGCTGCCCCCGCGGGAGAGGCGAGGGGAGCGGAAATTCGCCACCGCCCCCCGCCCGGGTCCCGGAATTAAAGGCGCAGCGCGGTGCCGTTGCTAGGTGGGTGTGCTCCCTAGGGATGCGGCCGTGCGTGGTGAGGCTTGGGTGTTTTTCCCTTTAAGCAATATCTAACTACCACAAAAGAAAACCGGTCATTTTTTGAAAGACCGCCAATATCGAGTGTTTGACTGCATTTCCTGCGAGAGAACAGCTTCAGGCAATTCACAGCAGAAACAATTCTCTCTGCGTGGCAGTGTATGTTACGCAAGTTACGTATTAAAGAACAGACGCGTTTAAAAGCAATTTTTTCATGATAAAATAATATTTTCACTGGGGTTTTGGGGAATAAAACATCGGGAAAACATAAAGGAGGAAAATCACTTGAAGTCACCGGTAACATTTAAAAATATCCCCACCAGGTACTTGTATATACATTTACTTTAAATGTTTTTGTTGTCCTTGTTCTTCTGGTTAGGGGAATCGAACTCAGGACTTTTTGCTTGCAAGGCAGATGGGGTACCACTGAGCTAAATCCTGGTCAATATACATGTGTTTTAAAAAATAGAGCAGGGTTGGGAATGCAGCTCAGTGGCACTACCTGCTTGGCAAGTGCAAGGTCCTGAGTTTGACTCCCATACTGAAAAAACATAAAAAAGCCAAGTTGGATCCGGCTGTGGGCTGGGTATCAAGTTCAGGGCCTTACACTTGCTAGACAAGTGCTCTCTACCCCTGAGCTACACCCCCAGCCTGTGGTATGTTCTTAAAAATTCATTCATTCCGCAAGTTTTTATCGAGTACCTGGACTGTGCCAAGACTTTCTCAGGTTGTGAGGCCAGGTTAGCAGAGTTCTAGAGGAGCTGGCTTATTGGTAGAGAGCAGAAGCCGTGAGGTGAACCTGAAATCTGCACAATATGCTAAATAAGCGCTTTGGAAAAAACCCTATGGTGAAACAAGATGGTGGAGTAATCGTGAAGGTCAAAGAGTGAAGAGTGGAGAACAGGAAGTTCTGTAGGCAAACCGGAGCTGTCTCTACAGACAGAACCCCTGGCTAAGGGGGTATGGACAGACAGTGCAGTACTTTTGGGGGGAGGGTACTGGGGATCCAACTACAGTCCTTGCGCTTGCGAGGCAGGCGCGGCACCACTGAGCTACATCCCCAGCTCTCGTGCTGTACTTGAATCATCTAACAGGTCCATAACCCGGCCAGTGTGTGTCCTTAACACAACGAGCAGACTGAGTTTGCCCGAGAAGCTTGGCTGAACCTTGAGCAGCCTCATTTTTCACGTCTGTAAAGAGCAGGGTGTGTGTAAACAGTGCTACCAACTCCAGTTGTCGTGAGACGCTCAGAACAATGGCTCACAGTACTGTGTTCAAATCACTGTTGGTAACACAGCTGCTACTGCTACTCACTGAAGAGAAAGGGAACGGAGCAATGTGAAGAGCCCTCATCTCAATACCAGTCCTCAGAGGCAGTTTTTGGTCTCCAGGATGGCGTAAGATGTAAAGTGTCCCCTTCATTTGATGTTACAAGCATTTTTCCCAGTGACAATAGCTGTTCTCTAAAATTACTGTGTATGATTTTAGAGGGTGAGGATGTAGCTCAGTGGTACTGTGGACCTGAGTTCAATCTCCTGCACCAAAAAATTTAAATTGCATTACATTTTTCTTATTCCTGGTTATATATATTTCTGGTTTTTCTTTTTTCTTTTTTTTTTTTGGTTCCGGTAACCGAACTCCGGACCTTGCACTTTTGAGGCAGGCAGCAGAACCACTGAGCCGAATCCCCGGCCCTTAAAAACTTATTTTTAATTGCAAAAATTGTTTCTATGTAGCTATTTTTAAATTTTAATTTAATTTAATTTATTTTTTTGGTACCAGGGATTGAACTTGGGTCCTCGGGCTTTTGAAGCAGGCTGCAGAACCACAGAGCTAAATCCCTGGCCTTCTTTGCAGCTATCTAATTATAGATTTTTGCTTAACAATATAAATGCAAAATAAGGTAGCTCTCTCACTGAAAGGAGAACTTGTAGGATCAATAGGCCCTGTAGTGTAGTAAGCAGTCAACGTGGGGTAATGCCAATACCTTGGACGAGTGCCCACCTGTAGTGGGTGTTGTTGTGCTGAGGATTCAACCCAGGGATTTGTGCGTGCCGTGGAAGAGCTCTACCGCCGACTGTGCCCCAGCTCGCCCTTTGTTTTTTATCTTGTTTTTGTTTTTTGAGACTGGGACTCACTATGTAGCCCAAGCCGGCCTCAAACTCGTGGCAGTCCCGCTGCTTCAGCCACCGAGGGCTGGGACTATAGGCGTGTGCCCCCATACCTGGCTTTCCCTTCATTTCTTTTTGTTGTTGTTGTTTTTACTTTTTAGTACCAGGGATCAAATTCAGGACCTTGCCCTTGCAAGGCAGGTGACAGGGGCAGCACTGAGCTAAATGCCCAGCACCCTTCCTTTATTTTTAACCTACGATGATCCTGGATCAGCTAGCATTTCTGTCTAAATGTTCCCCACCTGTAAACCCTCCCCAGTAAACCCTTCTCAGCTTCCCCGAGTGTATCATGCTCTGCCCTTCATCTATGCCTCATTTCGGCAAGCATCTTTGGAATATGTTAGGGTACAGGGCGCTGAGCCAGGTGCTCTGTCTTTCATGGAGTAGAGAGGGACACGCGATGAATCAAGTCACCGCACCCGCTGACATGGGCGCTGCAAGTGCTCAGAGGGTCAGTGCAGGAGGGGTTTGAGAAGTCCTCAAGAGGCAGCTTGGAGACCAAGGTTGGTGAAGGGTGAATCCAGGACACAGTAGTTGCAGCCTGGGTGTGTGCCAGGGCTACAGAAGAGAGAACGAAATCTGGTCGTGGGTGGGGGACCTTAAGTGCTAGTTTGGACTTTGTCCTCTTTGCAGTAGAATGTCCTTGGAAGCTTTCTTCCTTTTTCTTTTTTTTTGGTGCTGGGGAATCAAACTCAGGACCTTGTGCTTGCCAGGCAGGCGTGGTACCACTGAGCTACATCCCTGCTTCCTTTTTCTTTTAAAGAAGTAGCTTTAATTATTTTCTGGTTATAAAGTTAATACTGGTGTTTCCCTAATTCTCAATAGTTTACATAACATAAAAGGAGCAGGTCCCATGTTAGAGAGGCACTCTTCCTCCTTTATGTTTACGTTTTGCAGTTCTCTCTACTCCTATGGGCATCCACAGAGCCCTGTAAAGCATTCAGTGCAGATGAGATCGGACCCCACGTCATTGCCTGGCCCTCCTAACCCTCACTGACTGTTCTGCCCGATGCTGGGGTGGCCTTGGAGCCGTGATGAAGGTGATGGAGCAGGGCCGAGAGATGAATGCCAGAGATATTTCAGAAGCAGACTTGCATTGTATTGTTTTATGTGCGTTTTGTTTTCTTTCTTTTTCTCTTTTTTTTTTTTTTTTTTTTTTTTTTTTT
>NW_022900921.1:3802436-3805759 GCF_012274545.1 Fukomys damarensis | reverse complement strand
TGTACCAGGGAGCACACTTGGGACCTTGCAGGGCAGGCGGCAGAATCACTGAGCTAAATCCCCAGCTTGTGTGCATTTTGTAAAGTCGCTATCTGTGGTGATTTTTGTTTCAATAGTGACTTCTTATATTTTATTTTCTTGACTTTTTTCATGGCACGTGGCCATGGCCCTTGAAAACTCTTTTCTGTGATCTCATGGGTAGTCGAGCCTCTGTCAACAAGGACTTTGTGACTGCGCCCCCCCTCCAGGGGAAGGAGGGGAAGGGCCCCCCCTTAAAAGCCCATCCCAGCCTACCCTTAATAGTTGGCTGGGGCCAAACTGGAGCCCTAGGCTGTGTGCAAGTGCTCATTTACCATGCAGTTACATCACCAATTATTTAATATCAGTGTTCCAGATGTCTGATAGAGAAAACTCATAAAACTGTAGCTTGTACACCTTTCGCCTGTGCGTTTGAACACACTCAGCTTTGACATTTTAAGTGATTAGCTTCTAGTTTGAGCCCACATCAGGTGAGGTTGCCAATGGCATCCCGTTCCCCAAGCTGCTTTTTAATTTTGGTGCCCTGATGCCAGTGAGGCTACTGAATCAGTTCTTCCAGTGACCTAGGAGTTTGCCCATAACATTAGGAAAATCGTATATAAAATGTTTGTTTGTAGCAAGGATAAAATTCCATTGCATCTTGAATGTGAAGAAGGCAACAGCACAGCGATTTGCTATTAGCCCAACATCTTAAATTGGAGAAGGTCAAGGTAGAAGGTACTTTGTAGTGGCTCAAAGTCACATTATTAAATAGGTGTAATTTAAAGAACTCCATAATCATCTTTGTTCTATAATATTATATTACCTGTTTCCACCCACGCCACTTTCTGCACGCCATACTCAGGCCCTCCTGAAAGCCGCAATAGGTGTTTGGTGTTGGTGACCGTCTTGTCCCTTTCTTCTCTGTCACGGCCCCTCGTCACAGAAGCAGCCTGGTGCAGAAGGCGTCCAGGCCACATGAGGCAGGAGCTCCAGGGCCGTGAGGCGCGCAGGCTGCCGGCAGCAGTACTCCCAAGGGACTTTGCCCAGAGAGTGAGCCTCTGCAGTCGTGATTTCCTTCCAGAACCAATCTGTTCTGTCCTCACTTCCCAGGCCAGGGGAAGAAAAAGGAGCCTCTCCTTTCTTGTGCCTGCAACTCCTGAAGCCCAGTCCTCTCTGTGGTCACAAGGACTTTATTCTAAACCTTGGTGAATGCCAGATCATATGCCTGTATTGTAAACCGAGTTTTTCTTCCCTGACTCATTGGTGTACCTGCTTCTCGGATTGTTCACGCAGTTGCTCAGTCGCTAGGAAGGGACCCAGTGGGCCTGGCCCATAGAGATTTGGAGAGCTGTGTCCCGGCTAGGTGATCTCCAGCCGTGTTTCTCCTTTGCTACCCTTCTCAGGCCTTTTATTCTAATAAGCAAGTTTTATTTGAAAAAGTTCTACCCACTCTACCTTCCCATGAGCATTGGGGGGATTTTTCTTCCGCATGGCTCAGCATCTGCTTTAGGAAGGGCCTAGATCAAGAGGCGTGCAAAGTACTGTTGAACTGTGTCCCTACGTGGAGTCCCTGCTTGGCCGGAGTAGACGAGTCTGCAACTCAGAGGCCAGATTTCCCTCCCATCTTGGCCAACCTATCCAGATGGGTGGGGAGATCACGGCTCCCAACTTTGGAAACACAAAACCTGCTAAGAGCATTCTACCTTGAGAGGCAGTGGTCCGGCTGGAAAGATAGAGCTGTGGAAATAACTGGTTCCTAAGCTGCCACGTTTAACTGGTCTTCTGTCTGGCAGCTTGGTTCAGTAGAGAGAATTTGGAGGCGTCTTGTTGCCCAGCTTCCTCTTCAGTGATTCTGAGTCCCTTAATAGGCAGCCTGAAACAAAATGATTTGATGTAAGTTGTACTAAAAGATTGAAGTCAGGAGTTGGCCGAGATCTCCTTGTCAGAGGGGCAGTGTTTGAGGGAAGGGTCTGAGTGGCCGTGGGGTGGCCAGGAAGCCAAAGGTGCAGTTCCAGGCCCTCAGAAGGCCTGCTTGCCGGCCACTCTGAGATCATCAGTGAAGTAAATACCAAACAGTCTTATTAAGGGCCCTCAGAGGAATAACTGGAGACACTGAACAGTGGGGAGGAGAGGAAGATGAGCTCCGCCTCTGAGGCCCTGTGGTCTGTAGATGAAGCCGTCAGCAGCACCGTCTCAACCACCTACCAGAGCATGGCTGACTCACTGTGGGGCTACATGAATCTAGGCCTCTTTTCAGCTGCCATTTCCATGCTGGCTCAGGCTCCCAGGAATGAGATGCCGTGTCCTCATCAGTTGAGGGATAGAGGAATTACTTGATAAATATTGATTACGATGACGTGACGGGGTGTCACTTTGTACCGGCTGTGATCACTTTGACCTATCTTTGGAAGAGTGGGGTCAGAGGCTGCCTGTGTACCTGGCAGTGGCTTAGACATGCGTCCTGTGGCCCATTCCCCAAGCTTGTATGCTGGAAGCTCGGTTCCCAGCATGGCAGTGTCGATGGGTAGCGGAACCTTAGAGAGGGGTAGCCTAGGGAGAGGCATTTTGGGTCCTGGGGACACCACACTCGGAAGGAACGAACACCCTTTTTAAGGGACCAGGTTAGGTCTTGGGGCTGGATAGTTTTAGAACAAGAGCACCACAGCAGCCAGGCCTGGTGGCACAGGCCCATAATCCCAGTGAAGGAAGCTGAGTTGAGGTAGGAGGACTGCAAGTTCAAGACCCAGCAGGGAAATTTAGTGAGACCTTGTCTCAAAATAAACAGTAAAGTGCTGACGATGTAGCTCAGTGGTAGAATGACCCTGTTTGATCCCTGTTTCCAACCCTCACCAAGACCTGGGTTCAATCCTTGTACCACACGTACACAGAGCAAGGCTGCCCCATGTGCTTGTTTTCTTTCACACATGTTGTACCTGCTTCCCTTTTTTCTTCTCCAGCATAATGTGAGAACCAGGAAGCCCTTATGAGGCGCCAACACAATGCTGTTTGTTTGTTCCAGCCACCAGAATCATGAACCAAATAAAACTCTCTAGTTCATAAAGTGTCCAATCTCAAGTGTTTTGTGATAGCAACAGAAGCAGATGAAGATATACCTTATGTGCAGTAACTACTGATCAAACAGTAACAGTGTTGTTGGGGACTTGGCCTAGTGGTTCTGTCGTCTGCCTCATAAGCACAAGCGCCCGAGTATGAGCCCCGGTATCAAAGAATAAAATAATAAAAAACAGTAACAATTTGTCACACAGTAGTGACTCATCTTTTTTTTTTTTTTTTTTTTTTTT
>NW_022900921.1:3795644-3802087 GCF_012274545.1 Fukomys damarensis | reverse complement strand
TTTTTTTTTTTTTTTTTTTTTTGGTACTGGGAGCGATGTTGATGGGAAGGATGTGAAGACAGCATGGTTTATAGCACAAAAATCCAGAACGCTGCAGGGCTTCGATTCCAAGTAGAATGGCTGGAGCCAGCAAGAGGAAAAAAAACTACAGATGGTGTAAGAGGTGCTCAGCTAACTCTGCTTGCCCGGAGTAGTCTCTGACACAGCGGCTCTAGAGAGTCTCTCTCAGTAGAGGCTGGAAACTGTGCTTGGTTATTTATGTGTGACACTGTTTCTTCCTCCCCTCTTCCTTCTCCAGGCTGCCTTTGTTAGCAATGGCCACAGAGCTTCCTGAGCAAAAGAATTCTTTCTTTTTTTGTAACTGGAAAATTTTGGCAAAATGTCACAATGTTCTAGTGTCCCGAGAGCTTGACATACTGGGCCTTAGAAGCTTTCCAGGGAGAGACAATAAGACCACAGTCTGTACAGAGCCCTCTGTGGTTGTGACAGTGAGGACAAAAACAATCATGTCAGTGTTGTTCCCTAGGATTGGGCTTTTTGCTGCTGCTTTTTTGTGGTAGTTTTTCCACTACAGTATTCAATTAAAAATTTTAAAAAATAGTGGTTATGTCTCCTCCACTAAAAGAAACTGCTTGTGCCCCAAAGATAGCAGATCCTATGCCCTGTTTGTATTTTCCACTTAGTAGGCATAGTAAATTGAATGATGGCCTCCCAAATGATATATCTATGTCCTAGAACCTTTAAAGTGACCTCATTTGAAAAAAAGGATCTTTGTAGATACACATAAATGGAGGGGCTGGGGATTTGGCTCAGTGGCACCACACCTGCCCCACAAGTGCAAGGTCCTGAGTTCGATCCCTGGTACAGGGGGTGGGGGGTGGGTATATAAAAAAAGATGGGAACATGTTGGGTTATTCAGGTGGGGCCTAAATCTGAGGACGAGCATCCACATAACAGACCGAAGGGGAGGGCTGGGGGTTTAGCTCGGTGGCACTGCGCCTGCCTTATAAGTGGAAGGTCTTGAGTTGTTTGATTCCCCAGTACCAGGAAAAAAATGAGAGAGAGACAGAGACAGAGGGAGAGAAGGAAGAGGAGGAGGAAGAAGAAGAGAAAATCATGGGAAATAGGCAGGAGGCAGAGGTTGGAGGATGTCAGCCAGGAACACCAGGCCACCAAAAAGCAAGAAGAAACAATGAGATTTTCCCATAGAGCCTTAGAGGGAGCAGGGCCCTGCTAACAGCTGGATTTTGGATTTCTGGTCTGCAGAACTGTAAGAGAATCCATTTCTATGGTCTTAGGCTTTCTAGTTCATGGTAATTTGTTATGGAACCTAATAGAAACTAATATAAATGGTGCATTTGTCCAAATCTTGCTGGAATGGAGGATCCCGTTCTGAGATATGAATGGTATTCTTCAGACCCTTGGGGCTCAGGTGACTCAGACTGTGAAGAGATCTGGCCCAGTCGTGTTTTAACCGAAAGCCAGGGCTTTTATCATGTGTTGGAGAACCTTGGTACATGTATCACATTTTGGGAGCAAAAACTTCCCTGTAGTACGAAGATATCCAAATCCTAAGAAATCTCTTCCAGGAGTTACTTTTGAATGAGGCAGAAGGCCAGCAGGATCTCCCCACGGGGCTATCTCCTGGACGTTCTGATCTCCATCTTCTCCACTAAGGCCCCTTTCACGCCAGCAGCACCCTGCCCGCCCTCAGCCCAGTCTCTGGCCTCCTACGGTGGCGGGGTTCCCGGGGAGCCTTTGACAGGCTGACTGAGTTGACAAACAAGAGAAATGCTTCACGCTTCAACCTCAAGAAGTGAGCGTGCAAGGGATTAGAGGTGACAGTTCCTGTCTTCTGTGAAGCCGCCCTGTTGGGAAGTGTGATAGGCGGATCAGTACAGGACAGGACCGGTGTGTCCCGGGGAGGAAGAGAGGTCCTCTGAGCACGGTGTCCCTGTAGGCAAAGGCACACGGGAGGCTACGGTGGCAGCCGGAGTGAGGACGGTAGGTGAGGGCCAGACACAGCAGAGGGGATTGCTTTCTGCCTCACCATTCAGCCCGCACGTTCTCCGTGACCGGAAGCTGGCGAGGCCTCCTCTTCTGGCTCTTCTGCCCTTTCCCCTGCCCCCCAGTTTATGAAAGGGACAGTCAGTGGCATAGGCTCAAGCACGATTCCACCTTACCATCTTGACACCTCTTTTCCTTTCTAATTTCCCTCATGAGAAACATGTGAACAGATTTATTATCCTGTGTATTCCAATTCCAAGGGTCTGAGAATGAACATTACTCTGTTTGCGACTTGACCTTGAAAACCCCAGCCTGAAGTTATGTTCAGACAGTTTCACTTTCTTGTTTAATTTTTGTTTTTATTAGCATTTGCAGTACATAATGATTCCATTCCTCATGGGGAATTGGTACAGGGACATAACATACCTTCATTTTTTACTTCCTCTTTCCCTCCCCTCCCTCCTCCATCTCCTGGTCCCCTTCCCACTTGCAAAAGATCTACCTCCATGTTTCCTATTATCTATTTTTTATTTTGCTCTTTAAATTACTTATACTTTAGGTTTCTCATATAAAAGAAATTATGTGATATTTAAGCTCATGTCTGATTTATTTCACTGAACATTGTGGTCTCAAGGTACATTCATTTTGTCTCAAATGATTCATATTTATCCTTCTTTATGACAGAGTAGCATTCCATGGAGTACAAATATCACATTTTCTTTATCCATTCATGTGTTGATATATAGGCTGCTTCTAAGCTTTAGCTATTATCAGTTGTGTGGCTGTAAACATGTGTGTGCATACATCGCTGTGATATGATGACTTCAACTCTTTCCAGAAGATATCTGGGGGGGACTAGCTGGGTCTAATGGAATTTCTATTTTTAATTTTTAAGGAATCTCCATGCTCATTTTCGTAGTGGGTGTATAGCCCCACAACAGCGTAGAACAGTTCCTTTTTCTTGCAGCCTTGCCAGCATCTATTATTTTATTTCTTGATGATAGCCACTCTTTCTACAGTGAGGTGGAATCTCAGTATTGTTTTAATTTGTATTTCTGTAATGGCCAGAGATAGTGAACATTTTTTCAAGCCTTTATTGGTCATTTGTGCTTCTTCTGAGAAGTGTCTGTTCATTTCAGTCTCCCGTTTTTGATTGGGTCTTTTATTTGAGGGGGTGTCTAATTTTTTAGTTCTTTATATATTCTAGATTGTAGTCCTCTGTCAGTTTTACCACACTATAGATTGTCTCTTCACTGTTGGTGGTTTCCTTTGCTGTGTAGAAGATTTTTAATTTGATTTAATCCCATTTGTTGATTCTTATTCCTTTTTGTTGTTGTTTTATTTATTTATTTATTTATTTTTTTGGTACCAGGGATCAAATTCTGGTCCTTGCACTTGCAAGGTAGGCATTGGCAGGGCTGAGCTAAATCCCTGGCCCTCTTATTGTTATTTCTCACTTAATTGGAGTTCTGTTCAGAAAGTCCTTGCCTATGCCTATGTCTTCAAGAGTTTTACCTACTTTATCTTCCAGCAGATTGTTGCTGTTTTAATATATAGGTCTTGTTCTTTTTTGATGGTACCGGGGATTGAACTCAGGTCCTTGTGCTTGTAAGGCGGGTGGCGGAACCACTGAGCTAAATTCCCGGCCCTGTATCTAGGTCTTTATCCATTTTCATGTTAGTTTAGTACCTGGTGAGAGGTCAGGTTCTAGTTTCAGTCTTCTGCGTGTGAGCAGCCTTTACACCTCTTGTTGGCCCAGCTCCCTCAGTCCCAGGGCCAGGCCATCACCCCCTGCAGCCTGCACTTTTGCTGTGCTCCTCCCCCCGCTGTCACAATCATCTTCCTGGCTCCCAAAATTGTTCCCCTCTGATTCATTTCCTCCCCAAAGCCAGAGGGGTCCGTATAGAACACAGAGCTAATCCTAGTACCTGTATGTCTGTAAACTGGCTCACTGGGCCCTCTATAACATAGCTTCTGGTCAGAACTCTGCTCAGTATGACTGAAAAAATGGCAACTGTTTACATTTTTGCAATTCTTACAGGAAAAGGCACATTGCCATAAACCCCCCTCAGAGTACTGCCCCTTGAGGTGCGCACGTTGGCAGTTCTGAAAGTCCCCTTTGCTGTATTGCCTTGTGCTGTGGTGGCTGCCTTGATGTCCTGAGCTGACTGATAACGTTTACTTCGCGTGGTCATTTTGACTTTGAGGGACAGCCAGAGGTTGCATGGTGCCAGGTCCAGGACACAGGTGGATATGGACTTGCCGTCGTGTTTTTATCAGCCTGCCTTTCTGTTGGATGGCACATGGCAGTAGCATTCATCATAGTTTTTTTTAAATCATACTTTATAAAGACATTCACAGAAAACGACTTCCGGTTGCTTCAGAAAGTGCAAGAATGATGGAAGGGGAGGTTTCTGAGATTCATGGCAAGGTGTCTTTTATTGTAATACATTTCTTGATTTAAACATCCATTGCGGGGCTGGGATTTAGCTCGGTGGTTCAGCCACCGGCCTTGCACGTGCGAGGACCTGAGTTTGATCCCCAGTACCAATAATTTTTTGAAAATCCACTGGATATTTTGATCACAGCTCACGCATGCTCGGAGGAGCTCGCAACAAAAAGCCTAGTGCCTGGGTGCGGTGTTCCCTCGGGATGGGGGTGCTTTCTCCCACAGGGGCCGCTCTTGGCCGTTTGCTTTTAGTGTTGCGGATGCTGATGTCTGCATCCCTAAGTATCATCCTTGTGTTGAAGTTCTTGGTTTATCGGCCTCAGATATCCGGGGTCGCCCTCTGTTACTTTTTGTGGCCCCTTTCCAGCCTCTATTCTCAGACCTCAGAGCCTCTACTGAAACCTCAGTGTCGCTTTGTCCCTCCGGACCTGCTTCCGCTCTGGGGGTCGGGAACCTGAGGGCTTTACCTTGAGAGCTGTGATCTTCCACTTAACCAGGGTGGAATCTTCCGTAAGGTGTTTCTGTGGTGGCTTAGATCTAAACTGTACCCCTGCCCAGTCTCCAGTGCTCAGAGGTGGGGCTTTTGCAGGAGGATGGGGTCGCGAGCCTCTCGCTGTACCAGTGGATCCTTCTGTTCATGAGGTCAGAACTTGGTGGCATCCCTGGGACGACAGAAACTTAGCAGGTGGGGCCTAGATGAAGGGAGCCGGCTGTAGGGTGCCACCTTTGGGAATATACCTGGTCTCTAACCCCTTCCTCTCTGGCTCTTTTCCTCGCTGCTTTCTGGCTCCCCCGAGGTGAGCAGCTTCCTCTGCTAACCCCTCTGCTGTGTTTCTGCCTCACCAAAGACCTGAAGGCATTGGAGCCGGCTGGCCATGGTCTTAAGCCAAGAACCAAAAGAAATGCTGCCAGCTTTTAGTTGCTTTTCTTAAGTATTGATTTACAGCAACAAAAAGCTGACCAATATATGTCCTAAATTTAGTATAACAGGCAAACGAAAAGTTGACTTTATAGCAGCCATGAAGAATGGTGTTCACTGCAGCCGCCTCTGTGCTGTTTTCCCTTCCTCACGTTTGGGTCCTTGCTTGTCTATGTTTTTGTTTTTCTGGGAGCATAACTGCCCACTTCCTTTTCCATATTCTATGAATTTCCCAAGCCATCAAGCCTGCAGTCTGTTCTGTTGGCCACTGTGCCCCAGCTCCCTGCCCAGTGCCCCGGGGACCCTCTGTTCTGTCTGCTCCCCTTGCGGGCCTCACACCCTGCAGCTTGTACCCTGGAGCTTCCCTGAACTGCTCTCCTCGAGAGACTGTTTCTCAATGCTGAGGCTTTCCTTTTCCTTGCTAACTTTTGAGGCATGCTATTAAGTAACTTCCCAAGAAAAGACCTTCAGGACACCTGTTGGAAAATCGGTGTCTTTTTTTGCTAGGCCTTTAATTCCAGCACTCAGAAGTCTGAGGCAGGACAATTGTGACGTGGAGGCCACTGTGGGCTATTAGACTTCCGTGACTACAATAGATCCGGGGATTTCTTCTCACCAGCAAGCCAGCAGCCAGTTTCTCTAGCTCTGATCCAATGCTCTTATCCAACTCAGTTCTGACACTGACTGGAGATAGCTCGTAGCGTCAGAGCCACAGGTTGAGGGCTCAGTCGTCAGGGCTGCCTTCCTCCCTTCAGATGCCCCAGTGCCACGATACCCAGCTAATTTTCTTTTAAGTAACCAGTGTTGCCAGTGAGAAGTGTAAGGCCACTCTGAGTTTAGTTGTTCTGTTTTGTTTTGTTTGCTTTTTTGAGACAGGGTCTCACTATGCAGATCAGACTGTCCTGGAACTCACTGTGTAACCCAATTTGGTCTCGAACTCAAGGCTATCCTCCTGCCTCAGCCTCCCAAATTCTGGGATTACAGGCATGCGGCATGCCTGGCTTGGGTTTAGCTGTTCTTGTATGTGGCCTACTTTTTTTTTTTTTTTTTTTTTTTTTTTTGGGGTTC
>NW_022900921.1:3782379-3795545 GCF_012274545.1 Fukomys damarensis | reverse complement strand
GGGGGCTCGAACTCTGGAACTTGCACTTGCAAAGCACACATTGGAACCACTGGGCTAAATCTCCAGCCCCTGGTCTACTTTTTTTTTAATTTAAGGGAGCTTTTAGGGCAGTGGGGGTGCTATGGCCTGAGTGCCACTGTGGGCTGTTTATATCCTTGAAAGATCAAAAAGGTTCGCCATCACTGTTTTAGGGCCTTCTATTTATCCCTTAAATTCTGAAATCATACCATGACATGTCTAGGTATGGGTCTTTTAAAATTACGTATTTGGAAAGGGGATGGCAGAAAAGCCCGCTCTTCTGGGGGTCTGCACCCGAGGTCTCTGAGCCCACGCAGGACGGGCTGTGTGAGTGGGGGAGGGTGGCTCGGGGAAGGGCCTAGAAGCCGGCCCAGCCTGCTGGCCTGCTCATGGCTTTGTGTTTGTTGTTGTTGTTGTTGTTTACAATCCTGGGGATGGAACCCAGGGCCTCACACAGGTGAGGTAAGCACTGTACCGCTGAGCTATGGTATCACCCCCACTTGACCCCTCTACCATCCTGTGAGGGTACCAGCCACGCCTGATAAGGCCCCTCACTATTGTGTGTTGACTAAGAGGATTTTCTCTGTCCTTTTGGGCTGAGCGTGATGGGGTGAGCTGGGGGCAGATGCCACAGGGTGGTGACTGGGAACACGGTGACAGGCCGGCAACTGTGGGAGTCTGCTGAACGCACAGCCATCAGGATGTGGGCTGTCAGGCAGCAGGGCTGTGACGCTCTTTTCTTTCCTCATCAACCCTGGCAGCTCAGGAGCATGCCAAGAAAGCAGATGGGCTTTTTGTAATGCAAGTTGACCTGCTGTCAGTTGCTCAGTGGTGGCCTGGAAGATTCATGTAGCTCCCTGAGGCCTGGCTTCTTCCTGGAGAGTGCTTTGCCTTGGGTGGGCTTGTGCTTTGTGCGTGAAGCTGCTGCTGACCAGAGCAAATTAGTGTCAGCCTCAGCCCAGACGCCTCCCAGGGAAGCCTTGCCTCTGCCCATCCCTCCCTGCCTCTCCTCTGGCTACCTGGCAGGGGCACCATGCTGGCCACGCCGGGCAGGGGATGTCATCTTTGCCAGGGCAGGGCACACATTTGGAAGGGGGCGGGGAGAGCCAGTCAGAGGCACCAGGGATCCACTTGCAGGATGGCCCAGCCAGGGAATGCACAGCAGTGGTGTTCTGGAGGCCGGTCAAAAGCTATGGCAGCCCTCCCATAAGGCCAGTGGGGAAGTGACACAGATGAGGGAGAACAGGTGCGGTTGGCAGCGAGAGATACGAACAGGTTGCTGGCACAGGTGGCTCAGGATTTAGGCTTCCTAATGCTGATGTCTTGCCCTGTTCTCTGGCTGCCAACATATTTGGCTTTATTGAGGGCAGATTTGGGTACTATATTACTGTAAAATTTTTAGGTTTGCCTGTATGGTGAATTCTGACCTCAGGGAGGCAGTCACCTTGCCTGATTTATTCTCATACTCACAGCATACAGTAAGTGCTCAATAAATCTTGCATGAATGATAAATGACCCCATTGTTCAGCCAGTCCACACTATAGTTTGGGTCTGGAATGTCCCCTAAAAGTCCATGTGTTAAAGCCTTGGTCTCCAACCCTAGTGCTACTGGGAAGTGGTAGAACCTTAGGAGGTGCCTACTGGAAGAAAGTTAGGTCACTGGGGTGCACCCGGAAGGGGGTATTGGGACCCTATCCCCTTCTTGTCTTTTTACTTTGCTTCCAGGCTACGATGAGGTGAACATGTGTCCTTGGCTACACCTGCCCACTTTCCCTGTGATGCCACAGGCCCTAGTGACCATGGACTGAAACCTCTGAAACCATGAGACAAAACCAACCTTTCTTCCTTAAGAGCTGACTATCTCTGGTGGATTTTTCTGCAGTCATGGAAGGCTGATAACACAGTCCAGGGACTTCCATAGCCATACTGGCCTGAGCCAGCAGGATCCTGAGAAGTGAGCCCACCCTGCCTCTCCTCTCCAAGAGGAGCTTCACAGATGAGAACAAGTTCTAAAATCTCTAATTTATCAGAAAAAAAAACAACTCTTCCCGTTATCCAAAAAGAACTCAGTGTACAGACCTGGAGTCAGAAGAGCAGACTGAGAGAGCTCTTGTGCTCCGAGGCTCCTATCCAATAACCGTTCTCCTTTTCCCCCACCTAACAGCACTCCTGGTGTTCAGATAGCCATGTGCGCAGTCTTTGGGGACAAGTCGTTATTGTTCATCATGTGTGTAACTATCTCGGTGCAGTGTGGCCTCCGGGTACTCTGTCAGGCAAGCTGTCTGGAGACACAGGGAGATGCATGGGCTGGTTTAAGATAATCTCGTCAAAGCCGAGTGTGATGGTGCACGCCTGTAATCCCAGCACTCGGGAGGCTGAGGCAGGAGGATCGCTGTGAGTTCGAGACCAGCCTGGGCTGCATAGTGAGTTCCAGGTCAGTCTCAATTACATAGTGAGATCCTGTCTCAAAAAAAGAACCAAAAAAAAAAAAAAAAACCCATACTCTTGTCACCCACTCTGTTGATTGCACTTGAAACCTGCAGTGAGGAACAAGGGGACAGAAATGATCAGGTGTGAGCAGGGCGTAAGGAGCCTGTGTTTTTGTGCCCTCTCCCTCCAGTCATCCATCTCCGTTAACTGTGTGGATATGAAAACAGTAGCTAAGGCTGAACCAAGGTGCGCCACGCTCAGAAGGCGCTGCTGGAGCTGCACATGCTCTGTGGGAGAAACGTAGGGACAGGCGCCCTGGGCTCCGGCCGCAGCCTGGTGGTGACCCTCAGGCAGCTGGGGAAGAGTACCAGGGAGACAGGGTGGGATCACAGAGGGCGCTCCGGGGCCCTGATCTGAGGGTGCCAGCTGTCAGCCTGGAATTGCCTGATCCTCCCCTCGTAAGCTGGGGTTTCGATCCCTTTCTGTCTGTAGGTTACCGCGTGCCTGTCCTTTTAATCAGTGCTTAACACCCATGTCCCGTGTGCTCTCTGTCTAGCGCGTCTCACGGATTATCAATTCACCATCTATACTTATCACGTCTCAGGAATTTTGCCTATTTTTTTTCTTTCTTGACTTTTCCAGTAGATTAAAATATTCTCACGAATACAGCCAGCCCATATTGTGTTAGTCTGGGCCGACTTCTGGCAATCTTGAGAAGTCTGTGTAGTCACACGACTTGGTTCTAGTCATTGAGATCCCAGGAAGAGTTTGTTTGGTTTTTGTTTTTGGGTTTTTTTTTGTGGTACTAGGGATTAGACCCAGCGACTTTTCACTGAGCCTGAATGACATCTCTAGCCTTGTTCTTTTGGTGGGGGTGTTGCTGGGGATTGAACCTAGGGCCTCCCAAATGCTAGGCAAGTGCTCTACCACTGAGCCGTTTCCTCAGCCCTTCACCTTGAACAGCTTACTCTGTGTCAGACATGGTTCTAAGCATTTCATTTTTAATTTTCACAATAATCATAAAGGTGACAATTGGTATTATTATTATTGTCACTTTGCACATGAGGAAACTATGGTGCCGAACTTAAGGTAACTTCCCTGAGGTCCCTCAGCTGGCAAAGGGTGGCCCTGCGACTGGAATTCTGACCCTGAGTTCAGGGAGCACACACTTGGACTCAGCGGTGTCGTCAGTGTTAGTTTCCTGTTGCTGCTGTAACAAATCACCACAAACGTTTGGCTGTAAACATCACAAACTTGTTACCGTACAGTTCTGAAGGTCAGCGGTCCCGCCGTCTTATGGGACCGAAATCAAGGTGTTGGCAGGCTCTGCTCCCAGGATATCGAGAGCAGTCTGTCTGCCTGGCCTTGTCAGCTCTCGAAGCTGCCCCAGTTTCTTACTTGTAGCTGCCCTGCTCTGATCTGTCTCCATCCTCACAACTCCTCTGACTCCTGCTCCCCTCCTATGAGGATGTCCGGGATCCTCTCCCCAACTCCAGTCCCTTCATCCCACCTGCAGAATCCCGTTATGGACATTCTGTTCACAGACATTTGGGGGTGCTGCTGTGAGTGCTGCACCATCCTATCCTGGGGGTCCTACGGTCCATATGCGGCGGCAGGCGGGCTCCCTCGAACCCTCTCCACTTTGCAAAGGCTTCTCCCTTGGTACGGCTCCCTCACAGCTGCAGCCCCTGGCAGGGGAGGGTATTTGGAGCCCAGCAGTGTGAACCACATAGGTGGGTCAGGCGTTAGCTTTTTCTAGTTCAGTTCCCCAGTCGGTTGACTATGTCGTGTGTGTGTGTGTGTGTGTTGGCGGTGCTATCTTTAAACCTTATTCCCTAGTATTTCTATTCCTCATTCTAGGCAGAGTGATTTCTCTCAGTTCCTTTGAATTCTTTCTTCCCTGGCCAACTGCTTGACGCCAGGTAATACCCTCCCTCCCAGCCTTCCTAAACCCGTCTCGGTGGTTCCGATCCCTCCCAGCAGCAGCCTTTCCCAGTCTGTTTTGTCTGTCTGAATAAATTCTCCCCAGAGATGTGACTTTCGGACGTATTTTTAGCTGCTGAAGAACTCTTTGTTGAAATGAGATCCCAATTTAGAAAAGCGGGTAGAGCTGGGCCCACACCTGTAATCCCAGCCACTGACGGGGCACCGAGGGAGGAGGATCACAAGATCAAGTCCAGCCTGAGCAACTTAGCGAAACCCCGTCATAAAATGAAATGGCTAGGGATGTAGGTTAGTGGTAAGGTGTTTGCCTAGCATGCACAAGGCTCTAGGCTCAATACCTAGTGCTAAAAAGGAAAAAAGGGGAGGGAAGCTCTTTGGGGAGCTCTTTTTCTTTGTTCCTCAGTTTGAAACTCATTGCTCTGCATCCTCTCCTGAGTCTTGCCTCGGTGATTTGCCTCTCTTTAGTTAAGTGTCTTCTCGCTCACGACTGCCTTTAGTGCCTTGGACAACATGAAACATCCTTTCTCTCTGTGGCTCTCGTGCCACTTGAAGTCACATTTAAAAAAAATGCAAAACATTTTAACTTTCTCGCTCCCGCCCAACACAGTCACCTGAGGGGCTTCCTCTCACCTGCTCACATCCATACCTGCTCATGGCTGCAGGGAGGGAAGCCACCCTGAAGTGGGCTGGCAGCCAGCGGCCCCTTACTCGTTCTCTGTAATGTGAGGACCTCAGAGTCCTCCACTTATGTAGACTGCAGCTCCTTGATTACTGCACAGTTGACATATTTCTTCCCAGAGAGTTCTTTCTGGCGATAACTTGGAAGAGCAGAAGCCTTCCACCGTGGCGAGGCCTAGAGTTCCAGTGACCCGAGTGAGGGCAGGCACGCCCGTGGTGGAGTCTCAGGACGAGCTGCACGGAGCTCCTCCTGAAGCAGATGTGAATCCTGTGACCACCGCTCCAAGCCAGGCTTGGCATGGGGTTTCTTCCCCGTTGGTAGCTCTGGCTCAAAGAGTTGCATGGGATTCCTATAGACTCAGGAACTGGAGGGCTGTGTTTTTGTAGCTCTTTAACTCAGGGGACCCTGAACCTCAGGAAACCCAAGAAACTTACATTTCCAGGTTTCTCACTTGCGGGAGTCCCTTCCAAGTCCTCTTCTTCTCTCATTCTAAATAAGGAACAAATCCCATTACCTACCTTTCTTTAAAACTGTCTTCTTCTTCTTTTTTTTTTTTTTTTTTTTCCAGCCCTGCGGATCAAACTCAGGTCCTTGTGCTTACAAGGCAGGTGGAGGAACCACTGAGCTAAATCCCCAGCCAATAACTGTATTCTTCTTAAAGCCTTCCAAATGCTATAAACTTCTGGATGCATCCCTGGAACTGTGGATTCAAGACTCTCTCCAGGGAGCCAGGGACCCATGCGCCAGGGGACTGCCTCTGTGAGGACAGGCAGAGATTCTTGTCTCTAGGGCTTCACAAGGTGTCCCTGGTGCTCTGTCTCTGCTAGAAGGCAGGGAGCTATCCGTCCCCTCCTGAAGTGTTGGGTCCACTGTGGGACTCAGAGCGGACAGCTGGAGAGGTGTGAGGCTGGGAAGGGGTACTTCCTGCAGGTTCCTCAGGGGGCCAAGGGCCACATGGCTCCCAAACCCAGCACTGGTGACAACTCTGGCTAGTCTTCCTGGCAGGAGTCAGAATACAGTTTCTTCCCTCTGGCCAGTTTCTCCATCAGCCTGCCAGTACTGCTGCTGGCTATAATTCCTCAATCTGGCTTTTAAGAATCATGTTTTGCAAAATGGCTTTCCTGCCTTGCTGGAACATCTCCAGACTTGTGATCTCAGGCCCAGTACCCAGCAGGGCCCTCAGGTCTGCCCTTGCTTTGTATTGTGTTAGCCGCTGTTGGTACGAGTCAGACCTGAACACTAAGTCAAATACTGCTTTAAGAATGTGTGGAGGGCTGGGCGTGGTGGCACACGCCTGTAAACCCAGTGCTCGGGAGGCTGAGGAAGGAGGATCTCTGTGAGTTCGAGACCAGCCTGGGCTACATAGTGAGTTCCAGGTCAGTCTCAAAGACATAGTGAGACCCTGTCTCAAAAAAACAAAACAAAACAAAAGAATGTGATATAGATAATGATCTACAGCTCACCCATAGAGGTTCTCTGTCCTAATTCCCAGTAAAATAAAAGAAAGCTGATAAAACGATAAAACTGGGGGGTGGGCAGAATTTGCTTTCAGCAACCAATACAATAACCCTCAAATGTGGCCTCCAAACAAGGACATAGAGCAGCAATGGCTCATTTTTAGAGCTTTCAATGCTACGAACAGCCTGCTGAGGCACACGAGCCACAGCTTCACTAGCACTGGTACAGAGGACCCTGGAGGGGCCAGGGGAGGCCCAGCACACCTGTGCCTTGCCCTCCACTCCCACGCATGGTCAGACTCCTGAGCATCCTCCCTCCTTCTCCTGCATCCCAAAGGAATCAGCGTGAGTCATGCCTGACCTTCCTCCTCTTCGGAATGGGCTGTATTAAGTGTGCCGTGGACAGTGGAGCAGGAGCTTGGGCCACCCAGCTGCTTGGCTGATGGAAGTATGAGGTCTGCCCCGACGACTAAGAGAGGGAAGACTGGCTGCTGCTGCTCCAGCTGGCTGCAGACCTTGGCTTCATCCACATGGCGCTGGTTTTAGGTGCATGCAGAGTGCGAGAGTTGTGGGGTCAGGAAGGCTTCCAGCCGGGTTTCAGAAGAAGGCCGGGGAGGCCAGGCGGGGCGCCCGAGAGGGCGGTGGGTGAAGTTGTGAGTGTGAAGCCAAAGGCGCAAGGAGACCCCAGAAGTTTCCAAAAGCCAGGAGCATGGATCATCTGAGAAAAACTGCAAAGAGGGAGCAGAACCGGCCCAAGAGAGAGGCCACGGGAGCTATAACAACCGGAAGTGCTGTAGGGGTGGAGACACCCAAGCCCTTTGGACTTTACAACTTGTCACAGGTTGCCAGGGATGCTAGAAGTGGAGCTGTGAGATTTAATGTTTGCCCTGCTGGATTTTGGTCTTGCTTTGTTCCCATTCCTTTGTATTCCCCTATATGGAACCTTTGGAATGGAAATGTCTGTCTTATCCTTGACTGTCGGAAATGCTTATCTTTCTTTTCATTTCTACAGGAGCTTGCAGCTAAGAATTTGCTTTAAGTCTCAGAGGAGACTTTGGACTTGGGCTTTTCAGCAGTGCTGAAACTGGACTTGAGCAACTTTTACAGATGGACTAAATACTTTTTTGCCTAAAGGGATGCTCATGAATCTTTGGGGGGGCCAGGGCAGAATGTTACAGCTTGTGTCTATGTCCCCCCAAAGCCTCATGAGGTCATGGACAATTTTGGAGGTGGCTGGAGCTAGCGTTTGTGATTGGTTCATGGTAGACCTGCAGCGTGAGTGCTCACCACCCCAAGTAGTCTGAATAAAATAAGAGGGGTAGAAAGATGCCGTTAGGTTATCTTGCTGCTTTTGTTGTCTTGAGCCACTCATGAGCTATTGCTCCTGTGCCTCTCCACCTTGGAGCCAACTGATTACGGACTGAAACCACTGCAAACCGTGGGCTTTCCCCTCTTAAAAAAAAAGAAGAAGAAAATATGTGGTGCAGAACAACACAGATGGGGCCACCGAGCCGAGGCCAGGGTTGTCTCCCTTTCTTGGGAGACATCTGTAGCCTCCTCCTGTCCGGCCTCAGATAGGAGGCACAAACCCTGGTGGAGGACATGACAGGAAAGCCCAGGACCGCAGCACTCCCAGCTGTTCTAGCACAGCCTCCAGGCTCCTCCGGCTGCCTTCTCCCCTCTCCCTTCTTCCTTTCAGGCTGCTGCACAGTGTAGAGAACCCAGAGACCCAGCTAGGCCCTTAAGGCAGAGAGAAAAACAGACTGGTCCTCAGACAGTGGGGTGGACAATGGTCAGGGACTCCTCTCTCCACCATGTTTTGGCAGCATGAAGCTCTGGACCAGAAGGACAAGAAAGGAGGGCAGACACAAGGGTGCCAAATATTCACGGTAAATAAGGGGAAAAAGGCAAGAAGACAAGCCTCCCTCCGCCTGCTGCCCCACATCCTAAGGAATTGCTTGCAACTGCTTTGAATGTAAAAACACTCACGAACGTGATTTAATAAACCGGGGTGACAAAGATGAGATGACAAAATCAGGGAATGAGATAAAGAAACATCATTGCAGATCCAATCAGTAAATCACAACTAACAAAACAGAGGATGCATCCACTGAAACTCAAACTACTGAGTTGCACAAGCTAAATCTGTCAAAATGATTAAAGCAATTAGAATAAATAGACACGAAAGACAGCAAAGATGATCCAGTGTAAGGATTGTTATCCCTATAGAAGAGAAGCCAATGGGCCGGGGATTTAGCTCAGTGGTTCTGCCACCTGCCTTGCAAGCTCAAGGATTGGAGTTCAATCCCAGGTATCAAAAAAATAAAAAATAAAGAAAAGAAGCCAAAAAACAGAGAGCCAAAACAGAACTACAATGCAGAAAAAAAAAAACAAACCAAAAAAAAAAACAAAAACAAAAACTTCACACTGAAAGAAAATAACTATGTTTCAAAAAAGCTTGATTCACAAGGCTTAACTACTAAAATACCTCTTAGTTAAATTGAACTAAGCAATGATGAAGAATTACTTCTTTAGCTAGCTAAGCAGGAAAAAAAATGTCAGCTACAGGGGCGAAATTGAGGCTGCTGTCACACTTCTTCCCAAAATAGTAAAGAGCAAAACCTACAACCTTCTGTGGGGAAGAAGGTGAGACTCAAGAATATTATACACTAGGATATGGTTCTAGTGTAGAGGTGCCAGTATTTTTAAAATACTGAGGATGGAAACCAGGGCCTTGTGCGTGCTAGGCAAGTGCTTTACCACGGAGCTACACCGCCATCCTAAAGCCTTCTTGGAAAAACAGCTGAACCATGAAATTCAGCCTGTTATGAGATGAATTGAAATAAAGATCTTGGAAATTGAAAAGCGTTGGTAGAAGGACCAGTGATGAACATGGAAGTGATTTAAATTTATTTTTTATTTTGTGATTATTTTTTGTTTTGTTTTGTTTTTTTTGAGACAGGGTCTCAGTTTGGAGTTTAGGCTGACCTGGAACTCACTATGTAGCCCAGGCTGGTCTCAAACTCAGGATCCTCCTGCCTCAGCCTCCTGAATGCTGGGATTACAGGTATGTGCCAGCACACCCAGCTGAAGTGATTTAAATTTAGAATGTACGCGAAGTAACTATAGAATTATGTTTACAGAGCAGAATAGGATTGCTGTAAACCTAGACAATGTAATAATAACAAGCAGCTGAAGTCAGGAAGCTGCAGCAGGAGAGAAGGGAAGAGTCACCAGAGCTTATTTTTCAGAGCAACACACACACACACACACACACACACACACACACACACAAATTGAAACGTGTACTTCAAGAAAATGACTAACCTCTTACTGTGTTAAACAATTTTTGTTTAACCTTGGTGGTATCTTTTGGGAAGTAATATCTTTTGTGGTCAAGAAACGTTCTTCGAAGCTCAACTCTTCCTTCAGTTTTACTTCCACTTCTTTCGCTCCTTTTAAATTCAAGTAACATGAAATATAATGCTTTTTAATTTTTAATTAACTTTTTAATTCAATGGCATTGGTATTGTGGTCCCTATTTGCATAAAATATCACTATTGTTTCTCGTCCTGTCTGTAAATACTCATAGAAAACTTTCTGGAATAATGTAAATGAAATGTTCATGATGGTCCTTTCTGAACTGTGGCATTGAGATAGTCTAAACTCTTCTATATTGTTTGAGTTATTTAAAGTGTATGTCATTTTTATTAAAACATACAATTTTTATTTGAAAAAGGAGTGGATAGGATAAAAAATTGTCTGCAGTTGCTGGGCATGGTGGCGCACACCTGTAATCCCAGCACTCGGG
Source organism: Fukomys damarensis (assembly GCF_012274545.1). Taxonomy (NCBI): domain Eukaryota; kingdom Metazoa; phylum Chordata; class Mammalia; order Rodentia; family Bathyergidae; genus Fukomys; species Fukomys damarensis. The sequence goes on along the minus strand of NW_022900921.1, from coordinate 3,785,206 downwards.
AGGCTGAGGCAGGAGGATCGCTGTGAGTTCAAGACCACCCTGGATTACATAGGGAGTTCCAGGTCAGTCTCAACTACATAGTAAGTCCCTGTCTCAAAAAAACAAACAAAAAATAAATAATTTTAAAAATTGTAGTTAATGCGGAATGGTGGTATATGACATTTCCTTGCTCATCGTTTTTATATTCTAATGTTTCAAAAAAAATAAATACAATTTTAATGTTTTAGTGGAAAAAAATCTTCAGATATCTCACTGTGACCAAAAAATACAGCCTAGGCACAGACCGGGAAGAAATTGCAGGTATTTTCTGATTGATGGACAGAACAAAGACCCCATTGCTCAGCTCTGGCCGATGGAATATAAGCAGAAGGGCCTATGGCAGGTTCTGGAATAACGAGAGCAGTTGCTCATTTTTCTCTGCTTTACCTTCATTCCCTACTGCTTCCTGGAATGCAGCTAAAGTGTCACCATTTTGGATCATGACAGACATTCAAAGCAAAGAGACAGAAACTTCTGCGTTGTTGAAGCCCGTGATGTCATCTGAACTGAAACGTGCCCTTCCTACACACATATGCAGAAGTTTAGTCTCTGGTGCCATTTGCATTGTGCATCAGTGAGGAAAGAGGAAAGCACCGGTTTGCTATACTCAAAACACATGAGCTAAATGTGACAGATACGTTTTTATAACAAAATACTAAGACAATATTTTTATGAACTTGAGATTGGAAAGGATTTTTTTCCTTTCGTTTTGTGTTTTGAGACAGGGTCTGACTATATAGTTCAGACTGGCCTGGAACTCACGGCGATCCTCCTGTGTCAGCCTCTCCAGGACTGGGATTGCAGGCGAGGGCTACCGCAGCTGGCTTTTCCTTCTGGGTTGGTTTTTCCCTCCCTCCCTCTCTCCCCTCCCTGTCTCTCTGTCTTTGGCTGTGCCTGGAACCCAGGGCCCCGTAGCAGCAGCTGCTGCTGCTCCTCCTCCTCCTGTTCCTCCTTTTTGCCTTTCTAAAAAGCAAAAAGGAAAACCATAAGAAAATAACAGGTAAATTTGACTATAAAAATTGTAAACTATAAACAAAAATAAAAGATAAACAAGAGGCCTGGAGTACAGCATTTCCTGCAGTGCTTGTGCATCGTGTTCAGGGTTGGTGTGGTGCTGGACTTGCCGGGGGCACAGGGGGAAGGGACGTCAGCTAAGCTGAGGATCCACTACAGATCGCACGATTCAGGCAGCGACGATGCACGTCAGCTGATCAGACAGCGCTGAGGACCTCCACAGAAACTATCTTTGGTATGGAACGCAGCATGCCTCAAGATTATATTGTTGGACTGATCCTCTCTTGTTGCAACATCCGTGGATCTCTCCTGGGAGGGTGAGGACGACTGGGAGAGGCTGTCACAAGAAATAACACTGCCCTGGGAGAAATGACCGTTATACAGTCCTATCTGGGTACTCGGCTGCTTTCAGACTCCCTGAACGTGGTACTTAATGCGTTTTGACCTGAAGAATGTGTCCCGGTATCTGACACTGGATACCTGACATGCCTTGGAGACTTTGTTGGTGTGGACTGCCCCTGACTTGCTGCCCTTCCTAGCTAAAGCAATCAGTACTCATCCTGCCCGCTGGAACCAATTAATCCCATGACAGGCACTGAGGTACTGCTGCGCTCAGCTTTTGGATCCCTACTGGTAATTCTGACTCCCTCAGAAGTTCTGTCCAGAAGCAGCCGAAAGGAGTAGTAGCCATAACGACGATGAAGGAATTTTTGGTTTGGAAAATAGGAGTGAATTCTCCTAAGTTAGGGAACATATTCCAGCAGAAGGAAGAGAGCTGTAGCCTGGGTTTTGCTTTCTCATAGCTCTTGCTGGTACAGCTGGCAGTGGATGTTTCACAATACACCCAACTATGGATAAATGACGATCTCTCTCTCTCTCTCTCTCTCTCTCTCTCTCTCTCTCTCTGTCTCTGTCGGATCGAACTCAGGACCTTGCACTTTGGAGATAGGCGCGATGCCCCTGAGTTAAATCCCCAGCCCTGAGGAGAAATGAAACAGAACATTTCAGCTACAGTTCAGAGCCATTTACCTTCTTTGTCTTCCTTCCCTTCCCCTTCCTACCTCCCCTTCCCCTTCCTACCTCCCCTCCCTCCCCGTCTTTCTTTCTGTCTTCTTCCTCCTCCTTCTTCTTCCTCTTCCTCTCCTGCTCCTCCTCCTCCTCCTTTTTTCTGAGACAGGGTTTCTCTGAATCCATGAGTTGGCCAAGCGGAGCTCGCTTGTGATCATGTAGCGATGAGTAGTACCTGTCTTTTTAGGGTAAGGAAAGGGAGGCACAGTTCAGTGACTTGCGGGCAAGCTCACGGGGTGAAGGCGCGTTCCAACCATAGACCCAGCTCCCTTAGTCGCAGATCCGGCCTATTTTACGGAGAAATGTTGAAGAAACTTACGTTGAAGGGCTGTTGTGCAAGTCCAGGGGCTGAGGTCGGCTGGGTCACCAGCCAGAGACAGTGGGGAAGAGCCGCTCCGGGTGGGGTGGGAGGTCCAGGGCACCACAGCACCACTGGAAGGCTGGGAGGGCGCTGGCGCGGGCCTGGGCGCGGGTCCACATGCGCTCTGAGTGGGGGGAAGACACCGGGGGTGCTGGGTGTGGAGCAACCACACCTAGACGAGGCCCGGCAGGGGCAAGGCGGGGAGCAGACAGGAAAGTAAGAGGGCAGGGGAAGGGAGGCTTCCGACGACCGGAGCCGGACTGTGTGTGGACAGCCAGGGAGAAGGGTGCAGAGCCTGGAGAGGCCTCGGGTTTGGGCGGAGGAGCCGCCCTCGGAGCGGCCGCG